>NW_026989816.1:1507259-1808711 GCF_036321535.1 Camelus dromedarius
GGTGCTAGATGAACGAACGTCTCTCCACTTGCTCAGTTCTGAGAGATAAGTGTGTGTGAAAGCCGTCCTTCACCTAGCTTGTTGGGAACACAAAGTTTCTTTTCAGTTGCAAACTCCTTTCCATACATATATATGGGAAGGTAGAAGTTCCAACTCGGTTTTACAGTGAAAACTGCAGGAAATTCAAACCGGCACTAGGAAACAGACTGAGAAAGCAGAGAAAAAGTGTCTCCTGCAACCCGTTCCCTTGGTGCTAGATGAACGAACGTCTCTCCACTTGCTCAGTTCTGAGAGATAAGTGTGTGTGAAAGCCGTCCTTCACCTAGCTTGTTGGGAACACAAAGTTTTTTTTCAGTTGGCAACTCCATTCCATATATATATATGGGGAGGTAGAAGTTCCAACTCGGTTTTACAGTGAAAACTGCAGGAACTACAAACCGGCACTAGGAAACAGACGGAGAAAGCAGAGAAAAATTGTCTCCTGCAACCCGTTCCCTTGGTGCTAAATGAACGAACGTCTCTCCACTTGCTCAGTTCTGAGGGATAAGTGTGTGTGAAAGCCGTCCTTCACCTAGCTTGTTGGGAACACAAACTTTTTTTCAGTTGCAAACTCCATTCCATACATATATATGGGGAGGTAGAAGCTCCAACACGGTTTTACAGTGAAAACTGCAGGAACTTCAAACCGGCACTAGGAAACAGACTGAGAAAGCAGAGAAAAACTCTCTACTGCAACCCGTTCCCTTGGTGCTAGATGAACGAACGTCTCTCCACTTGCTCAGTTCTGAGAGATAAGTGTGTGTGAAAGCCGTCCTTCACCTAGCTTGTTGGGAACACAAAGTTTCTTTTCAGTTGCAAACTCCATTCCATACATATATATGGGGAGGTACTAGCTCCAACTCGGTTTTACAGTGAAAACTGCAGGAACTTCAAACCGGCACTAGGAAACAGACTGAGAAAGCAGAGAAAAAGTGTCTCCTGCAAACCGTTCCCTTGGTGCTAGATGAACGAACGTCTCTCCACTTGATCAGTTGTGAGAGATAAGTGTGTGTGAAAGCCGTCCTTCACCTAGCTTGTTGGGAACACAAAGTTTCTTTTAAGTTGCAAACTCCATTCAATACATATATATGGGGAGGTACAAGCTCCAACACGGTTTTACAGTGAAAACTGCAGGAACTTCAAACCGGCACTAGGAAACAGACTGAGAAAGCAGAGAAAAAGTCTCCCCTGCAACCCGTTCCCTTGGTGCTAGATGAACGAACGTCTCTCCACTTGCTCAGTTCTGAGAGATAAGTGTGTGTGAAAGCCGTCCTTCACCTAGCTTGTTGGGAACACAAAGTTTCTTTTCAGTTGCAAACTCCTTTCCATACATATATATGGGGAGGTACTAGCTCCAACTCGGTTTTACAGTGAAAACTGCAGGAACTTCAAACCGGCACTAGGAAACAGACTGAGAAAGCAGAGAAAAAGTGTCTCCTGCTACCCGTTCCCTTGGTGCTAGATGAACGAACGTCTCTCCACTTGCTCATTTCTGAGAGATATGTGTGTGTGAAAGCCGTCCTTCACCTAGCTTGTTGGGAACACAAAGTTTCTTTTCAGTTGCAAACTCCATTCCTTACATATATATGGGGAGGTACAAGCTCCAACACGGTTTTACAGTGAAAACTGCAGGAACTTCATACCGGCACTAGGAAACAGACTGAGAAAGCAGAGAAAAAGTCTCTCCTGCAACCTGTTCACTTGGTGCTAGATGAACGAACGTCTCTCCACTTGCTCAGTTCTGAGAGATAAGTGTGTGTGAAAGCCGTCCTTCACCTAGCTTGTTGGGAACACAAAGTTTCTTTTCAGTTGCAAACTCCTTTCCATACATATATATGGGAAGGTAGAAGTTCCAACTCGGTTTTACAGTGAAAACTGCAGGAACTTCAAACCGGCACTAGGAAACAGACTGAGAAAGCAGAGAAAAAGTGTCTCCTGCAACCCGTTCCCTTGGTGCTAGATGAACGAACGTCTCTCCACTTGCTCAGTTCTGAGAGATAAGTGTGTGTGAAAGCCGTCCTTCACCTAGCTTGTTGGGAACACAAAGTTTCTTTTCAGTTGCAAACTCCTTTCCATACATATATATGGGGAGGTACTAGCTCCAACTCGGTTTTACAGTGAAAACTGCAGGAAATTCAAACCGGCACTAGGAAACAGACTGAGAAAGCAGAGAAAAAGTGTCTCCTGCTACCCGTTCCCTTCGTGCTAGATGAACGGACGTCTCTCCACTTGCTCAGTTCTGAGAGATAAGTGTGTGTGAAAGCCGTCCTTCACCTAGCTTGTTGGGAACACAAAGTTTCTTTTCAGTTGCAAACTCCATTCCATACATATATATGGGAAGGTAGAAGTTCCAACTCGGTTTTACAGTGAAAACTGCAGGAACTTCATACCGGCACTAGGAAACAGACTGAGAAAGCAGAGAAAAAGTGTCTCCTGCTACCCGTTCCCTTCGTGCTAGATGAACGAACGTCTCTCCACTTGCTCAGTTCTGAGAGATAAGTGTGTGTGAAAGCCGTCCTTCACCTAGCTTGTTGGGAACACAAAGGTTTTTTTTCAGTTGGCAACTCCATTCCATACATATATATGGGGAGGTAGAAGTTCCAACTCGGTTTTACAGTGAAAACTGCAGGAACTTCAAACCGGCACTAGGAAACAGACTGAGAAAGCAGAGAAAAAGTGTCTCCTGCAACCCGTTCCCTTGGTGCTAGATGAACGAACGTCTCTCCACTTGCTCAGTTCTGAGAGATAAGTGTGTGTGAAAGCCGTCCTTCACCTAGCTTGTTGGGAACAAAAGTTTCTTTTCAGTTGCAAACTCCATTCCATAAATATATATGGGGAGGTAGAAGCTCCAACATGGTTTTACAGTGAAAACTGCAGGAACTTCAAACCGGCACTAGGAAACAGACTTAGAAAGCAGAGAAAAAGTCTCTCCTGCAACCCGTTCCCTTGGTGCTAGATGAGCGAACGTCTCTCCACTTGCTCAGTTCTGAGAGATAAGTGTGTGTGAAAGCCGTCCTTCACCTAGCTTGTTGGGAACACAAAGTTTCTTTTCAGTTGCAAACTCCATTCCATACATATATATGGGGAGGTACAAGCTCCAACACGGTTTTACAGTGAAAACTGCAGGAACTTCATACCGGCACTAGGAAACAGACTGAGAAAGCAGAGAAAAAGTCTCTCCTGCAACCCGTTCCCTTGGTGCTAGATGAACGAACGTCTCTCCACTTGCTCAGTTCTGAGAGATAAGTGTGTGTGAAAGCCGTCCTTCACCTAGCTTGTTGGGAACACAAAGTTTCTTTTCAGTTACAAACTCCATTCCATACATATATATGGGGAGGTACAAGCTCCAACTCGGTTTTACAGTGAAAACTGCAGGAACTTCATACCGGCACTAGGAAACAGACTGAGAAAGCAGAGAAAAAGTGTCTCCTGCAACCCGTTCCCTTGGTGCTAGATGAACGATCGTCTCTCCACTTGCTCAGTTCTGAGAGATAAGTGTGTGTGAAAGCCGTCCTTCACCTAGCTTGTTGGGAACAAAAAGGTTTTTTTTCAGTTGGCAACTCCATTCCATACATATATATGGGGAGGTAGAAGTTCCAACTGGATTTTAAAGTGAAAACTGCAGGAACTTCAAACTGGCACTAGGAAACAGATTGAGAAAGCAGAAAAAAAGTGTCTCCTGCAACCCGTTCCCTTGGTGCTAGATGAACGAACGTCTCTCCACTTGCTAAGTTCTGAGAGATCAGTGTGTGTGAAAGCCGTCTTTCACCTAGCTTGTTGGGAACACAAAGTTTCTTTTCAGTTGCAAACTCCATTCCATACATATATATGGGAAGGTAGAAGTTTCAACTCGGTTTTACAGTGTAAACTGCAGGAACTTCAAACCGGCACTAGGAAACAGACTGAGAAAGCCGAGAAAAAGTGTCTCCTGCAACCCGTTCCCTTGGTGCTAGATGAACGAACGTCTCTCCACTTGCTCAGTTCTGAGAGATAAGTGTGTGTGAAAGCCGTACTTCACCTAGCTTGTTGGGAACACAAAGGTTTTTTTTCAGTTGGCAACTCCATTCCATACATATATATGGGGAGGTAGAAGTTCCAACTCGGTTTTACAGTGTAAACTGCAGGAACATCAAACCGGCACTAGGAAACAGACTGAGAAAGCAGAGAAAAAGTGTCTCCTGCAACCCGTTCCCTTGGTGCTAGATGAACGAACGTCTCTCCACTTGTTCAGTTCTGAGAGATAAGTGTGTGAAAGCCGTCCTTCACCTAGCTTGTTGGGAACAAAAGTTTCTTTTCAGTTGCAAACTCCATTCCATACATATATATGGGGAGGTAGAAGCTCCAACACGGTTTTACAGTGAAAACTGCAGGAACTTCAAACCGGCACTAGGAAACAGACTTAGAAAGCAGAGAAAAAGTCTCTCCTGCAACCCGTTCCCTTGGTGCTAGATGAACGAACGTCTCTCCACTTGCTCAGTTCTGAGAGATAAGTGTGTGTTAAAGCTGTCCTTCACCTAGCTTGTTGGGAACAAAAGTTTCTTTTCAGTTGCAAACTCCATTCCATACATATATATGGGAAGGTAGAAGTTCCAACTCGGTTTTACAGTGAAAACTGCAGGAACTTCATACCGGCACTAGGAAACAGACTGAGAAAGCAGAGAAAAAGTGTCTCCTGCTACCCGTTCCCTTCGTGCTAGATGAACGAACGTCTCTCCACTTGCTCAGTTCTGAGAGATAAGTGTGTGTGAAAGCCGTCCTTCACCTAGCTTGTTGGGAACACAAAGGTTTTTTTTCAGTTGGCAACTCCATTCCATACATATATATGGGGAGGTAGAAGTTCCAACTCGGTTTTACAGTGAAAACTGCAGGAACTTCAAACCGGCACTAGGAAACAGACTTAGAAAGCAGAGAAAAAGTGTCTCCTGCAACCCGTTCCCTTGGTGCTAGATGAACGAACGTCTCTCCACTTGCTCAGTTCTGAGAGATAAGTGTGTGTGAAAGCCGTCCTTCACCTAGCTTGTTGGGAACAAAAGTTTCTTTTCAGTTGCAAACTCCATTCCATACATATATATGGGGAGGTAGAAGCTCCAACACGGTTTTACAGTGAAAACTGCAGGAACTTCAAACCGGCACTAGGAAACAGACTTAGAAAGCAGAGAAAAAGTCTCTCCTGCAACCCGTTCCCTTGGTGCTAGATGAACGAACGTCTCTCCACTTGCTCAGTTCTGAGAGATAAGTGTGTGTTAAAGCCGTCCTTCACCTAGCTTGTTGGGAACAAAAGTTTCTTTTCAGTTGCAAACTCCATTCCATACATATATATGGGAAGGTAGAAGTTCCAACTCGGTTTTACAGTGAAAACTGCAGGAACTTCATACCGGCACTAGGAAACAGACTGAGAAAGCAGAGAAAAAGTGTCTCCTGCTACCGGTTCCCTTCGTGCTAGATGAACGAACGTCTCTCCACTTGCTCAGTTCTGAGAGATAAGTGTGTGTGAAAGCCGTCCTTCACCTAGCTTGTTGGGAACACAAAGGTTTTTTTTCAGTTGGCAACTCCATTCCATACATATATATGGGGAGGTAGAAGTTCCAACTCGGTTTTACAGTGAAAACTGCAGGAACTTCAAACCGGCACTAGGAAACAGACTGAGAAAGCAGAGAAAAAGTGTCTCCTGCAACCCGTTCCCTTGGTGCTAGATGAACGAACGTCTCTCCACTTGCTCAGTTCTGAGAGATAAGTGTGTGTGAAAGCCGTCCTTCACCTAGATTGTTGGGAACACAAAGTTTCTTTTCAGTTGCAAACTCCATTCCACACATATATATGGGGAGGTACAAGCTCCAACACGATTTTACAGTGAAAACTGCAGGAACTTCAAACCGGAACTAGGAAACAGACTGAGAAAGCAGAGAAAAAGTGTCTCCTGCAACCCGTTCCCTTGGTGCTAGATGAACGAACGTCTCTCCACTTGCTCAGTTCTGAGAGATAAGTGTGTGTGAAAGCCGTCCTTCACCTATCTTGTTGGAAACACAAAGTTTTTTTTCAGTTGGCAACTCCATTCCATACATATATATGGGGAGGTACAAGCTCCAACACGGTTTTACAGTGAAAACTTCAGGAACTACAAACCGCCACTAGGAAACAGACTGAGAAAGCAGAGAAAAAGTCTCTCCTGCATCCCGTTCCCTTGGTGCTAGATGAATGAACGTCTCTCCACTTGCTCAGATCTGAGAGATAAGTGTGTGTGAAAGCCGTCCTTCACCTAGCTTGTTGGGAACACAAAGTTTCTTTTCAGTTGCAAAATCCATTCCATACATATATATGGGGAGGTACTAGCTTCAACTCGGTTTTACAGTGAAAACTGCAGGAACTTCAAACCGGCACTAGGAAACAGACTGAGAAAGCAGAGAAAAAGTGTCTCCTGCAACCCGTTCCCTTGGTGCTAGATGAACGAACGTCTCTCCACTTGCTCAGTTCTGAGAGATAAGTGTGTGTGAAAGCCGTCCTTCACCTAGCTTGTTGGGAACACTAAGTTTCTTTCAAGTTGCAAACTCCATTCCTTACATATATATGGGAAGGTAGAAGTTTCAACTCGGTTTTACAGTGTAAACTGCAGGAACTTCAAACCGGCACTAGGAAACAGACTGAGAAAGCAGGGAAAAAGTGTCTCCTGCAACCCGTTCCCTTGGTGCTAGATGAACGAACGTCTCTCCACTTGCTCAGTTCTGAGAGATAAGTGTGTGTGAAAGCCGTCCTTCACCTAGCTTGTTGGGAACACAAAGGTTTTTTTTCAGTTGGCAACTCCATTCCATACATATATGTGGGGAGGTAGAAGTTCCAACTCGGTTTTACAGTGAAAACTGCAGGAACATCAAACCGGCACTAGGAAACAGACTGAGAAAGCAGAGAAAAAGTGTCTCCTGCAACCCGTTCCCTTGGTGCTAGATGAACGAACGTCTCTCCACTTGCTCAGTTCTGAGTGATAAGTGTGTGTGAAAGCCGTCCTTCACCAACTTGTTGGGAACAAAAGTTTCTTTTCAGTTGCAAACTCCATTCCATACATATATATGGGGAGGTAGAAGCTCCAACACGGTTTTACAGTGAAAACTGCAGGAACTTCAAACCGGCACCAGGAAACAGACTTAGAAAGCAGAGAAAAAGTGTCTCCTGCAACCCGTTCCCTTGGTGCTAGATGAACGAACGTCTCTCCACTTGCTCAGTTCTGAGAGATAAGTGTGTGTGAAAGCCGTCCTTCACCTAGCTTGTTGGGAACACAAAGTTTCTTTTCAGTTGCAAACTCCATTCCATACATATATATGGGGAGGTACAAGCTCCAACACGGTTTTACAGTGAAAACTGCAGGAACTTCATACCGGCACTAGGAAACAGACTGAGAAAGCAGAGAAAAAGTGTCTCCTGCAAACCGTTCCGTTCGTGCTAGATGAACGAACGTCTCTCCACTTGCTCAGTTCTGAGAGATAAGTGAGTGTGAAAGCCGTCCTTCACCTAGCTTGTTGGGAACACAAAGGTTTTTTTTTCAGTTGGCAACTCCATTCCATACATATATATGGGGAGGTAGAAGTTCCAACTCGGTTTTACAGTGAAAACTGCAGGAACTTCAAACCGGCACTAGGAAACAGACTGAGAAAGCAGAGAAAAAGTGTCTCCTGCAACCCGTTCCCTTGGTGCTAGATGAACGAACGTCTATCCACTTGCTCAGTTCTGAGAGATAAGTGTGTGTGAAAGCCGTACTTCACCTAGCTTGTTGGGAACACAAAGGTTTTTTTTCAGTTGGCAACTCCATTCCATACATATATATGGGGAGGTAGAAGTTCCAACTCGGTTTTACAGTGAAAACTGCAGGAACATCAAACCGGCACTAGGAAACAGACTGAGAAAGCAGAGAATAAGTCTCTCCTGCAACCCGTTCCCTTGGTGCTAGATGAATGAACGTCTCTCCACTTGCTCAGTTCTGAGAGATAAGTGTGTGTGAAAGCCGTCCTTCACCTAGCTTGTTGGGAACACAAAGTTTCTTTTCAGTTGCAAACTCCATTCCATACATATATATGGGGAGGTACAAGCTCCAACACGGTTTTACAGTGAAAACTGCAGGAACTTCAAACCGGCACTAGGAAACAGACTGAGAAAGCAGAGAAAAAGTGTCTCCTGCAACCCGTTCCCTTGGTGCTAGATGAACGAACGTCTCTCCACTTGCTCAGTTCTGAGAGATAAGTGTGTGTGAAAGCCGTCCTTCACCTAGCTTGTTGGGAACACAAAGTTACTTTCAAGTTGCAAACTCCATTCCATACATATATATGGGAAGGTAGAAGTTTCAACTCGGTTTTACAGTGTAAACTGCAGGAACTTCAAACCGGCACTAGGAAACAGACTGAGAAAGCAGAGAAAAAGTGTCTCCTGCAACCAGTTCCCTTGGTGCTAGATGAACGAACGTCTCTCCACTTGCTCAGTTCTGAGAGATAAGTGTGTGTGAAAGCCGTCCTTCACCTAGATTGTTGGGAACACAAAGGTTTTTTTTCAGTTAGCAACTCCATTCCATACATATATATGGGGAGGTAGAAGTTCCAACTCGGTTTTACAGTGAAAACTGCAGGAACATCAAACCGGCACTAGGAAACAGACTGAGAAAGCAGAGAAAAACTGTCTCCTGCAACCCGTTCCCTTGGTGCTAGATGAACGAACGTCTCTCCACTTGCTCAGTTCTGAGAGATAAATGTGTGTGAAAGCCGTCCTTCACCTAGCTTGTTGGGAACAAAAGTTTCTTTTCAGTTGCAAACTCCATTCCATAAATATATATGGGGAGGTAGAAGCTCCAACACGGTTTTACAGTGAAAACTGCAGGAACTTCAAACCGGCACTAGGAAACAGACTTAGAAAGCAGAGAAAAAGTCTCTCCTGCAACCCGTTCCCTTGGTGCTAGATGAACGAACGTCTCTCCACTTGCTCAGTTCTGAGAGATAAGTGTGTGTGAAAGCCGTCCTTCACCTAGCTTGTTGGGAACACAAAGTTTCTTTTCAGTTGCAAACTCCATTCCATACATATATATGGGGAGGTACAAGCTCCAACACGGTTTTACAGTGAAAACTGCAGGAACTTCATACCGGCACTAGGAAACAGACTGAGAAAGCAGAGAAAAAGTCTCTCCTGCAACCCGTTCCCTTGGTTCTAGATGAACGAACGTCTCTCCACTTGCTCAGTTCTGAGAGATAAGTGTGTGTGAAAGCCGTCCTTCACCTTGCTTGTTGGGAACACAAAGTTTCTTTTCAGTTGCAAACTCCATTCCATACATATATATGGGGAGGTACAAGCTCCAACACGGTTTTACAGTGAAAACTGCAGGAACTTCATACCGGCACTAGGAAACAGACTGAGAAAGCAGAGAAAAAGTGTCTCCTGCAACCCGTTCCCTTGGTGCTAGATGAACGAACGTCTCTCCACTTGCTCAGTTCTGAGAGATAAGTGTGTGTGAAAGCCGTCCTTCACCTAGCTTGTTGGGAACAAAAAGGTTTTTTTTCAGTTGGCAACTCCATTCCATACATATATATGGGGAGGTAGAAGTTCCAACTGGGTTTTAAAGTGAAAACTGCAGGAACTTCAAACCGACACTAGGAAACAGACTGAGAAAGCAGAGAAAAAGTGTCTCCTGCAACCCGTTCCCTTGGTGCTAGATGAACGAACGTCTCTCCACTTGCTAAGTTCTGAGAGATCTGTGTGTGTGAAAGCCGTCCTTCACCTAGCTTGTTGGGAACACAAAGTTTCTTTTCAGTTGCAAACTGCATTCCATACATATATATGGGGAGGTACAAGCTCCAACACGGTTTTACAGTGAAAACTGCAGGAACTTCAAACCGGCACTAGGAAACAGACTGAGATAGCAGAGAAAAAGTGTCCCCTGCAACCCGTTACCTTGGTGCTAGATGAACGAACGTCTCTCCACTTGCTCAGTTCTGAGAGATAAGTGTGTGTGAAAGCCGTCCTTCACCTAGCTTGTTGGGAACACAAAGTTTCTTTTCAGTTGCAAACTCCATTCCATACATATATATGGGAAGGTAGAAGTTTCAACTCGGTTTTACAGTGTAAACTGCAGGAACATCAAACCGGCACTAGGAAACAGACTGAGAAAGCCGAGAAAAAGTGTCTCCAGCAACCCGTTCCCTTGGTGCTAGATGAACGAACGTCTCTCCACTTGCTCAGTTCTGAGAGATAAGTGTGTGTGAAAGCCGTCCTTCACCTAGCTTGTTGGGAACACTAAGTTTCTTTCAAGTTGCAAACTCCATTCCTTACATATATATGGGAAGGTAGAAGTTTCAACTCGGTTTTACAGTGTAAACTGCAGGAACTTCAAACCGGCACTAGGAAACAGACTGAGAAAGCAGGGAAAAAGTGTCTCCTGCAACCCGTTCCCTTGGTGCTAGATGAACGAACGTCTCTCCACTTGCTCAGTTCTGAGAGATAAGTGTGTGTGAAAGCCGTCCTTCACCTAGCTTGTTGGGAACACAAAGGTTTTTTTTCAGTTGGCAACTCCATTCCATACATATATGTGGGGAGGTAGAAGTTCCAACTCGGTTTTACAGTGAAAACTGCAGGAACATCAAACCGGCACTAGGAAACAGACTGAGAAAGCAGAGAAAAAGTGTCTCCTGCAACCCGTTCCCTTGGTGCTAGATGAACGAACGTCTCTCCACTTGCTCAGTTCTGAGTGATAAGTGTGTGTGAAAGCCGTCCTTCACCAACTTGTTGGGAACAAAAGTTTCTTTTCAGTTGCAAACTCCATTCCATACATATATATGGGGAGGTAGAAGCTCCAACACGGTTTTACAGTGAAAACTGCAGGAACTTCAAACCGGCACCAGGAAACAGACTTAGAAAGCAGAGAAAAAGTGTCTCCTGCAACCCGTTCCCTTGGTGCTAGATGAACGAACGTCTCTCCACTTGCTCAGTTCTGAGAGATAAGTGTGTGTGAAAGCCGTCCTTCACCTAGCTTGTTGGGAACACAAAGTTTCTTTTCAGTTGCAAACTCCATTCCACACATATATATGGGGAGGTACAAGCTCCAACACGATTTTACAGTGAAAACTGCAGGAACTTCAAACCGGAACTAGGAAACAGACTGAGAAAGCAGAGAAAAAGTGTCTCCTGCAACCCGTTCCCTTGGTGCTAGATGAACGAACGTCTCTCCACTTGCTCAGTTCTGAGAGATAAGTGTGTGTGAAAGCCGTCCTTCACCTATCTTGTTGGAAACACAAAGTTTTTTTTCAGTTGGCAACTCCATTCCATACATATATATGGGGAGGTACAAGCTCCAACACGGTTTTACAGTGAAAACTTCAGGAACTACAAACCGCCACTAGGAAACAGACTGAGAAAGCAGAGAAAAAGTCTCTCCTGCATCCCGTTCCCTTGGTGCTAGATGAATGAACGTCTCTCCACTTGCTCAGATCTGAGAGATAAGTGTGTGTGAAAGCCGTCCTTCACCTAGCTTGTTGGGAACACAAAGTTTCTTTTCAGTTGCAAAATCCATTCCATACATATATATGGGGAGGTACTAGCTTCAACTCGGTTTTACAGTGAAAACTGCAGGAACTTCAAACCGGCACTAGGAAACAGACTGAGAAAGCAGAGAAAAAGTGTCTCCTGCAACCCGTTCCCTTGGTGCTAGATGAACGAACGTCTCTCCACTTGCTCAGTTCTGAGAGATAAGTGTGTGTGAAAGCCGTCCTTCACCTAGCTTGTTGGGAACACTAAGTTTCTTTCAAGTTGCAAACTCCATTCCTTACATATATATGGGAAGGTAGAAGTTTCAACTCGGTTTTACAGTGTAAACTGCAGGAACTTCAAACCGGCACTAGGAAACAGACTGAGAAAGCAGGGAAAAAGTGTCTCCTGCAACCCGTTCCCTTGGTGCTAGATGAACGAACGTCTCTCCACTTGCTCAGTTCTGAGAGATAAGTGTGTGTGAAAGCCGTCCTTCACCTAGCTTGTTGGGAACACAAAGGTTTTTTTTCAGTTGGCAACTCCATTCCATACATATATGTGGGGAGGTAGAAGTTCCAACTCGGTTTTACAGTGAAAACTGCAGGAACATCAAACCGGCACTAGGAAACAGACTGAGAAAGCAGAGAAAAAGTGTCTCCTGCAACCCGTTCCCTTGGTGCTAGATGAACGAACGTCTCTCCACTTGCTCAGTTCTGAGTGATAAGTGTGTGTGAAAGCCGTCCTTCACCAACTTGTTGGGAACAAAAGTTTCTTTTCAGTTGCAAACTCCATTCCATACATATATATGGGGAGTTAGAAGCTCCAACAATGTTTTACAGTGAAAACTGCAGGAACTTCAAACCGGCACCAGGAAACAGACTTAGAAAGCAGAGAAAAAGTGTCTCCTGCAACCCGTTCCCTTGGTGCTAGATGAACGAACGTCTCTCCACTTGCTCAGTTCTGAGAGATAAGTGTGTGTGAAAGCCGTCCTTCACCTAGCTTGTTGGGAACACAAAGTTTCTTTTCAGTTGCAAACTCCATTCCATACATATATATGGGGAGGTACAAGCTCCAACACGGTTTTACAGTGAAAACTGCAGGAACTTCATACCGGCACTAGGAAACAGACTGAGAAAGCAGAGAAAAAGTGTCTCCTGCTACCCGTTCCGTTCGTGCTAGATGAACGAACGTCTCTCCACTTGCTCAGTTCTGAGAGATAAGTGAGTGTGAAAGCCGTCCTTCACCTAGCTTGTTGGGAACACAAAGGTTTTTTTTTCAGTTGGCAACTCCATTCCATACATATATATGGGGAGGTAGAAGTTCCAACTCGGTTTTACAGTGAAAACTGCAGGAACTTCAAACCGGCACTAGGAAACAGACTGAGAAAGCAGAGAAAAAGTGTCTCCTGCAACCCGTTCCCTTGGTGCTAGATGAACGAACGTCTATCCACTTGCTCAGTTCTGAGAGATAAGTGTGTGTGAAAGCCGTACTTCACCTAGCTTGTTGGGAACACAAAGGTTTTTTTTCAGTTGGCAACTCCATTCCATACATATATATGGGGAGGTAGAAGTTCCAACTCGGTTTTACAGTGAAAACTGCAGGAACATCAAACCGGCACTAGGAAACAGACTGAGAAAGCAGAGAATAAGTCTCTCCTGCAACCCGTTCCCTTGGTGCTAGATGAATGAACGTCTCTCCACTTGCTCAGTTCTGAGAGATAAGTGTGTGTGAAAGCCGTCCTTCACCTAGCTTGTTGGGAACACAAAGTTTCTTTTCAGTTGCAAACTCCATTCCATACATATATATGGGGAGGTACAAGCTCCAACACGGTTTTACAGTGAAAACTGCAGGAACTTCAAACCGGCACTAGGAAACAGACTGAGAAAGCAGAGAAAAAGTGTCTCCTGCAACCCGTTCCCTTGGTGCTAGATGAACGAACGTCTCTCCACTTGCTCAGTTCTGAGAGATAAGTGTGTGTGAAAGCCGTCCTTCACCTAGATTGTTGGGAACACAAAGGTTTTTTTTCAGTTAGCAACTCCATTCCATACATATATATGGGGAGGTAGAAGTTCCAACTCGGTTTTACAGTGAAAACTGCAGGAACATCAAACCGGCACTAGGAAACAGACTGAGAAAGCAGAGAAAAACTGTCTCCTGCAACCCGTTCCCTTGGTGCTAGATGAACGAACGTCTCTCCACTTGCTCAGTTCTGAGAGATAAATGTGTGTGAAAGCCGTCCTTCACCTAGCTTGTTGGGAACAAAAGTTTCTTTTCAGTTGCAAACTCCATTCCATAAATATATATGGGGAGGTAGAAGCTCCAACACGGTTTTACAGTGAAAACTGCAGGAACTTCAAACCGGCACTAGGAAACAGACTTAGAAAGCAGAGAAAAAGTCTCTCCTGCAACCCGTTCCCTTGGTGCTAGATGAACGAACGTCTCTCCACTTGCTCAGTTCTGAGAGATAAGTGTGTGTGAAAGCCGTCCTTCACCTAGCTTGTTGGGAACACAAAGTTTCTTTTCAGTTGCAAACTCCATTCCATACATATATATGGGGAGGTACAAGCTCCAACACGGTTTTACAGTGAAAACTGCAGGAACTTCATACCGGCACTAGGAAACAGACTGAGAAAGCAGAGAAAAAGTCTCTCCTGCAACCCGTTCCCTTGGTTCTAGATGAACGAACGTCTCTCCACTTGCTCAGTTCTGAGAGATAAGTGTGTGTGAAAGCCGTCCTTCACCTTGCTTGTTGGGAACACAAAGTTTCTTTTCAGTTGCAAACTCCATTCCATACATATATATGGGGAGGTACAAGCTCCAACACGGTTTTACAGTGAAAACTGCAGGAACTTCATACCGGCACTAGGAAACAGACTGAGAAAGCAGAGAAAAAGTGTCTCCTGCAACCCGTTCCCTTGGTGCTAGATGAACGAACGTCTCTCCACTTGCTCAGTTCTGAGAGATAAGTGTGTGTGAAAGCCGTCCTTCACCTAGCTTGTTGGGAACAAAAAGGTTTTTTTTCAGTTGGCAACTCCATTCCATACATATATATGGGGAGGTAGAAGTTCCAACTGGGTTTTAAAGTGAAAACTGCAGGAACTTCAAACCGACACTAGGAAACAGACTGAGAAAGCAGAGAAAAAGTGTCTCCTGCAACCCGTTCCCTTGGTGCTAGATGAACGAACGTCTCTCCACTTGCTAAGTTCTGAGAGATCTGTGTGTGTGAAAGCCGTCCTTCACCTAGCTTGTTGGGAACACAAAGTTTCTTTTCAGTTGCAAACTGCATTCCATACATATATATGGGGAGGTACAAGCTCCAACACGGTTTTACAGTGAAAACTGCAGGAACTTCAAACCGGCACTAGGAAACAGACTGAGATAGCAGAGAAAAAGTGTCCCCTGCAACCCGTTACCTTGGTGCTAGATGAACGAACGTCTCTCCACTTGCTCAGTTCTGAGAGATAAGTGTGTGTGAAAGCCGTCCTTCACCTAGCTTGTTGGGAACACAAAGTTTCTTTTCAGTTGCAAACTCCATTCCATACATATATATGGGAAGGTAGAAGTTTCAACTCGGTTTTACAGTGTAAACTGCAGGAACATCAAACCGGCACTAGGAAACAGACTGAGAAAGCCGAGAAAAAGTGTCTCCAGCAACCCGTTCCCTTGGTGCTAGATGAACGAACGTCTCTCCACTTGCTCAGTTCTGAGAGATAAGTGTGTGTGAAAGCCGTCCTTCACCTAGCTTGTTGGGAACACTAAGTTTCTTTCAAGTTGCAAACTCCATTCCTTACATATATATGGGAAGGTAGAAGTTTCAACTCGGTTTTACAGTGTAAACTGCAGGAACTTCAAACCGGCACTAGGAAACAGACTGAGAAAGCAGGGAAAAAGTGTCTCCTGCAACCCGTTCCCTTGGTGCTAGATGAACGAACGTCTCTCCACTTGCTCAGTTCTGAGAGATAAGTGTGTGTGAAAGCCGTCCTTCACCTAGCTTGTTGGGAACACAAAGGTTTTTTTTCAGTTGGCAACTCCATTCCATACATATATGTGGGGAGGTAGAAGTTCCAACTCGGTTTTACAGTGAAAACTGCAGGAACATCAAACCGGCACTAGGAAACAGACTGAGAAAGCAGAGAAAAAGTGTCTCCTGCAACCCGTTCCCTTGGTGCTAGATGAACGAACGTCTCTCCACTTGCTCAGTTCTGAGTGATAAGTGTGTGTGAAAGCCGTCCTTCACCAACTTGTTGGGAACAAAAGTTTCTTTTCAGTTGCAAACTCCATTCCATACATATATATGGGGAGGTAGAAGCTCCAACACGGTTTTACAGTGAAAACTGCAGGAACTTCAAACCGGCACCAGGAAACAGACTTAGAAAGCAGAGAAAAAGTGTCTCCTGCAACCCGTTCCCTTGGTGCTAGATGAACGAACGTCTCTCCACTTGCTCAGTTCTGAGAGATAAGTGTGTGTGAAAGCCGTCCTTCACCTAGCTTGTTGGGAACACAAAGTTTCTTTTCAGTTGCAAACTCCATTCCATACATATATATGGGGAGGTACAAGCTCCAACACGGTTTTACAGTGAAAACTGCAGGAACTTCATACCGGCACTAGGAAACAGACTGAGAAAGCAGAGAAAAAGTGTCTCCTGCTACCCGTTCCGTTCGTGCTAGATGAACGAACGTCTCTCCACTTGCTCAGTTCTGAGAGATAAGTGAGTGTGAAAGCCGTCCTTCACCTAGCTTGTTGGGAATACAAAGGTTTTTTTTTCAGTTGGCAACTCCATTCCATACATATATATGGGGAGGTAGAAGTTCCAACTCGGTTTTACAGTGAAAACTGCAGGAACTTCAAACCGGCACTAGGAAACAGACTGAGAAAGCAGAGAAAAAGTGTCTCCTGCAACCCGTTCCCTTGGTGCTAGATGAACGAACGTCTCTCCACTTGCTCAGTTCTGAGAGATAAGTGTGTGTGAAAGCCGTACTTCACCTAGCTTGTTGGGAACACAAAGGTTTTTTTTCAGTTGGCAACTCCATTCCATACATATATATGGGGAGGTAGAAGTTCCAACTCGGTTTTACAGTGAAAACTGCAGGAACATCAAACCGGCACTAGGAAACAGACTGAGAAAGCAGAGAATAAGTCTCTCCTGCAACCCGTTCCCTTGGTGCTAGATGAATGAACGTCTCTCCACTTGCTCAGTTCTGAGAGATAAGTGTGTGTGAAAGCCGTCCTTCACCTAGCTTGTTGGGAACACAAAGTTTCTTTTCAGTTGCAAACTCCATTCCATACATATATATGGGGAGGTACAAGCTCCAACACGGTTTTACAGTGAAAACTGCAGGAACTTCAAACCGGCACTAGGAAACAGACTGAGAAAGCAGAGAAAAAGTGTCTCCTGCAACCCGTTCCCTTGGTGCTAGATGAACGAACGTCTCTCCACTTGCTCATTTCTGAGAGATAAGTGTGTGTGAAAGCCGTCCTTCACCTAGCTTGTTGGGAACACAAAGTTACTTTCAAGTTGCAAACTCCATTCCATACATATATATGGGAAGGTAGAAGTTTCAACTCGGTTTTACAGTGTAAACTGCAGGAACTTCAAACCGGCACTAGGAAACAGACTGAGAAAGCAGAGAAAAAGTGTCTCCTGCAACCAGTTCCCTTGGTGCTAGATGAACGAACGTCTCTCCACTTGCTCAGTTCTGAGAGATAAGTGTGTGTGAAAGCCGTCCTTCACCTAGATTGTTGGGAACACAAAGGTTTTTTTTCAGTTAGCAACTCCATTCCATACATATATATGGGGAGGTAGAAGTTCCAACTCGGTTTTACAGTGAAAACTGCAGGAACATCAAACCGGCACTAGGAAACAGACTGAGAAAGCAGAGAAAAACTGTCTCCTGCAACCCGTTCCCTTGGTGCTAGATGAACGAACGTCTCTCCACTTGCTCAGTTCTGAGAGATAAATGTGTGTGAAAGCCGTCCTTCACCTAGCTTGTTGGGAACAAAAGTTTCTTTTCAGTTGCAAACTCCATTCCATAAATATATATGGGGAGGTAGAAGCTCCAACACGGTTTTACAGTGAAAACTGCAGGAACTTCAAACCGGCACTAGGAAACAGACTTAGAAAGCAGAGAAAAAGTCTCTCCTGCAACCCGTTCCCTTGGTGCTAGATGAACGAACGTCTCTCCACTTGCTCAGTTCTGAGAGATAAGTGTGTGTGAAAGCCGTCCTTCACCTAGCTTGTTGGGAACACAAAGTTTCTTTTCAGTTGCAAACTCCATTCCATACATATATATGGGGAGGTACAAGCTCCAACACGGTTTTACAGTGAAAACTGCAGGAACTTCATACCGGCACTAGGAAACAGACTGAGAAAGCAGAGAAAAAGTCTCTCCTGCAACCCGTTCCCTTGGTTCTAGATGAACGAACGTCTCTCCACTTGCTCAGTTCTGAGAGATAAGTGTGTGTGAAAGCCGTCCTTCACCTTGCTTGTTGGGAACACAAAGTTTCTTTTCAGTTGCAAACTCCATTCCATACATATATATGGGGAGGTACAAGCTCCAACACGGTTTTACAGTGAAAACTGCAGGAACTTCATACCGGCACTAGGAAACAGACTGAGAAAGCAGAGAAAAAGTGTCTCCTGCAACCCGTTCCCTTGGTGCTAGATGAACGAACGTCTCTCCACTTGCTCAGTTCTGAGAGATAAGTGTGTGTGAAAGCCGTCCTTCACCTTGCTTGTTGGGAACACAAAGTTTCTTTTCAGTTGCAAACTCCATTCCATACATATATATGGGGAGGTACAAGCTCCAACACGGTTTTACAGTGAAAACTGCAGGAACTTCATACCGGCACTAGGAAACAGACTGAGAAAGCAGAGAAAAAGTGTCTCCTGCAACCCGTTCCCTTGGTGCTAGATGAACGAACGTCTCTCCACTTGCTCAGTTCTGAGAGATAAGTGTGTGTGAAAGCCGTCCTTCACCTAGCTTGTTGGGAACAAAAAGGTTTTTTTTCAGTTGGCAACTCCATTCCATACATATATATGGGGAGGTAGAAGTTCCAACTGGGTTTTAAAGTGAAAACTGCAGGAACTTCAAACCGACACTAGGAAACAGACTGAGAAAGAAGAGAAAAAGTGTCTCCTGCAACCCGTTCCCTTGGTGCTAGATGAACGAACGTCTCTCCACTTGCTAAGTTCTGAGAGATCTGTGTGTGTGAAAGCCGTCCTTCACCTAGCTTGTTGGGAACACAAAGTTTCTTTTCAGTTGCAAACTGCATTCCATACATATATATGGGGAGGTACAAGCTCCAACACGGTTTTACAGTGAAAACTGCAGGAACTTCAAACCGGCACTAGGAAACAGACTGAGATAGCAGAGAAAAAGTGTCCCCTGCAACCCGTTACCTTGGTGCTAGATGAACGAACGTCTCTCCACTTGCTCAGTTCTGAGAGATAAGTGTGTGTGAAAGCCGTCCTTCACCTAGCTTGTTGGGAACACAAAGTTTCTTTTCAGTTGCAAACTCCATTCCATACATATATATGGGAAGGTAGAAGTTTCAACTCGGTTTTACAGTGTAAACTGCAGGAACATCAAACCGGCACTAGGAAACAGACTGAGAAAGCCGAGAAAAAGTGTCTCCAGCAACCCGTTCCCTTGGTGCTAGATGAACGAACGTCTCTCCACTTGCTTAGTTCTGAGAGATAAGTGTGTGTGAAAGCCGTCCTTCACCTAGCTTGTTGGGAACAAAAGTTTCTTTTCAGTTGCAAACTCCATTCCATACATATATATGGGAAGGTAGAAGTTCCAACTCGGTTTTACTGTGAAAACTGCAGGAACTTCATACCGGCACTAGGAAACAGACTGAGAAAGCAGAGAAAAAGTGTCTCCTGCTACCCGTTCCCTTCGTGCTAGATGAACGAACGTCTCTCCACTTGCTCAGTTCTGAGAGATAAGTGTGTGTGAAAGCCGTCCTTCACCTAGCTTGTTGGGAACACAAAGGTTTTTTTTCAGTTGGCAACTCCATTCCATACATATATATGGGGAGGTAGAAGTTCCAACACGGTTTTACAGTGAAAACTGTAGGAACATCAAACCGGCACTAGGAAACAGACTGAGAAAGCAGAGAAAAAGTGTCTCCTGCAACCCGTTCCCTTGGTGCTAGATGAACGAACGTCTCTCCACTTGCTCAGTTCTGAGAGATAAGTGTGTGTGAAAGCCGTCCTTCACCTAGCTTGTTGGGAACAAAAGTTTCTTTTCAGTTGCAAACTCCATTCCATACATATATATGGGGAGGTAGAAGCTCCAACACGGTTTTACAGTGAAAACTGCAGGAACTTCAAACCGGCACTAGGAAACAGACTTAGAAAGCAGAGAAAAAGTGTCTCCTGGAACCCGTTCCCTTGGTGCTAGATGAACGAACGTCTCTCCACTTGCTCAGTTCTGAGAGATAAGTGTGTGTTAAAGCCGTCCTTCACCTAGCTTGTTGGGAACAAAAGTTTCTTTTCAGTTGCAAACTCCATTCCATACATATATATGGGAAGGTAGAAGTTCCAACTCGGTTTTACAGTGAAAACTGCAGGAACTTCATACCGGCACTAGGAAACAGACTGAGAAAGCAGAGAAAAAGTGTCTCCTGCTACCCGTTCCCTTCGTGCTAGATGAACGAACGTCTCTCCACTTGCTCAGTTCTGAGAGATAAGTGTGTGTGAAAGCCGTCCTTCACCTAGCTTGTTGGGAACACAAAGGTTTTTTTTCAGTTGGCAACTCCATTCCATACATATATATGGGGAGGTAGAAGTTCCAACTCGGTTTTACAGTGAAAACTGCAGGAACTTCAAACCGGCACTAGGAAACAGACTTAGAAAGCAGAGAAAAAGTGTCTCCTGCAACCCGTTCCCTTGGTGCTAGATGAACGAACGTCTCTCCACTTGCTCAGTTCTGAGAGATAAGTGTGTGTGAAAGCCGTCCTTCACCTAGCTTGTTGGGAACAAAAGTTTCTTTTCAGTTGCAAACTCCATTCCATACATATATATGGGGAGGTAGAAGCTCCAACACGGTTTTACAGTGAAAACTGCAGGAACTTCAAACCGGCACTAGGAAACACACTTAGAAAGCAGAGAAAAAGTCTCTCCTGCAACCCGTTCCCTTGGTGCTAGATGAACGAATGTCTCTCCACTTGCTCAGTTCTGAGAGATAAGTGTGTGTTAAAGCCGTCCTTCACCTAGCTTGTTGGGAACAAAAGTTTCTTTTCAGTTGCAAACTCCATTCCATACATATATATGGGAAGGTAGAAGTTCCAACTCGGTTTTACAGTGAAAACTGCAGGAACTTCATACCGGCACTAGGAAACAGACTGAGAAAGCAGAGAAAAAGTGTCTCCTGCTACCCGTTCCGTTCGTGCTAGATGAACGAACGTCTCTCCACTTGCTCAGTTCTGAGAGATAAGTGTGTGTGAAAGCCGTCCTTCACCTAGCTTGTTGGGAACACAAAGGTTTTTTTTCAGTTGGCAACTCCATTCCATACATATATATGGGGAGGTAGAAGTTCCAACTCGGTTTTACAGTGAAAACTGCAGGAACTTCAAACCGGCACTAGGAAACAGACTGAGAAAGCAGAGAAAAAGTGTCTCCTGCAACCCGTTCCCTTGGTGCTAGAAGAACGAACGTCTCTCCACTTGCTCAGTTCTGAGAGATAAGTGTGTGTGAAAGCCGTCCTTCACCTAGATTGTTGGGAACACAAAGTTTCTTTTCAGTTGCAAACTCCATTCCACACATATATATGGGGAGGTACAAGCTCCAACACGATTTTACAGTGAAAACTGCAGGAACTTCAAACCGGAACTAGGAAACAGACTGAGAAAGCAGAGAAAAAGTGTCTCCTGCAACCCGTTCCCTTGGTGCTAGATGAACGAACGTCTCTCCACTTGCTCAGTTCTGAGAGATAAGTGTGTGTGAAAGCCGTCCTTCACCTATCTTGTTGGAAACACAAAGTTTTTTTTCAGTTGGCAACTCCATTCCATACATATATATGGGGAGGTACAAGCTCCAACACGGTTTTACAGTGAAAACTGCAGGAACTTCAAACCGGCACTAGGAAACAGACTGAGAAAGCAGAGAAAAAGTGTCTCCTGCAACCCGTTCCCTTGGTGCTAGATGAACGAACGTCTCTCCACTTGCTCAGTTCTGAGAGATAAGTGTGTGTGAAAGCCGTCCTTCACCTAGCTTGTTGGGAACACAAAGGTTTTTTTTCAGTTGGCAACTCCATTCCATACATATATGTGGGGAGGTAGAAGTTCCAACTCGGTTTTACAGTGAAAACTGCAGGAACATCAAACCGGCACTAGGAAACAGACTGAGAAAGCAGAGAAAAAGTGTCTCCTGCAACCCGTTCCCTTGGTGCTAGATGAACGAACGTCTCTCCACTTGCTCAGTTCTGAGTGATAAGTGTGTGTGAAAGCCGTCCTTCACCAACTTGTTGGGAACAAAAGTTTCTTTTCAGTTGCAAACTCCATTCCATACATATATATGGGGAGGTAGAAGCTCCAACACGGTTTTACAGTGAAAACTGCAGGAACTTCAAACCGGCACTAGGAAACAGACTTAGAAAGCAGAGAAAAAGTGTCTCCTGCAACCCGTTCCCTTGGTGCTAGATGAACGAACGTCTCTCCACTTGCTCAGTTCTGAGAGATAAGTGTGTGTGAAAGCCGTCCTTCACCTAGCTTGTTGGGAACACAAAGTTTCTTTTCAGTTGCAAACTCCATTCCATACATATATATGGGGAGGTACAAGCTCCAACACGGTTTTACAGTGAAAACTGCAGGAACTTCATACCGGCACTAGGAAACAGACTGAGAAAGCAGAGAAAAAGTGTCTCCTGCTACCCGTTCCCTTCGTGCTAGATGAACGAACGTCTCTCCACTTGCTCAGTTCTGAGAGATAAGTGAGTGTGAAAGCCGCCCTTCACCTAGCTTGTTGGGAACACAAAGGTTTTTTTTCAGTTGGCAACTCCATTCCATACATATATATGGGGAGGTAGAAGTTCCAACACGGTTTTACAGTGAAAACTGCAGGAACTTCAAACCGGCACTAGGAAACAGACTGAGAAAGCAGAGAAAAAGTGTCTCCTGCAACCCGTTCCCTTGGTGCTAGATGAACGAACGTCTCTCCACTTGCTCAGTTCTGAGAGATAAGTGTGTGTGAAAGCCGTACTTCACCTAGCTTGTTGGGAACACAAAGGTTTTTTTTCAGTTGGCAACTCCATTCCATACATATATATGGGGAGGTAGAAGTTCCAACTCGGTTTTACAGTGAAAACTGCAGGAACATCAAACCGGCACTAGGAAACAGACTGAGAAAGCAGAGAATAAGTCTCTCCTGCAACCCGTTCCCTTGGTGCTAGATGAATGAACGTCTCTCCACTTGCTCAGTTCTGAGAGATAAGTGTGTGTGAAAGCCGTCCTTCACCTAGCTTGTTGGGAACACAAAGTTTCTTTTCAGTTGCAAACTCCATTCCATACATATATATGGGGAGGTACAAGCTCCAACACGGTTTTACAGTGAAAACTGCAGGAACTTCATACCGGCACTAGGAAACAGACTGAGAAAGCAGAGAAAAAGTGTCTCCTGCAACCCGTTCCCTTGGTGCTAGATGAACGAACGTCTCTCCACTTGCTCAGTTCTGAGAGATAAGTGTGTGTGAAAGCCGTCCTTCACCTAGCTTGTTGGGAACACAAAGTTACTTTCAAGTTGCAAACTCCATTCCATACATATATATGGGAAGGTAGAAGTTTCAACTCGGTTTTACAGTGTAAACTGCAGGAACTTCAAACCGGCACTAGGAAACAGACTGAGAAAGCAGAGAAAAAGTGTCTCCTGCAACCAGTTCCCTTGGTGCTAGATGAACGAACGTCTCTCCACTTGCTCAGTTCTGAGAGATAAGTGTGTGTGAAAGCCGTCCTTCACCTAGATTGTTGGGAACACAAAGGTTTTTTTTCAGTTAGCAACTCCATTCCATACATATATATGGGGAGGTAGAAGTTCCAACTCGGTTTTACAGTGAAAGCTGCAGGAACATCAAACCGGCACTAGGAAACAGACTGAGAAAGCAGAGAAAAACTGTCTCCTGCAACCCGTTCCCTTGGTGCTAGATGAACGAACGTCTCTCCACTTGCTCAGTTCTGAGAGATAAATGTGTGTGAAAGCCGTCCTTCACCTAGCTTGTTGGGAACAAAAGTTTCTTTTCAGTTGCAAACTCCATTCCATAAATATATATGGGGAGGTAGAAGCTCCAACACGGTTTTACAGTGAAAACTGCAGGAACTTCAAACCGGCACTAGGAAACAGACTTAGAAAGCAGAGAAAAAGTCTCTCCTGCAACCCGTTCCCTTGGTGCTAGATGAACGAACGTCTCTCCACTTGCTCAGTTCTGAGAGATAAGTGTGTGTGAAAGCCGTCCTTCACCTAGCTTGTTGGGAACACAAAGTTTCTTTTCAGTTGCAAACTCCATTCCATACATATATATGGGGAGGTACAAGCTCCAACACGGTTTTACAGTGAAAACTGCAGGAACTTCATACCGGCACTAGGAAACAGACTGAGAAAGCAGAGAAAAAGTCTCTCCTGCAACCCGTTCCCTTGGTTCTAGATGAACGAACGTCTCTCCACTTGCTCAGTTCTGAGAGATAAGTGTGTGTGAAAGCCGTCCTTCACCTAGCTTGTTGGGAACACAAAGTTTCTTTTCAGTTGCAAACTCCATTCCATACATATATATGGGGAGGTACAAGCTCCAACACGGTTTTACAGTGAAAACTGCAGGAACTTCATACCGGCACTAGGAAACAGACTGAGAAAGCAGAGAAAAAGTGTCTCCTGCAACCCGTTCCCTTGGTGCTAGATGAACGAACGTCTCTCCACTTGCTCAGTTCTGAGAGATAAGTGTGTGTGAAAGCCGTCCTTCACCTAGCTTGTTGGGAACAAAAAGGTTTTTTTTCAGTTGGCAACTCCATTCCATACATATATATGGGGAGGTAGAAGTTCCAACTGGGTTTTAAAGTGAAAACTGCAGGAACTTCAAACCGACACTAGGAAACAGACTGAGAAAGCAGAGAAAAAGTGTCTCCTGCAACCCGTTCCCTTGGTGCTAGATGAACGAACGTCTCTCCACTTGCTAAGTTCTGAGAGATCAGTGTGTGTGAAAGCCGTCCTTCACCTAGCTTGTTGGGAACACAAAGTTTCTTTTCAGTTGCAAACTGCATTCCATACATATATATGGGGAGGTACAAGCTCCAACACGGTTTTACAGTGAAAACTGCAGGAACTTCAAACCGGCACTAGGAAACAGACTGAGATAGCAGAGAAAAAGTGTCCCCTGCAACCCGTTACCTTGGTGCTAGATGAACGAACGTCTCTCCACTTGCTCAGTTCTGAGAGATAAGTGTGTGTGAAAGCCGTCCTTCACCTAGCTTGTTGGGAACACAAAGTTTCTTTTCAGTTGCAAACTCCATTCCATACATATATATGGGAAGGTAGAAGTTTCAACTCGGTTTTACAGTGTAAACTGCAGGAACATCAAACCGGCACTAGGAAACAGACTGAGAAAGCCGAGAAAAAGTGTCTCCTGCAACCCGTTCCCTTGGTGCTAGATGAACGAACGTCTCTCCACTTGCTTAGTTCTGAGAGATAAGTGTGTGTGAAAGCCGTACTTCACCTAGCTTGTTGGGAACACAAAGGTTTTTTTTCAGTTGGCAACTCCATTCCATACATATATATGGGGAGGTAGAAGTTCCAACTCGGTTTTACAGTGAAAACTGCAGGAACATCAAACCGGCACTAGGAAACAGACTAAGAAAGCAGAGAAAAAGTGTCTCCTGCAACCCGTTCCATTGGTGCTAGATGAACGAACGTCTCTCCACTTGCTCAGTTCTGAGAGATAAGTGTGTGTGAAAGCCGTCCTTCACCTAGCTTGTTGGGAACAAAAGTTTCTTTTCACTTGCATACTCCATTCCATACATATATATGGGGTGGTAGAAACTCCAACACTGTTTTACAGTGAAAACTGCAGGAACTTCAAACCGGCACTAGGAAACAGACTTAGAAAGCAGAGAAAAAGTCTCTCCTGCAACCCGTTCCCTTGGTGCTAGATGAACGAACGGCTCTCCACTTGCTCAGTTCTGAGAGATAAGTGTGTGTGAAAGCCGTCCTTCACCTAGCTTGTTGGGAACACAAAGTTTCTTTTCAGTTGCAAACTCCATTCCATACATATATATGGGGAGGTACAAGCTCCAAAACGGTTTTACAGTGAAAACTGCAGGAACTTCATACCGGCACTAGGAAACAGACTGAGAAAGCAGAGAAAAAGTCTCTCCTGCAACCCGTTCCCTTGGTTCTAGATGAACGAACGTCTCTCCACTTGCTCAGTTCTGAGAGATAAGTGTGTGTGAAAGCCGTCCTTCACCTAGCTTGTTGGGAACACAAAGTTTCTTTTCAGTTGCAAACTCCATTCCATACATATATATGGGGAGGTACAAGCTCCAACACGGTTTTACAGTGAAAACTGCAGGAACTTCATACCGGCACTAGGAAACAGACTGAGAAAGCAGAGAAAAAGTGTCTCCTGCAACCCGTTCCCTTGGTGCTAGATGAACGAACGTCTCTCCACTTGCTCAGTTCTGAGAGATAAGTGTGTGTGAAAGCCGTCCTTCACCTAGCTTGTTGGGAACAAAAAGGTTTTTTTTCAGTTGGCAACTCCATTCCATACATATATATGGGGAGGTAGAAGTTCCAACTGGGTTTTAAAGTGAAAACTGCAGGAACTTCAAACCGACACTAGGAAACAGACTGAGAAAGCAGAGAAAAAGTGTCTCCTGCAACCCGTTCCCTTGGTGCTAGATGAACGAACGTCTCTCCACTTGCTAAGTTCTGAGAGATCAGTGTGTGTGAAAGCCGTCCTTCACCTAGCTTGTTGGGAACACAAAGTTTCTTTTCAGTTGCAAACTCCATTCCATACATATATATGGGGAGGTACAAGCTCCAACACGGTTTTACAGTGAAAACTGCAGGAACTTCATACCGGCACTAGGAAACAGACTGAGAAAGCAGAGAAAAAGTGTCTCCTGCAACCCGTTCCCTTGGTGCTAGATGAACGAACGTCTCTCCACTTGCTAAGTTCTGAGAGATCAGTGTGTGTGAAAGCCGTCCTTCACCTAGCTTGTTGGGAACACAAAGTTTCTTTTCAGTTGCAAACTGCATTCCATACATATATATGGGGAGGTACAAGCTCCAACACGGTTTTACAGTGAAAACTGCAGGAACTTCAAACCGGCACTAGGAAACAGACTGAGATAGCAGAGAAAAAGTGTCCCCTGCAACCCGTTACCTTGGTGCTAGATGAACGAACGTCTCTCCACTTGCTCAGTTCTGAGAGATAAGTGTGTGTGAAAGCCGTCCTTCACCTAGCTTGTTGGGAACACAAAGTTTCTTTTCAGTTGCAAACTCCATTCCATACATATATATGGGAAGGTAGAAGTTTCAACTCGGTTTTACAGTGTAAACTGCAGGAACATCAAACCGGCACTAGGAAACAGAATGAGAAAGCCGAGAAAAAGTGTCTCCTGCAACCCGTTCCCTTGGTGCTAGATGAACGAACGTCTCTCCACTTGCTTAGTTCTGAGAGATAAGTGTGTGTGAAAGCCGTACTTCACCTAGCTTGTTGGGAACACAAAGGTTTTTTTTCAGTTGGCAACTCCATTCCATACATATATATGGGGAGGTAGAAGTTCCAACTCGGTTTTACAGTGAAAACTGCAGGAACATCAAACCGGCACTAGGAAACAGACTAAGAAAGCAGAGAAAAAGTGTCTCCTGCAACCCGTTCCATTGGTGCTAGATGAACGAACGTCTCTCCACTTGCTCAGTTCTGAGAGATAAGTGTGTGTGAAAGCCGTCCTTCACCTAGCTTGTTGGGAACAAAAGTTTCTTTTCACTTGCATACTCCATTCCATACATATATATGGGGTGGTAGAAGCTCCAACACTGTTTTACAGTGAAAACTGCAGGAACTTCAAACCGGCACTAGGAAACAGACTTAGAAAGCAGAGAAAAAGTCTCTCCTGCAACCCGTTCCCTTGGTGCTAGATGAACGAACGTCTCTCCACTTGCTCAGTTCTGAGAGATAAGTGTGTGTGAAAGCCGTCCTTCACCTAGCTTGTTGGGAACACAAAGTTTCTTTTCAGTTGCAAACTCCATTCCATACATATATATGGGGAGGTACAAGCTCCAACACGGTTTTACAGTGAAAACTGCAGGAACTTCATACCGGCACTAGGAAACAGACTGAGAAAGCAGAGAAAAAGTCTCTCCTGCAACCCGTTCCCTTGGTTCTAGATGAACGAACGTCTCTCCACTTGCTCAGTTCTGAGAGATAAGGGTGTGTGAAAGCCGTCCTTCTCCTAGCTTGTTGGGAACACAAAGTTTCTTTTCAGTTGCAAACTCCATTCCATACATATATATGGGGAGGTACAAGCTCCAACACGGTTTTACAGTGAAAACTGCAGGAACTTCATACCGGCACTAGGAAACAGACTGAGAAAGCAGAGAAAAAGTGTCTCCTGCAACCCGTTCCCTTGGTGCTAGATGAACGAACGTCTCTCCACTTGCTCAGTTCTGAGAGATAAGTGTGTGTGAAAGCCGTCCTTCACCTAGCTTGTTGGGAACAAAAAGGTTTTTTTTCAGTTGGCAACTCCATTCCATACATATATATGGGGAGGTAGAAGTTCCAACTGGGTTTTAAAGTGAAAACTGCAGGAACTTCAAACCGACACTAGGAAACAGACTGAGAAAGCAGAGAAAAAGTGTCTCCTGCAACCCGTTCCCTTGGTGCTAGATGAACGAACGTCTCTCCACTTGCTAAGTTCTGAGAGATCAGTGTGTGTGAAAGCCGTCCTTCACCTAGCTTGTTGGGAACACAAAGTTTCTTTTCAGTTGCAAACTGCATTCCATACATATATATGGGGAGGTACTAGCTCCAACACGGTTTTACAGTGAAAACTGCAGGAACTTCAAACCGGCACTAGGAAACAGACTGAGATAGCAGAGAAAAAGTGTCCCCTGCAACCCGTTACCTTGGTGCTAGATGAACGAACGTCTCTCCACTTGCTCAGTTCTGAGAGATAAGTGTGTGTGAAAGCCGTCCTTCACCTAGCTTGTTGGGAACACAAAGTTTCTTTTCAGTTGCAAACTCCATTCCATACATATATATGGGAAGGTAGAAGTTTCAACTCGGTTTTACAGTGTAAACTGCAGGAACATCAAACCGGCACTAGGAAACAGACTGAGAAAGCCGAGAAAAAGTATCTCCTGCAACCCGTTCCCTTGGTGCTAGATGAACGAACGTCTCTCCACTTGCTTAGTTCTGAGAGATAAGTGTGTGTGAAAGCCGTACTTCACCTAGCTTGTTGGGAACACAAAGGTTTTTTTTCAGTTGGCAACTCCATTCCATACATATATATGGGGAGGTAGAAGTTCCAACTCGGTTTTACAGTGAAAACTGCAGGAACATCAAACCGGCACTAGGAAACAGACTAAGAAAGCAGAGAAAAAGTGTCTCCTGCAACCCGTTCCATTGGTGCTAGATGAACGAACGTCTCTCCACTTGCTCAGTTCTGAGAGATAAGTGTGTGTGAAAGCCGTCCTTCACCTAGCTTGTTGGGAACAAAAGTTTCTTTTCACTTGCATACTCCATTCCATACATATATATGGGGTGGTAGAAGCTCCAACACTGTTTTACAGTGAAAACTGCAGGAACTTCAAACCGGCACTAGGAAACAGACTTAGAAAGCAGAGAAAAAGTCTCTCCTGCAACCCGTTCCCTTGGTGCTAGATGAACGAACGTCTCTCCACTTGCTCAGTTCTGAGAGATAAGTGTGTGTGAAAGCCGTCCTTCACCTAGCTTGTTGGGAACACAAAGTTTCTTTTCAGTTGCAAACTCCATTCCATACATATATATGGGAAGGTAGAAGTTTCAACTCGGTTTTACAGTGTAAACTGCAGGAACTTCAAACCGGCACTAGGAAACAGACTGAGAAAGCCGAGAAAAAGTGTCTCCTGCAACCCGTTCCCTTGGTGCTAGATGAACGAACGTCTCTCCACTTGCTCAGTTTTGAGAGATAAGTGTGTGTGAAAGCCGTACTTCACCTAGCTTGTTGGGAACACAAAGGTTTTTTTTCAGTTGGCAACTCCATTCCATACATATATATGGGGAGGTAGAAGTTCCAACTCGGTTTTACAGTGAAAACTGCAGGAACATCAAACCGGCACTAGGAAACAGACTGAGAAAGCAGAGAAAAACTGTCTCCTGCAACCCGTTCCCTTGGTGCTAGATGAACGAACGTCTCTCCACTTGCTCAGTTCTGAGAGATAAGTGTGTGTGAAAGCCGTCCTTCACCTAGCTTGTTGGGAACAAAAGTTTCTTTTCAGTTGCAAACTCCATTCCATAAATATATATGGGGAGGTAGAAGCTCCAACACGGTTTTACAGTGAAAACTGCAGGAACTTCAAACCGGCACTAGGAAACAGACTTAGAAAGCAGAGAAAAAGTCTCTCCTGCAACCCGTTCCCTTGGTGCTAGATGAACGAACGTCTCTCCACTTGCTCAGTTCTGAGAGATAAGTGTGTGTGAAAGCCGTCCTTCACCTAGCTTGTTGGGAACACAAAGTTTCTTTTCAGTTGCAAACTCCATTCCATACATATATATGGGGAGGTACAAGCTCCAACACGGTTTTACAGTGAAAACTGCAGGAACTTCATACCGGCACTAGGAAACAGACTGAGAAAGCAGAGAAAAAGTGTCTCCTGCAACCCGTTCCCTTGGTGCTAGATGAACGAACGTCTCTCCACTTGCTCAGTTCTGAGAGATAAGTGTGTGTGAAAGCCGTCCTTCACCTAGCTTGTTGGGAACACAAAGTTTCTTTCCAGTTGCAAACTCCATTCCATACATATATATGGGAAGGTAGAAGTTCCAACTCGGTTTTACAGTGTAAACTGCAGGAACTTCAAACCGGCACTAGGAAACAGACTGAGAAAGCAGAGAAAAAGTGTCTCCTGCAACCCGTTCCCTTGGTGCTAGATGAACGAACGTCTCTCCACTTGCTCAGTTCTGAGAGATAAGTGTGTGTGAAAGCCGTCCTTCACCTAGCTTGTTGGGAACAAAAAGGTTTTTTTTCAGTTGGCAACTCCATTCCATACATATATATGGGGAGGTAGAAGTTCCAACTGGGTTTTAAAGTGAAAACTGCAGGAAATTCAAACCGGCACTAGGAAACAGACTGAGAAAGCAGAGAAAAAGTGTCTCCTGCAACCCGTTCCCTTGGTGCTAGATGAACGAACGTCTCTCCACTTGCTCAGTTCTGAGAGATAAGTGTGTGTGAAAGCCGTCCTTCACCTAGCTTGTTGGGAACACAAAGTTTCTTTTCAGTTGCAAACTCCATTCCATACATATATATGGGGAGGTACTAGCTCCAACTCGGTTTTACAGTGAAAACTGCAGTAACTTCAAACCGGCACTAGGAAACAGACTGAGAAAGCAGAGAAAAAGTGTCTCCTGCAACCCGTTCCCTTGGTGCTAGATGAACGAACGTCTCTCCACTTGCTCAGTTCTGAGAGATAAGTGTGTGTGAAAGCCGTCCTTCACCTAGCTTGTTGGGAACACAAAGTTTCTTTCCAGTTGCAAACTCCATTCCATACATATATATGGGAAGGTAGAAGTTCCAACTCGGTTTTACAGTGTAAACTGCAGGAACTTCAAACCGGCACTAGGAAACAGACTGAGAAAGCAGAGAAAAAGTGTCTCCTGCAACCCGTTCCCTTGGTGCTAGATGAACGAACGTCTCTCCACTTGCTCAGTTCTGAGAGATAAGTGTGTGTGAAAGCCGTCCTTCACCTAGCTTGTTGGGAACACAAAGTTTCTTTTCAGTTGCAAACTCCATTCCATACATATATATGGGAAGGTAGAAGTTTCAACTCGGTTTTACAGTGTAAACTGCAGGAACTTCAAACCGGCACTAGGAAACAGACTGAGAAAGCCGAGAAAAAGTGTCTCCTGCAACCCGTTCCCTTGGTGCTAGATGAACGAACGTCTCTCCACTTGCTCAGTTCTGAGAGATAAGTGTGTGTGAAAGCCGTCCTTCACCTAGCTTGTTGGGAACACAAAGTTTCTTTTCAGTTGCAAACTCCATTCCATACATATATATGGGGAGGTACAAGCTCCAACACGGTTTTACAGTGAAAACTGCAGGAACTTCATACCGGCACTAGGAAACAGACTGAGAAAGCAGAGAAAAAGTCTCTCCTGCAACCCGTTCCCTTGGTTCTAGATGAACGAACGTCTCTCCACTTGCTCAGTTCTGAGAGATAAGTGTGTGTGAAAGCCGTCCTTCACCTAGCTTGTTGGGAACACAAAGTTTCTTTTCAGTTGCAAACTCCATTCCATACATATATATGGGGAGGTACAAGCTACAACACGGTTTTACAGTGAAAACTGCAGGAACTTCATACCGGCACTAGGAAACAGACTGAGAAAGCAGAGAAAAAGTGTCTCCTGCAACCCGTTCCCTTGGTGCTAGATGAACGAACGTCTCTCCACTTGCTCAGTTCTGAGAGATAAGTGTGTGTGAAAGCCGTCCTTCACCTAGCTTGTTGGGAACAAAAAGGTTTTTTTTCAGTTGGCAACTCCATTCCATACATATATATGGGGAGGTAGAAGTTCCAACTGGGTTTTAAAGTGAAAACTGCAGGAACTTCAAACCGACACTAGGAAACAGACTGAGAAAGCAGAGAAAAAGTGTCTCCTGCAACCCGTTCCCTTGGTGCTAGATGAACGAACGTCTCTCCACTTGCTAAGTTCTGAGAGATCAGTGTGTGTGAAAGCCGTCCTTCACCTAGCTTGTTGGGAACACAAAGTTTCTTTTCAGTTGCAAACTGCATTCCATACATATATATGGGGAGGTACAAGCTCCAACACGGTTTTACAGTGAAAACTGCAGGAACTTCAAACCGGCACTAGGAAACAGACTGAGATAGCAGAGAAAAAGTGTCCCCTGCAACCCGTTACCTTGGTGCTAGATGAACGAACGTCTCTCCACTTGCTCAGTTCTGAGAGATAAGTGTGTGTGAAAGCCGTCCTTCACCTAGCTTGTTGGGAACACAAAGTTTCTTTTCAGTTGCAAACTCCATTCCATACATATATATGGGAAGGTAGAAGTTTCAACTCGGTTTTACAGTGTAAACTGCAGGAACATCAAACCGGCACTAGGAAACAGACTGAGAAAGCCGAGAAAAAGTGTCTCCTGCAACCCGTTCCCTTGGTGCTAGATGAACGAACGTCTCTCCACTTGCTTAGTTCTGAGAGATAAGTGTGTGTGAAAGCCGTACTTCACCTAGCTTGTTGGGAACACAAAGGTTTTTTTTCAGTTGGCAACTCCATTCCATACATATATATGGGGAGGTAGAAGTTCCAACTCGGTTTTACAGTGAAAACTGCAGGAACATCAAACCGGCACTAGGAAACAGACTAAGAAAGCAGAGAAAAAGTGTCTCCTGCAACCCGTTCCATTGGTGCTAGATGAACGAACGTCTCTCCACTTGCTCAGTTCTGAGAGATAAGTGTGTGTGAAAGCCGTCCTTCACCTAGCTTGTTGGGAACAAAAGTTTCTTTTCACTTGCATACTCCATTCCATACATATATATGGGGTGATAGAAGCTCCAACACTGTTTTACAGTGAAAACTGCAGGAACTTCAAACCGGCACTAGGAAACAGACTTAGAAAGCAGAGAAAAAGTCTCTCCTGCAACCCGTTCCCTTGGTGCTAGATGAACGAACGTCTCTCCACTTGCTCAGTTCTGAGAGATAAGTGTGTGTGAAAGCCGTCCTTCACCTAGCTTGTTGGGAACACAAAGTTTCTTTTCAGTTGCAAACTCCATTCCATACATATATATGGTGAGGTACTAGCTCCAACTCGGTTTTACAGTGAAAACTGCAGGAAATTCAAACCGGCACTAGGAAACAGACTGAGAAAGCAGAGAAAAAGTGTCTCCTGCGACCCGTTCCCTTGGTGCTAGATGAACGAACGTCTCTCCACTTGCTCAGTTCTGAGAGATAAGTGTGTGTGAAAGCCGTCCTTCACCTAGCTTGTTTTGAACACAAATTTTTTTTTCAGTTGGCAACTCCATTCCATACATATATATGGGGAGGTAGAAGTTCCAACTCGGTTTTACAGTGAAAACTGCAGGAACTTCAAACAGGCACTAGGAAACAGACTGAGAAAGCTGAGAAAAAGTGTCTCCTGCAACCCGTTCCCTTGGTGCTAGATGAACGAACGACTCTCCACTTGCTCAGTTCTGAGAGATCTGTGTTTGTGAAAGCCGTCCTTCACCTAGCTTGTTGGGAACACAAAGTTTCTTTTCAGTTGCAAACTCCATTCCATACATATATATGGGGAGGTACTAGCTCCAACACGGTTTTACAGTGTGAACTGCAGGAACTTCAAACCGGCACTAGGAAACAGACAGAGATAGCAGAGAAAAAGTGTCTCCTGCAACCCGTTCCCTTGGTGCTAGATGAACGAACGTCTCTCCACTTGCTCAGTTCTGAGAGATAAGTGTGTGTGAAAGCCGTCCTTCACCTAGCTTGTTGGGAAAACAAAGTTTCTTTTCAGTTGCAAACTCCATTCCACACATATATATGGGAAGTTAGAAGTTTCAACTCGGTTTTACAGTGTAAACTGCAGGAACTTCAAACCGGCACTAGGAAACAGACTGAGAAAGCCGAGAAAAAGTATCTCCTGCTACCCGTTCCCTTGGTGCTAGATGAACGAACGTATCTCCACTTGCTCAGTTCTGAGAGATAAGTGTGTGTGAAAGCCGTACTTCACCTAGCTTGTTGGGAACACAAAGGTGTTTTTTCAGTTGGCAACTCCATTCCATACATATATATGGGGAGGTAGAAGCTCCAACACGGTTTTACAGTGAAAACTGCAGGAACTTCAAACCGGCACTAGGAAACAGACTTAGAAAGCAGAGAAAAGTCTCTCCTGCAACCCGTTCCCTTGGTGCTAGATGAACGAACGTCTCTCCACCTGCTCAGTTCTGAGAGATAAGTGTGTGTGAAAGCCGTCCTTCACCTAGCTTGTTGGGAACACAAAGTTTCTTTTCAGTTGCAAACTCCATTCCATACATATATATGGGAAGGTAGAAGTTTCAAATCGGTTTTACAGTGTAAACTGCAGGAACTTCAAACCGGCACTAGGAAACAGACTGAGAAAGCCGAGAAAAAATGTCTCCTGCAACCCGTTCCCTTGGTGCTAGATGAACGAACGTCTCTCCACTTGCTCAGTTCTGAGAGATAAGTGTGTGTGAAAGCCGTACTTCACCTAGCTTGTTGGGAACACAAAGGTTTTTTTTCATTTGGCAACTCCATTCCATACATATATATGGGGAGGTAGAAGTTCCAACTTTATTTTACAGTGAAAACTGCAGGAACTTCAAACCGCCACTAGGAAACAGACTGAGAAAGCAGAGAAAAAGTGTCTCCTGCAACCCGTTCCCTTGGTGCTAGATGAACGAACGTCTCTCCACTTGCTCAGTTCTGAGAGATAAGTGTGTGTGAAAGCCGTCCTTCACCTAGCTTGTTGGGAACAAAAGTTTCTTTTCAGTTGCAAACTCCATTCCATACATATATATGGGGAGGTAGAAGCTCCAACACGGTTTTACAGTGAAAACTGCAGGAACATCAAACAGGCACTAGGAAACAGACTTAGAAATCAGAGAAAAAGTGTCTCCTGCAACCCGTTCCCTTGGTGCTAGATGAACGAACGTCTCTCCACTTGCTCAGTTCTGAGAGATAAGTGTGTGTGAAAGCCGTCCTTCACCTAGCTTGTTGGGAACAAAAGTTTCTTTTCAGTTGCAAACTCCATTCCATACATATATATGGGGAGGTAGAAGCTCCAACACGGTTTTACAGTGAAAACTGCAGGAACTTCAAACAGGCACTAGGAAACAGACTTAGAAAGCAGAGAAAAAGTCTCTCCTGCAACCCGTTCCCTTGGTGCTAGATGAACGAACGTCTCTCCACTTGCTCAGTTCTGAGAGATAAGTGTGTGTGAAAGCCGTACTTCACCTAGCTTGTTGGGAACACAAAGGTGTTTTTTCAGTTGGCAACTCCATTCCATACATATATATGGGGAGGTAGAAGCTCCAACACGGTTTTACAGTGAAAACTGCAGGAACTTCAAACCGGCACTAGGAAACAGACTGAGAAAGCAGAGAAAAAGTCTCTCCTGCAACCCGTTCCCTTGGTGCTAGATGAACGAACGTCTCTCCACCTGCTCAGTTCTGAGAGATAAGTGTGTGTGAAAGCCGTCCTTCACCTAGCTTGTTGGGAACACAAAGTTTCTTTTCAGTTGCAAACTCCATTCCATACATATATATGGGAAGGTAGAAGTTTCAACTCGGTTTTACAGTGTAAACTGCAGGAACTTCAAACCGGCACTAGGAAACAGACTGAGAAAGCAGAGAAAAAGTGTCTCCTGCAACCCGTTCCCTTGGTGCTAGATGAACGAACGTCTCTCCACTTGCTCAGTTCTGAGAGATAAGTGTGTGTGAAAGCCGTACTTCACCTAGCTTGTTGGGAACACAAAGGTTTTTTTTCAGTTGGCAACTCCATTCCATACATATATATGGGGAGGTAGAAGTTCCAACTCGGTTTTACAGTGAAAACTGCAGGAACTTCAAACCGCCACTAGGAAACAGACTGAGAAAGCAGAGAAAAAGTGTCTCCTGCAACCCGTTCCCTTGGTGCTAGATGAACGAACGTCTCTCCACTTGCTCAGTTCTGAGAGATAGTGTGTGTGAAAGCCGTCCTTCACCTAGCTTGATGGGAACAAAAGTTTCTTTTCAGTTGCAAACTCCATTCCATACATATATATGGGGAGGTAGAAGCTCCAACACGGTTTTACAGTGAAAACTGCAGGAACTTCAAACAGGCACTAGGAAACAGACTGAGAAAGCAGAGAAAAAGTGTCTCCTGCAACCCGTTCCCTTGGTGCTAGATGAACGAACGTCTCTCCACTTGCTCAGTTCTGAGAGATAAGTGTGTGTGAAAGCCGTCCTTCACCTAGCTTGTTGGGAACAAAAGTTTCTTTTCAGTTGCAAACTCCATTCCATACATATATATGGGGAGGTAGAAGTTCCAACTCGGTTTTACAGTGAAAACTGCAGGAACATCAAACAGGCACTAGGAAACAGACTTAGAAAGCAGAGAAAAAGTCTCTCCTGCAACCCGTTCCCTTGGTGCTAGATGAACGAACGTCTCTCCACTTGCTCAGTTCTGAGAGATAAGAGTGTGTGAAAGCCGTTCTTCACCTAGCTTGTTGGGAAGACAAAGTTTCTTTTCAGTTGCAAACTCCATTCCATACATATACATGGGAAGGTAGAAGTTCCAACTCGGTTTTACAGTGAAAACTGCAGGAACTTCAAACCGGCACTAGGAAACAGACTGAGAAATCAGAGAAAAAGTGTCTCCTGCATCCCGTTCCCTTGGTGCTAGATGAACGAACGTCTCTCCACTTGCTCAGTTCTGAGAGATAAGTGTGTGTGAAAGCCGTACTTCACCTAGCTTGTTGGGATCACAAAGGTTTTTTTTTCAGTTGGCAACTCCATTCCATACATATATATGGGGAGGTACAAGCTCCAACACGGTTTTACAGTGAAAACTGCAGGAACTTCAAACCGGCACTAGGAAACAGACTGAGAAAGCAGAGAAAAAGTGTCTCCTGCAACCCGTTCCCTTGGTGCTAGATGAACGAACGTCTCTCCACTTGCTCAGTTCTGAGAGATAAGAGTGTGTGAAAGCCGTTCTTCACCTAGCTTGTTGGGAATACAAAGTTTCTTTTCAGTTGCAAACTCCATTCCATACATATATATGGGGAGGTAGAACCTCCAACACGGTTTTACAGTGAAAACTGCAGGAACTTCAAACCGGCACTTGGAAACAGACGGAGAAAGCAGAGAAAAAGTCTCTCCTGCAACCCGTTCCCTTGGTGCTAGATGAACGAACGTCTCTCCACTTGCTCAGTTCTGAGAGATAAGTGTGTGTGAAAGCCGTCCTTCACCTAGCTTGTTGGGAACACAAAGTTTCTTTTCAGTTGCAAACTCCATTCCATACATATATATGGTGAGGTACTAGCTCCAACTCGGTTTTACAGTGAAAACTGCAGGAAATTCAAACCGGCACTAGGAAACAGACTGAGAAAGCAGAGAAAAAGTGTCTCCTGCGACCCGTTCCCTTGGTGCTAGATGAACGAACGTCTCTCCACTTGCTCAGTTCTGAGAGATAAGTGTGTGTGAAAGCCGTCCTTCACCTAGCTTGTTTTGAACACAAAGTTTTTTTTCAGTTGGCAACTCCATTCCATACATATATATGGGGAGGTAGAAGTTCCAACTCGGTTTTACAGTGAAAACTGCAGGAACATGAAACCGGCACTAGGAAACAGACTGAGAAAGCAGAGAAAAAGTGTCTCCTGCAACCCGTTCCCTTGGTGCTAGATGAACGAACGTCTCTCCACTTGCTCAGTTCTGAGAGATAAGAGTGTGTGAAAGCCGTTCTTCACCTAGCTTGTTGGGAAGACAAAGTTTCTTTTCAGTTGCAAACTCCATTCCATACATATATATGGGAAGGTAGAAGTTCCAACTCGGTTTTACAGTGAAAACTGCAGGAACTTCAAACCGGCACTAGGAAACAGACTGAGAAATCAGAGAAAAAGTGTCTCCTGCATCCCGTTCCCTTGGTGCTAGATGAACGAACGTCTCTCCACTTGCTCAGTTCTGAGAGATAAGTGTGTGTGAAAGCCGTACTTCACCTAGCTTGTTGGGAACACAAAGGTTTTTTTTCAGTTGGCAACTCCATTCCATACATATATATGGGGAGGTACAAGCTCCAACACGGTTTTACAGTGAAAACTGCAGGAACTTCAAACCGGCACTAGGAAACAGACTGAGAAAGCAGAGAAAAAGTGTCTCCTGCAACCCGTTCCCTTGGTGCTAGATGAACGAACGTCTCTCCACTTGCTCAGTTCTGAGAGATAAGAGTGTGTGAAAGCCGTTCTTCACCTAGCTTGTTGGGAATACAAAGTTTCTTTTCAGTTGCAAACTCCATTCCATACATATATATGGGGAGGTAGAACCTCCAACACGGTTTTACAGTGAAAACTGCAGGAACTTCAAACCGGCACTAGGAAACAGACGGAGAAAGCAGAGAAAAAGTCTCTCCTGCAACCCGTTCCCTTGGTGCTAGATGAACGAACGTCTCTCCACTTGCTCAGTTCTGAGAGATAAGTGTGTGTGAAAGCCGTCCTTCACCTAGCTTGTTGGGAACACAAAGTTTCTTTTCAGTTGCAAACTCCATTCCATACATATATATGGTGAGGTACTAGCTCCAACTCGGTTTTACAGTGAAAACTGCAGGAAATTCAAACCGGCACTAGGAAACAGAGTGAGAAAGCAGAGAAAAAGTGTCTCCTGCGACCGTTCCCTTGGTGCTAGATGAACGAACGTCTCTCCACTTGCTCAGTTCTGAGAGATAAGTGTGTGTGAAAGCCGTCCTTCACCTAGCTTGTTTTGAACACAAAGTTGTTTTTCAGTTGGCAACTCCATTCCATACATATATATGGGGAGGTAGAAGTTCCAACACGGTTTTACAGTGAAAACTGCAGGAACATGAAACTGGCACTAGGAAACAGACTGAGAAAGCAGAGAAAAAGTGTCTCCTGCAACCCGTTCCCTTGGTGCTACATGAACGAACGTCTCTCCACTTGCTCAGTTCTGAGAGATAAGTGTGTGTGAAAGCCGTCCTTCACCTAGCTTGTTGGGAACAAAAGTTTCTTTTCAGTTGCAAACTCCATTCCATACATATATATGGGGAGGTAGAAGCTCCAACACGGTTTTACAGTGAAAACTGCAGGAACTTCAAACAGGCACTAGGAAACAGACTTAGAAAGCAGAGAAAAAGTGTCTCCTGCAACCCGTTCCCTTGGTGCTAGATGAACGAACGTCTCCCCACTTGCTCAGTTCTGAGAGATAAGTGTGTGTGAAAGCCGTACTTCACCTAGCTTGTTGGGAACACAAAGGTTTTTTTTCAGTTGGCAACTCCATTCCATACATATATATGGGGAGGTACAAGCTCCAACACGGTTTTACAGTGAAAACTGCAGGACCTTCAAACCGGCACTAGGAAACAGACTGAGAAAGCAGAGAAAAAGTGTCTCCTGCAACCCGTTCCCTTGGTGCTAGATGAACGAACGTCTCTCCACTTGCTCAGTTCTGAGAGATAAGAGTGTGTGAAAGCCGTTCTTCACCTAGCTTGTTGGGAATACAAAGTTTCTTTTCAGTTGCAAACTCCATTCCATACATATATATGGGGAGGTACTAGCTTCAACCCGGTTTTACAGTGCAAACTGCAGGAACTTCAAACCGGCACTAGGAAACAGACTGAGAAAGCAGAGAAAAAGTCTCTCCTGCAACCCGTACCATTGGTGCTAGATGAACGAACGTCTCTCCACTTGCTCAGTTCTGAGAGATAAGTGTGTGTGAAAGCCGTCCTTCACCTAGCTTGTTGGGAACACAAAGGTTCTTTTCAGTTGCAAACTCCATTCCATACATATATATGGGGAGGTACAAGCTCCAACACGATTTTACAGTGAAAACTGCAGGAACTTCAAACCGGCACTAGGAAACAGACTGAGAAAGCAGAGAAAAAGTGTCTCCTGCAACCCGTTCCCTTGGTGCTAGATGAACGAAAGTCTCTCCACTTGATCAGTTGTGAGAGTTAAGTGTGTGTGAAAGCTGTCCTTCACCTAGCTTGTTGGTAACACAAAGTTTCTTTTCAGTTGCAAACTCCATTCCATACATATATATGGGGAGGTAGAACCTCCAACACGGTTTTACAGTGAAAACTGCAGGAACTTCAAACCGGCACTATGAAACAGACGGAGAAAGCAGAGAAAAAGTCTCTCCTGCAACCCGTTCCCATGGTGCTAGATGAACGAACGTCTCTCCACTTGCTCAGTTCTGAGAGATAAGTGTGTGTGAAAGCCGTCCTTCACCTAGCTTGTTGGGAACACAAAGTTTCTTTTCAGTTGCAAACTCCATTCCATACATATATATGGTGAGATACTAGCTCCAACTCGGTTTTACAGTGAAAACTGCAGGAACTTCAAACCGGCACTAGGAAACAGACTGAGAAAGCAGAGAAAAAGTGTCTCCTGCGACCCGTTCTCTTGGTGCTAGATGAACGAACGTCTCTCCACTTGCTCAGTTCTGAGAGATAAGTGTGTGTGAAAGCCGTCCTTCACCTAGCTTGTTTTGAACACAAAGTTTTTTTTCAGTTGGCAACTCCATTCCATACATATATATGGGGAGGTAGAAGTTCCAACTCGGTTTTACAGTGAAAACTGCAGGAACTTCAAACAGGCACTAGGAAACAGACTGAGAAAGCAGAGAAAAAGTGTCTCCCGCAACCCGTTCCCTTGGTGCTAGATGAACGAACGTCTCTCCACTTGCTCAGTTCTGAGAGATAAGTGTGTGTGAAAGCCGTACTTCACCTAGCTTGTTGGGAACACAAAGGTTTTTTTTCAGTTGGCAACTTCATTCCATACATATATATGGGGAGGTACAAGCTCCAACACGGTTTTACACTGAAAACTGCAGGAACTTCAAACCGGCACTAGGAAACAGACTGAGAAAGCAGAGAAAAAGTGTCTCCTGCAACCCATTCCCTTGGTGGTAGATGAACGAACGTCTCTCCACTTGCTCAGTTCTGAGAGATAAGAGTGTGTGAAAGCCGTTCTTCACCTAGCTTGTTGGGAATACAATGTTTCTTTTCAGTTGCAAACTCCATTCCATACATATATATGGGGAGGTAGAACCTCCAACACGGTTTTACAGTGAAAACTGCAGGAACTTCAAACCGGCACTAGGAAACAGACGGAGAAAGCAGAGAAAAAGTCTCTCCTGCAACCCGTTCCCTTGGTGCTAGATGAACGAACGTCTCTCCACTTGCTCAGTTCTGAGAGATAAGTGTGTGTGAAAGCCGTCCTTCACCTAGCTTGTTGGGAACACAAAGTTTCTTTTCAGTTGCAAACTCCATTCCATACATATATATGGTGAGGTACTAGCTAAAACTCGGTTTTACAGTGAAAACTGCAGGAACTTCAAACCGGCACTAGGAAACAGACTGAGAAAGCAGAGAAAAAGTGTCTCCTGCGACCCGTTCCCTTGGTGCTACATGAACGAACGTCTCTCCACTTGCTCAGTTCTGAGAGATAAGTGTGTGTGAAAGCCGTCCTTCACCTAGGTTGTTTTGAACACAAAGTTTTTTTTCAGTTGGCAACTCCATTCCATACATATATATGGGGAGGTAGAAGTTCCAACTCGGTTTTACAGTGAAAACTGCAGGAACATGAAACCGGCACTAGGAAACAGACTGAGAAAGCAGAGAAAAAGTGTCTCTTGCAACCCGTTCCCTTGGTGTTAGATGAACGTACGTCTCTCCACTTGCTCAGTTCTGAGAGATAAGTGTGTGTGAAAGCCGTCCTTCACCTAGCTTGTTGGGAACAAAAGTTTGTTTTCAGTTGCAAACTCCATTCCATACATATATATGGGGAGGTAGAAGCTCCAACACGGTTTTACAGTGAAAACTGCAGGAACTTCAAACAGGCACTAGGAAATAGACTTAGAAAGCAGAGAAAAAGTCTCTCCTGCAACCCGTTCCCTTGGTGCTAGATGAACGAACGTCTCTCCACTTGCTCAGTTCTGAGAGATAAGTGTGTGTGAAAGCCGTCCTTCACCTAGCTTGTTGGGAACACAAAGTTTCTTTTCAGTTGCAAACTCCATTCCATACATATATATGGTGAGGTACTAGCTCCAACTCGGTTTTACAGTGAAAACTGCAGGAACTTCAAACCGGCACTAGGAAACAGACTGAGAAAGCAGAGAAAAAGTGTCTCCTGCGACCCGTTCCCTTGGTGCTACATGAACGAACGTCTCTCCACTTGCTCAGTTCTGAGAGATAAGTGTGTGTGAAAGCCGTCCTTCACCTAGGTTGTTTTGAACACAAAGTTTTTTTTCAGTTGGCAACTCCATTCCATACATATATATGGGGAGGTAGAAGTTCCAACTCGGTTTTACAGTGAAAACTGCAGGAACATGAAACCGGCACTAGGAAACAGACTGAGAAAGCAGAGAAAAAGTGTCTCCTGCAACCCGTTCCCTTGGTGTTAGATGAACGTACGTCTCTCCACTTGCTCAGTTCTGAGAGATAAGTGTGTGTGAAAGCCGTCCTTCACCTAGCTTGTTGGGAACAAAAGTTTCTTTTCAGTTGCAAACTCCATTCCATACATATATATGGGGAGGTAGAAGCTCCAACACGGTTTTACAGTGAAAACTGCAGGAACTTCAAACAGGCACTAGGAAATAGACTTAGAAAGCAGAGAAAAAGTCTCTCCTGCAACCCGTTCCCTTGGTGCTAGATGAACGAACGTCTCTCCACTTGCTCAGTTCTGAGAGATAAGAGTGTGTGAAAGCCGTTCTTCACCTAGCTTGTTGGGAAGACAAAGTTTCTTTTCAGTTGCAAACACCATTCCATACATATATATGGGAAGGTAGAAGTTCCAACTCGGTTTTACAGTGAAAACTGCAGGAACTTCAAACCGGCACTAGGAAACAGACTGAGAAAGCAGAGAAAAAGTGTCTCCTGAATCCCGTTCCCTTGGTGCTAGATGAACGAACGTCTCTCCACTTGCTCAGTTCTGAGAGATAAGTGTGTGTGAAAGCCGTACTTCACCTAGCTTGTTGGGAACACAAAGGTTTTTTTTCAGTTGGCAACTCCATTCCATACATATATATGGGGAGGTACAAGCTCCAACACGGTTTTACAGTGAAAATTGCAGGACCTTCAAACCGGCACTAGGAAACAGACTGAGAAAGCAGAGAAAAAGTGTCTCCTGCAACCCGTTCCCTTGGTGCTAGATGAACGAACGTCTCTCCACTTGCTCAGTTCTGAGAGATAAGTGTGTGTGAAAGCCGTCCTTCACCTAGCTTGTTGGGAACACAAAGTTTCTTTTCAGTTGCAAACTCCATTCCATACATATATATGGTGAGGTACTAGCTCCAACTCGGTTTTACAGTGAAAACTGCAGGAAATTCAAACCGGCACTAGGAAACAGACTGAGAAAGCAGAGAAAAAGTGTCTCCTGCGACCCGTTCCCTTGGTGCTAGATGAACGAACGTCTCTCCACTTGCTCAGTTCTGAGAGAAAAGTGTGTGTGAAAGCCGTCCTTCACCTAGCTTGTTTTGAACACAAAGTTTTTTTTCAGTTGGCAACTCCATTCCATACATATATATGGGGAGGTAGAAGTTCCAACTCGGTTTTACAGTGAAAACTGCAGGAACTTCAAACAGGCACTAGGAAACAGACTGAGAAAGCAGAGAAAAAGTGTCTCCCGCAAACCGTTCCCTTGGTGCTAGATGAACGAACGTCTCTCCACTTGCTCAGTTCTGAGAGATAAGTGTGTGTGAAAGCCGTCCTTCACCTAGCTTGTTGGGAACACAAAGTTTCTTTTCAGTTGCAAACTCCATTCCATACATATATATGGGGAGGTACTAGCTTCAACTCGGTTTTACAGTGAAAACTGCAGGAACTTCAAACCGGCACTAGGAAACAGACTGAGAAAGCAGAGAAAAAGTGCCTCCTGCAACCCGTTCCCTTGGTGCTAGATGAACGAACGTCTCTCCACTTGCTCAGTTCTGAGAGATAAGTGTGTGTGAAAGCCGTACTTCACCTAGCTTGTTGGGAACACAAAGTTTCTTTTCAGTTGCAAACTCCATTCAATACATATATATGGGGAGGTACTAGCTCCAACTCGGATTTACAGTGAAAACTGCTGGAACTTCAAACCGGCACTAGGAAACAGACTGAGAAAGCAGAGAAATAGTGTCTCCTGCAACCCGTTCCCTTGGTGCTAGATGAACGAACGTCTCTCCACTTGATCAGTTGTGAGAGATAAGTGTGTGTGAAAGCCGTCCTTCACCTAGCTTGTTGGGAACACAAAGTTTCTTTTCAGTTGCAAACTCCATTCCATTCATATATATGGGGAGGTACAAGCTCCAACACGGTTTTACAGTGAAAACTGCAGGAACTTCAAACCGGCACTAGGAAACAGACTGAGAAAGCAGAGAAAAAGTCTCTCCTGCAACCCGTTCCCTTGGTGCTAGATGAACGAACGTCTCTCCACTTGCTCAGTTCTGAGAGATAAGTGTGTGTGAAAGCCGTCCTTCACCTAGCTTGTTGGGAACACAAAGTTCCTTTTCAGTTGCAAACTCCATTCCATACATATATATGGGGAGGTAGAAGCTCCAACACGGTTTTACAGTGAAAACTGCAGGAACTTCAAACAGGCACTAGGAAACAGACTTAGAAAGCAGAGAAAAAGTCTCTCCTGCAACCCGTTCCCTTGGTGCTAGATGAACGAACGTCTCTCCACTTGCTCAGTTCTGAGAGATAAGAGTGTGTGAAAGCCGTTCTTCACCTAGCTTGTTGGGAAGACAAAGTTTCTTTTCAGTTGCAAACACCATTCCATACATATATATGGGAAGGTAGAAGTTCCAACTCGGTTTTACAGTGAAAACTGCAGGAACTTCAAACCGGCACTAGGAAACAGACTGAGAAAGCAGAGAAAAAGTGTCTCCTGAATCCCGTTCCCTTGGTGCTAGATGAACGAACGTCTCTCCACTTGCTCAGTTCTGAGAGATAAGTGTGTGTGATAGCCGTACTTCACCTAGCTTGTTGGGAACACAAAGGTTTTTTTTCAGTTGGCAACTCCATTCCATACATATATATGGGGAGGTACAAGCTCCAACACGGTTTTACAGTGAAAACTGCAGGACCTTCAAACCGGCACTAGGAAACAGACTGAGAAAGCAGAGAAAAAGTGTCTCCTGCAACCCGTTCCCTTGGTGCTAGATGAACGAACGTCTCTCCACTTGCTCAGTTCTGAGAGATAAGAGTGTGTGAAAGCCGTTCTTCACCTAGCTTGTTGGGAATACAAAGTTTCTTTTCAGTTGCAAACTCCATTCCATACATATATACGGGGAGGTACTATCTTCAACTCGGTTTTACAGTGAAATCTGCAGGAACTTCAAACCGGCACTAGGAAACAGACTGAGAAAGCAGAGAAAAAGTGTCTCCTGCAACCCGTTCACTTGGTGCTAGATGAACGAACGTCTCTCCACTTGCTCAGTTCTGAGAGATAAGTGTGTGTGAAAGCCGTCCTTCACCTAGCTTGTTGGGAACACAAAGTTTCTTTTCAGTTGCAAACTCCATTCCATACATATATATGGTGAGGTACTAGCTCCAACTCGGTTTTACAGTGAAAACTGCAGGAAATTCAAACCAGCACTAGGAAACAGACTGAGAAAGCAGAGAAAAAGTGTCTCCTGCGACCCGTTCCCTTGGTGCTAGATGAACGAACGTCTCTCCACTTGCTCAGTTCTGAGAGAAAAGTGTGTGTGAAAGCCGTCCTTCACCTAGCTTGTTTTGAACACAAAGTTTTTTTCAGTTGGCAACTCCATTCCATACATATATATGGGGAGGTAGAAGTTCCAACTCGGTTTTACAGTGAAAACTGCAGGAACTTCAAACAGGCACTAGGAAACAGACTGAGAAAGCAGAGAAAAAGTGTCTCCCGCAAACCGTTCCCTTGGTGCTAGATGAACGAACGTCTCTCCACTTGCTCAGTTCTGAGAGATAAGTGTGTGTGAAAGCCGTCCTTCACCTAGCTTGTTGGGAACACAAAGTTCCTTTTCAGTTGCAAACTCCATTCCATACATATATATGGGGAGGTAGAAGCTCCAACACGGTTTTACAGTGAAAACTGCAGGAACTTCAAACCGGCACTAGGAAACAGACTGAGAAAGCAGAGAAAAAGTCTCTCCTGCAACCCGTTCCCTTGGTGCTAGATGAACGAACGTCTCTCCACTTGCTCAGTTCTGAGAGATAAGAGTGTGTGAAAGCCGTTCTTCACCTAGCTTGTTGGGAAGACAAAGTTTCTTTTCAGTTGCAAACACCATTCCATACATATATATGGGAAGGTAGAAGTTCCAACTCGGTTTTACAGTGAAAACTGCAGGAACTTCAAACCGGCACTAGGAAACAGACTGAGAAAGCAGAGAAAAAGTGTCTCCTGAATCCCGTTCCCTTGGTGCTAGATGAACGAACGTCTCTCCACTTGCTCAGTTCTGAGAGATAAGTGTGTGTGATAGCCGTACTTCACCTAGCTTGTTGGGAACACAAAGGTTTTTTTTCAGTTGGCAACTCCATTCCATACATATATATGGGGAGGTACAAGCTCCAACACGGTTTTACAGTGAAAACTGCAGGACCTTCAAACCGGCACTAGGAAACAGACTGAGAAAGCAGAGAAAAAGTGTCTCCTGCAACCCGTTCCCTTGGTGCTAAATGAACGAACGTCTCTCCACTTGCTCAGTTCTGAGAGATAAGAGTGTGTGAAAGCCGTTCTTCACCTAGCTTGTTGGGAATACAAAGTTTCTTTTCAGTTGCAAACTCCATTCCATACATATATACGGGGAGGTACTATCTTCAACTCGGTTTTACAGTGAAATCTGCAGGAACTTCAAACCGGCACTAGGAAACAGACTGAGAAAGCAGAGAAAAAGTGCCTCCTGCAACCCGTTCCCTTGGTGCTAGATGAACGAACGTCTCTCCACTTGCTCAGTTCTGAGAGATAAGTGTGTGTGAAAGCCGTACTTCACCTAGCTTGTTGGGAACACAAAGTTTCTTTTCAGTTGCAAACTCCATTCAATACATATATATGGGGAGGTACTAGCTCCAACTCGGATTTACAGTGAAAACTGCTGGAACTTCAAACCGGCACTAGGAAACAGACTGAGAAAGCAGACAAATAGTGTCTCCTGCAACCCGTTCCCTTGGTGCTAGATGAACGAACGTCTCTCCACTTGATCAGTTGTGAGAGATAAGTGTGTGTGAAAGCCGTCCTTCACCTAGCTTGTTGGGAACACAAAGTTTCTTTTCAGTTGCAAACTCCATTCCATTCATATATATGGGGAGGTACAAGCTCCAACACGGTTTTACAGTGAAAACTGCAGGAACTTCAAACCGGCACTAGGAAACAGACTGAGAAAGCAGAGAAAAAGTCTCTCCTGCAACCCGTTCCCTTGGTGCTAGATGAACGAACGTCTCTCCACTTGCTCAGTTCTGAGAGATAAGTGTGTGTGAAAGCCGTCCTTCACCTAGCTTGTTGGGAACACAAAGTTCCTTTTCAGTTGCAAACTCCATTCCATACATATATATGGGAAGGTAGAAGTTCCAACTCGGTTTTACAGTGAAAACTGCAGGAACTTCAAACCGGCACTAGGAAACAGACTGAGAAAGCAGAGAAAAAGTGTCTCCTGAATCCCGTTCCCTTGGTGCTAGATGAACGAACGTCTCTCCACTTGCTCAGTTCTGAGAGATAAGTGTGTGTGATAGCCGTACTTCACCTAGCTTGTTGGGAACACAAAGGTTTTTTTTCAGTTGGCAACTCCATTCCATACATATATATGGGGAGGTACAAGCTCCAACACGGTTTTACAGTGAAAACTGCAGGACCTTCAAACCGGCACTAGGAAACAGACTGAGAAAGCAGAGAAAAAGTGTCTCCTGCAACCCGTTCCCTTGGTGCTAGATGAACGAACGTCTCTCCACTTGCTCAGTTCTGAGAGATAAGAGTGTGTGAAAGCCGTTCTTCACCTAGCTTGTTGGGAATACAAAGTTTCTTTTCAGTTGCAAACTCCATTCCATACATATATACGGGGAGGTACTATCTTCAACTCGGTTTTACAGTGAAATCTGCAGGAACTTCAAACCGGCACTAGGAAACAGACTGAGAAAGCAGAGAAAAAGTGTCTCCTGCAACCCGTTCACTTGGTGCTAGATGAACGAACGTCTCTCCACTTGCTCAGTTCTGAGAGATAAGTGTGTGTGAAAGCCGTCCTTCACCTAGCTTGTTGGGAACACAAAGTTTCTTTTCAGTTGCAAACTCCATTCCATACATATATATGGTGAGGTACTAGCTCCAACTCGGTTTTACAGTGAAAACTGCAGGAAATTCAAACCAGCACTAGGAAACAGACTGAGAAAGCAGAGAAAAAGTGTCTCCTGCGACCCGTTCCCTTGGTGCTAGATGAACGAACGTCTCTCCACTTGCTCAGTTCTGAGAGAAAAGTGTGTGTGAAAGCCGTCCTTCACCTAGCTTGTTTTGAACACAAAGTTTTTTTCAGTTGGCAACTCCATTCCATACATATATATGGGGAGGTAGAAGTTCCAACTCGGTTTTACAGTGAAAACTGCAGGAACTTCAAACAGGCACTAGGAAACAGACTGAGAAAGCAGAGAAAAAGTGTCTCCCGCAAACCGTTCCCTTGGTGCTAGATGAACGAACGTCTCTCCACTTGCTCAGTTCTGAGAGATAAGTGTGTGTGAAAGCCGTCCTTCACCTAGCTTGTTGGGAACACAAAGTTCCTTTTCAGTTGCAAACTCCATTCCATACATATATATGGGGAGGTAGAAGCTCCAACACGGTTTTACAGTGAAAACTGCAGGAACTTCAAACCGGCACTAGGAAACAGACTGAGAAAGCAGAGAAAAAGTCTCTCCTGCAACCCGTTCCCTTGGTGCTAGATGAACGAACGTCTCTCCACTTGCTCAGTTCTGAGAGATAAGAGTGTGTGAAAGCCGTTCTTCACCTAGCTTGTTGGGAAGACAAAGTTTCTTTTCAGTTGCAAACACCATTCCATACATATATATGGGAAGGTAGAAGTTCCAACTCGGTTTTACAGTGAAAACTGCAGGAACTTCAAACCGGCACTAGGAAACAGACTGAGAAAGCAGAGAAAAAGTGTCTCCTGAATCCCGTTCCCTTGGTGCTAGATGAACGAACGTCTCTCCACTTGCTCAGTTCTGAGAGATAAGTGTGTGTGATAGCCGTACTTCACCTAGCTTGTTGGGAACACAAAGGTTTTTTTTCAGTTGGCAACTCCATTCCATACATATATATGGGGAGGTACAAGCTCCAACACGGTTTTACAGTGAAAACTGCAGGACCTTCAAACCGGCACTAGGAAACAGACTGAGAAAGCAGAGAAAAAGTGTCTCCTGCAACCCGTTCCCTTGGTGCTAGATGAACGAACGTCTCTCCACTTGCTCAGTTCTGAGAGATAAGAGTGTGTGAAAGCCGTTCTTCACCTAGCTTGTTGGGAATACAAAGTTTCTTTTCAGTTGCAAACTCCATTCCATACATATATACGGGGAGGTACTATCTTCAACTCGGTTTTACAGTGAAATCTGCAGGAACTTCAAACCGGCACTAGGAAACAGACTGAGAAAGCAGAGAAAAAGTGCCTCCTGCAACCCGTTCCCTTGGTGCTAGATGAACGAACGTCTCTCCACTTGCTCAGTTCTGAGAGATAAGTGTGTGTGAAAGCCGTACTTCACCTAGCTTGTTGGGAACACAAAGTTTCTTTTCAGTTGCAAACTCCATTCAATACATATATATGGGGAGGTACTAGCTCCAACTCGGATTTACAGTGAAAACTGCTGGAACTTCAAACCGGCACTAGGAAACAGACTGAGAAAGCAGACAAATAGTGTCTCCTGCAACCCGTTCCCTTGGTGCTAGATGAACGAACGTCTCTCCACTTGATCAGTTGTGAGAGATAAGTGTGTGTGAAAGCCGTCCTTCACCTAGCTTGTTGGGAACACAAAGTTTCTTTTCAGTTGCAAACTCCATTCCATACATATATATGGGGAGGTACAAGCTCCAACACGGTTTTACAGTGAAAACTGCAGGAACTTCAAACCGGCACTAGGAAACAGACTGAGAAAGCAGAGAAAAAGTCTCTCCTGCAACCCGTTCCCTTGGTGCTAGATGAACGAACGTCTCTCCACTTGCTCAGTTCTGAGAGATAAGTGTGTGTGAAAGCCGTCCTTCACCTAGCTTGTTGGGAACACAAAGTTCCTTTTCAGTTGCAAACTCCATTCCATACATATATATGGGAAGGTAGAAGTTCCAACTCGGTTTTACAGTGAAAACTGCAGGAACTTCAAACCGGCACTAGGAAACAGACTGAGAAAGCAGAGAAAAAGTGTCTCCTGCGACCCGTTCCCTTGGTGCTAGATGAACGAACGTCTCTCCACTTGCTCAGTTCTGAGAGATAAGTGTGTGTGAAAGCCGTCCTTCACCTAGCTTGTTTTGAACACAAAGTTTTTTTTCAGTTGGCAACTCCATTCCATACATATATATGGGGAGGTAGAAGTTCCAACCCGGTTTTACAGTGAAAACTGCAGGAACTTCAAACAGGCACTAGGAAACAGACTGAGAAAGCAGAGAAAAAGTGTCTCCTGCAACCCGTTCACTTGGTGCTAGATGAACGAACGTCTCTCCACTTGCTCAGTTCTGAGAGATAAGTGTGTGTGAAAGCCGTCCTTCACCTAGCTTGTTGGGAACACAAAGTTTCTTTTCAGTTGCAAACTCCATTCCATACATATATATGGGGAGGTAAAAGCTCCAACACGGTTTTACAGTGAAAACTGCAGGAACTTCAAACCGGCACTAGGAAACAGACTGAGAAAGCAGAGAAAAAGTGTCTCCTGCAACCCGTTCCCTTGGTGCTAGATGAACGAACGTCCCTCCACTTGCTAAGTTCTGAGAGATCAGTGTGTGTGAAAGCCGTCCTTCACCTAGCTTGTTGGGAACACAAAGTTTCTTTTCATTTGCAAACTCCATTCCATACATATATATGGGGAGGTACAAGCTCCAACACGGTTTTACAGTGAAAACTGCAGGAACTTCAAACCGGCACTAGGAAACAGACTGAGATAGCAGAGAAAAAGTCTCTCCTGCAACCCGTTCCTTGGTGCTAGATGAACGAACGTCTCTCCACTTGCTCAGTTCTGAGAGATAAGTGTGTGTGAAAGCCGTCCTTCACCTAGCTTGTTGGGGAACACAAAGTTTCTTTTCAGTTGCAAACTCCATTCCATACATTTATATGGGAAGGTAGAAGTTTCAACTCGGTTTTACAGTGTAAACTGCAGGAACTTCAAACCGGCACTAGGAAACAGACTGAGAAAGCCGAGAAAAAGTGTCTCCTGCAACCCGTTCCCTTGGTGCTAGATGAACGAACGTCTCTCCACTTGCTCAGTTCTGAGAGATAAGTGTGTGTGAAAGCCGTACTTCACCTAGCTTGTTGGGAACACAAAGGTTTTTTTTCAGTTGGCAACTCCATTCCATACATATATATGGGGAGGTACAAGCTCCAACACGGTTTTACAGTGAAAACTGCAGGACCTTCAAACCGGCACTAGGAAACAGACTGAGAAAGCAGAGAAAAAGTGTCTCCTGCAACCCGTTCCCTTGGTGCTAGATGAACGAACGTCTCTCCACTTGCTCAGTTCTGAGAGATAAGAGTGTGTGAAAGCCGTTCTTCACCTAGCTTGTTGGGAACACAAAGTTTCTTTTCAGTTGCAAACTCCATTCCATACATATATACGGGGAGGTACTAGCTTCAACTCGGTTTTACAGTGAAAACTGCAGGAACTTCAAACAGGCACTAGGAAACAGACTGAGAAAGCAGAGAAAAAGTCTCTCCTGCAACCCGTTCCCTTGGTGCTAGATGAACGAACGTCTCTCCACTTGCTCAGTTCTGAGAGATAAGTGTGTGTGAAAGCCGTCCTTCACCTAGCTTGTTGGGAACACAAAGTTTCTTTTCAGTTGCAAACTCCATTCCATACATATATATGGTGAGGTACTAGCTCCAACTCGGTTTTACAGTGAAAACTGCAGGAAATTCAAACCGGCACTAGGAAACAGACTGAGAAAGCAGAGAAAAAGTGTCTCCTGTGACCCGTTCCCTTGGTGCTAGATGAACGAACGTCTCTCCACTTGCTCAGTTCTGAGAGATAAGTGTGTGTGAAAGCCGTCCTTCACCTAGCTTGTTTTGAACACAAAGTTTTTTTTTCAGTTGGCAACTCCATTCCATACATATATATGGGGAGGTAGAAGTTCCAACTCGGTTTTACAGTGAAAACTGCAGGAACTTCAACAGGCACTAGGAAACAGACTGAGAAAGCAGAGAAAAAGTGTCTCCCGCAACCCGTTCCCTTGGTGCTAGATGAACGAACGTCTCTCCACTTGCTCAGTTCTGAGAGATAAGTGTGTGTGAAAGCCGTCCTTCACCTAGCTTGTTGGGAACACAAAGTTTCTTTTCAGTTGCAAACTCCATTCCATACATATATATGGGGAGGTACTAGCTTCAACTCGGTTTTACAGTAAAAACTGCAGGAACTTCAAACCGGCACTAGGAAACAGACTGAGAAAGCAGAGAAAAAGTGTCTCCTGCAACCCGTTCCCTTGGTGCTAGATGAACGAACGTCTCTCCACTTGCTCAGTTCTGAGAGATAAGTGTGTGTGAAAGCCGTCCTTCACCTAGCTTGTTGGGAACACAAAGTTTCTTTTCAGTTGCAAACTCCATTCCATACATATATATGGGGAGGTACTAGCTTTAACTCGGTTTTACAGTAAAAACTGCAGGAACTTCAAACCGGCACTAGGAAACAGACTGAGAAAGCAGAGAAAAAGTGTCTCCTGCAACCCGTTCCCTTGGTGCTAGATGAACGAACGTCTCTCCACTTGCTCAGTTCTGAGAGATAAGTGTGTGTGAAAGCCGTCCTTCACCTAGCTTGTTGGGAACACAAAGTTTCTTTTCAGTTGCAAACTCCATTCCATACATATATATGGGGAGGTAAAAGCTCCAACACGGTTTTACAGTGAAAACTGCAGGAACTTCAAACCGGCACTAGGAAACAGACTGAGAAAGCAGAGAAAAAGTGCCTCCTGCAACCCGTTCCCTTGGTGCTAGATGAACGAACGTCTCTCCACTTGCTCAGTTCTGAGAGATAAGTGTGTGTGAAAGCCGTACTTCACCTAGCTTGTTGGGAACACAAAGTTTCTTTTCAGTTGCAAACTCCATTCCATACATATATATGGGGAGGTACAAGCTCCAACTCGGATTTACAGTGAAAACTGCTGGAACTTCAAACCGGCACTAGGAAACAGACTGAGAAAGCAGAGAAATAGTGTCTCCTGCAACCCGTTCCCTTGGTGCTAGATGAACGAACGTCTCTCCACTTGATCAGTTGTGAGGGATAAGTGTGTGTGAAAGCCGTCCTTCACCTAGCTTGTTGGGAACACAAAGTTTCTTTTCAGTTGCAAACTCCATTCCATTCATATATATGGGGAGGTACAAGCTCCAACACGGTTTTACAGTGAAAACTGCAGGAACTTCAAACCGGCACTAGGAAACAGACTGAGAAAGCAGAGAAAAAGTCTCTCCTGCAACCCGTTCCCTTGGTGCTAGATGAACGAACGTCTCTCCACTTGCTCAGTTCTGAGAGATAAGTGTGTGTGAAAGCCGTCCTTCACCTAGCTTGTTGGGAACACAAAGTTTCTTTTCAGTTGCAAACTCCATTCCATACATATATATGGGGAGGTAAAAGCTCCAACACGGTTTTACAGTGAAAACTGCAGGAACTTCAAACCGGCACTAGGAAACAGACTGAGAAAGCAGAGAAAAAGTGCCTCCTGCAACCCGTTCCCTTGGTGCTAGATGAACGAACGTCTCTCCACTTGCTCAGTTCTGAGAGATAAGTGTGTGTGAAAGCCGTACTTCACCTAGCTTGTTGGGAACACAAAGTTTCTTTTCAGTTGCAAACTCCATTCCATACATATATATGGGGAGGTACAAGCTCCAACTCGGATTTACAGTGAAAACTGCTGGAACTTCAAACCGGCACTAGGAAACAGACTGAGAAAGCAGAGAAATAGTGTCTCCTGCAACCCGTTCCCTTGGTGCTAGATGAACGAACGTCTCTCCACTTGATCAGTTGTGAGGGATAAGTGTGTGTGAAAGCCGTCCTTCACCTAGCTTGTTGGGAACACAAAGTTTCTTTTCAGTTGCAAACTCCATTCCATTCATATATATGGGGAGGTACAAGCTCCAACACGGTTTTACAGTGAAAACTGCAGGAACTTCAAACCGGCACTAGGAAACAGACTGAGAAAGCAGAGAAAAAGTCTCTCCTGCAACCCGTTCCCTTGGTGCTAGATGAACGAACGTCTCTCCACTTGCTCAGTTCTGAGAGATAAGTGTGTGTGAAAGCCGTCCTTCACCTAGCTTGTTGGGAACACAAAGTTCCTTTTCAGTTGCAAACTCCATTCCATACATATATATGGGAAGGTAGAAGTTCCAACTCGGTTTTACAGTGAAAACTGCAGGAACTTCAAACCGGCACTAGGAAACAGACTGAGAAAGCAGAGAAAAAGTGTCTCCTGCGACCCGTTCCCTTGGTGCTAGATGAACGAACGTCTCTCCACTTGCTCAGTTCTGAGAGATAAGTGTGTGTGAAAGCCGTCCTTCACCTAGCTTGTTGGGAACACAAAGTTTCTTTTCAGTTGCAAACTCCATTCCAAACATATATATGGGGAGGTAAAAGCTCCAACACGATTTTACAGTGAAAACTGCAGGAACTTCAAACCGGCACTAGGAAACAGACTGAGAAAGCCGAGAAAAAGTGTCTCCTGCAACCCGTTCCCTTGGTGCTAGATGAACGAACGTCCCTCCACTTGCTAAGTTCTGAGAGATCAGTGTGTGTGAAAGCCGTACTTCACCTAGCTTGTTGGGAACACAAAGTTTCTTTTTATTTGCAAACTCCATTCCATACATATATATGGGGAGGTACAAGCTCCAACACGGTTTTACAGTGAAAACTGCAGGAACTTCAAACCGGCACTAGGAAACAGACTGAGATAGCAGAGAAAAAGTGTCTCCTGCAACCCGTTCCTTGGTGCTAGATGAACGAACGTCTCTCCACTTGCTCAGTTCTGAGAGATAAGTGTGTGTGAAAGCCGTCCTTCACCTAGCTTGTTGGGGAACACAAAGTTTCTTTTCAGTTGCAAACTCCATTCCATACATTTATATGGGAAGGTAGAAGTTTCAACTCGGTTTTACAGTGTAAACTGCAGGAACATCAAACCGGCACTAGGAAACAGACTGAGAAAGCCGAGAAAAAGTGTCTCCTGCAACCCGTTCCCTTGGTGCTAGATGAACGAACGTCTCTCCACTTGCTCAGTTCTGAGAGATAAGTGTGTGTGAAAGCCGTACTTCACCTAGCTTGTTGGGAACACAAAGGTTTTTTTTCAGTTGGCAACTCCATTCCATACATATATATGGGGAGGTAGAAGTTCCAACTCGGTTTTACAGTGAAAACTGCAGGAACTTCAAACAGGCACTAGGAAACAGACTGAGAAAGCAGAGAAAAAGTGTCTCCCGCAAATCGTTCCCTTGGTGCTAGATGAACGAACGTCTCTCCACTTGCTCAGTTCTGAGAGATAAGTGTGTGTGAAAGCCGTCCTTCACCTAGCTTGTTGGGAACACAAAGTTTCTTTTCAGTTGCAAACTCCATTCCATACATATATATGGGGAGGTACTAGCTTCAACTCGGTTTTACAGTGAAAACTGCAGGAACTTCAAACCGGCACTAGGAAACAGACTGAGAAAGCAGAGAAAAAGTGTCTCCTGCAACCCGTTCCCTTGGTGCTAGATGAACGAACGTCTCTCCACTTGCTCAGTTCTGAGAGATAAGTGTGTGTGAAAGCCGTCCTTCACCTAGCTTGTTGGGAACACAAAGTTTCTTTTCAGTTGCAAACTCCATTCCATACATATATATGGGGAGGTAAAAGCTCCAACACGGTTTTACAGTGAAAACTGCAGGAACTTCAAACCGGCACTAGGAAACAGACTGAGAAAGCAGAGAAAAAGTGCCTCCTGCAACCCGTTCCCTTGGTGCTAGATGAACGAACGTCTCTCCACTTGCTCAGTTCTGAGAGATAAGTGTGTGTGAAAGCCGTACTTCACCTAGCTTGTTGGGAACACAAAGTTTCTTTTCAGTTGCAAACTCCATTCAATACATATATATGGGGAGGTACTAGCTCCAACTAGGATTTACAGTGAAAACTGCTGGAACTTCAAACCGGCACTAGGAAACAGACTGAGAAAGCAGAGAAATAGTGTCTCCTGCAACCCGTTCCCTTGGTGCTAGATGAACGAACGTCTCTCCACTTGCTCAGTTGTGAGAGATAAGTGTGTGTGAAAGCCGTCCTTCACCTAGCTTGTTGGGAACACAAAGTTTCTTTTCAGTTGCAAACTCCATTCCATTCATATATATGGGGAGGTACAAGCTCCAACACGGTTTTACAGTGAAAACTGCAGGAACTTCAAACCGGCACTAGGAAACAGACTGAGAAAGCAGAGAAAAAGTCTCTCCTGCAACCCGTTCCCTTGGTGCTAGATGAACGAACGTCTCTCCACTTGCTCAGTTCTGAGAGATAAGTGTGTGTGAAAGCCGTCCTTCACGTAGCTTGTTGGGAACACAAAGTTCCTTTTCAGTTGCAAACTCCATTCCATACATATATATGGGAAGGTAGAAGTTCCAACTCGGTTTTACAGTGAAAACTGCAGGAACTTCAAACCGGCACTAGGAAACAGACTGAGAAAGCAGAGAAAAAGTGTCTCCTGCGACCCGTTCCCTTGGTGCTAGATGAACGAACGTCTCTCCACTTGCTCAGTTCTGAGAGATAAGTGTGTGTGAAAGCCGTCCTTCACCTAGCTTGTTTTGAACACAAAGTTTTTTTTCAGTTGGCAACTCCATTCCATACATATATATGGGGAGGAAGAAGTTCCAACCCGGTTTTACAGTGAAAACTGCAGGAACTTCAAACCGGCACTAGGAAACAGACTGAGAAAGCAGAGAAAAAGTGTCTCCTGCAACCCGTTCACTTGGTGCTAGATGAACGAACGTCTCTCCACTTGCTCAGTTCTGAGAGATAAGTGTGTGTGAAAGCCGTCCTTCACCTAGTTGTTGGGAACACAAAGTTTCTTTTCATTTGCAAACTCCATTCCATACATATATATGGGGAGGTACAAGCTCCAACACTGTTTTACAGTGAAAACTGCAGGAACTTCAAACCGGCACTAGGAAACAGACTGAGATAGCAGAGAAAAAGTGACTCCTGCAACCCGTTCCTTGGTGCTAGATGAACGAACGTCTCTCCACTTGCTCAGTTCTGAGAGATATGTGTGTGTGAAAGCCGTCCTTCACCTAGCTTGTTGGGAACACAAAGTTTCTTTTCAGTTGCAAACTCCATTCCATACATATATATGGTGAGGTACTAGCTCCAACTCGGTTTTACAGTGAAAACTGCAGGAAATTCAAACCGGCACTAGGAAACAGACTGAGAAAGCAGAGAAAAAGTGTCTCCTGCGACCCGTTCCCTTGGTGCTAGATGAACGAACGTCTCTCCACTTGCTCAGTTCTGAGAGATAAGTGTGTGTGAAAGCCGTCCTTCACCTAGCTTGTTTTGAACACAAAGTTTTTTTTCAGTTGGCAACTCCATTCCATACATATATATGGGGAGGTAGAAGTTCCAACTCGGTTTTACAGTGAAAACTGCAGGAACTTCAACAGGCACTAGGAAACAGACTGAGAAAGCAGAGAAAAAGTGTCTCCCGCAACCCGTTCCCTTGGTGCTAGATGAACGAACGTCTCTCCACTTGCTCAGTTCTGAGAGATAAGTGTGTGTGAAAGCCGTCCTTCACCTAGCTTGTTGGGAACACAAAGTTTCTTTTCAGTTGCAAACTCCATTCCATACATATATATGGGGAGGTACTAGCTTCAACTCGGTTTTACAGTAAAAACTGCAGGAACTTCAAACCGGCACTAGGAAACAGACTGAGAAAGCAGAGAAAAAGTCTCTCCTGCAACCCGTTCCCTTGGTGCTAGATGAACGAACGTCTCTCCACTTGCTCAGTTCTGAGAGATAAGTGTGTGTGAAAGCCGTCCTTCACCTAGCTTGTTGGGAACACAAAGTTTCTTTTCAGTTGCAAACTCCATTCCATACATATATATGGGGAGGTAAAAGCTCCAACACGGTTTTACAGTGAAAACTGCAGGAACTTCAAACCGGCACTAGGAAACAGACTGAGAAAGCAGAGAAAAAGTGCCTCCTGCAACCCGTTCCCTTGGTGCTAGATGAACGAACGTCTCTCCACTTGCTCAGTTCTGAGAGATAAGTGTGTGTGAAAGCCGTACTTCACCTAGCTTGTTGGGAACACAAAGTTTCTTTTCAGTTGCAAACTCCATTCCATACATATATATGGGGAGGTACTAGCTCCAACTCGGATTTACAGTGAAAACTGCTGGAACTTCAAACCGGCACTAGGAAACAGACTGAGAAAGCAGAGAAATAGTGTCTCCTGCAACCCGTTCCCTTGGTGCTAGATGAACGAACGTCTCTCCACTTGATCAGTTGTGAGAGATAAGTGTGTGTGAAAGCCGTCCTTCACCTAGCTTGTTGGGAACACAAAGTTTCTTTTCAGTTGCAAACTCCATTCCATTCATATATATGGGGAGGTACAAGCTCCAACACGGTTTTACAGTGAAAACTGCAGGAACTTCAAACCGGCACTAGGAAACAGACTGAGAAAGCAGAGAAAAAGTCTCTCCTGCAACCCGTTCCCTTGGTGCTAGATGAACGAACGTCTCTCCACTTGCTCAGTTCTGAGAGATAAGTGTGTGTGAAAGCCGTCCTTCACCTAGCTTGTTGGGAACACAAAGTTCCTTTTCAGTTGCAAACTCCATTCCATACATATATATGGGAAGGTAGAAGTTCCAACTCGGTTTTACAGTGAAAACTGCAGGAACTTCAAACCGGCACTAGGAAACAGACTGAGAAAGCAGAGAAAAAGTGTCTCCTGCGACCCGTTCCCTTGGTGCTAGATGAACGAACGTCTCTCCACTTGCTCAGTTCTGAGAGATAAGTGTGTGTGAAAGCCGTCCTTCACCTAGCTTGTTGGGAACACAAAGTTTCTTTTCAGTTGCAAACTCCATTCCAAACATATATATGGGGAGGTAAAAGCTCCAACACGATTTTACAGTGAAAACTGCAGGAACTTCAAACCGGCACTAGGAAACAGACTGAGAAAGCCGAGAAAAAGTGTCTCCTGCAACCCGTTCCCTTGGTGCTAGATGAACGAACGTCCCTCCACTTGCTAAGTTCTGAGAGATCAGTGTGTGTGAAAGCCGTCCTTCACCTAGCTTGTTGGGAACACAAAGTTTCTTTTCATTTGCAAACTCCATTCCATACATATATATGGGGAGGTACAAGCTCCAACACGGTTTTACAGTGAAAACTGCAGGAACTTCAAACCGGCACTAGGAAACAGACTGAGATAGCAGAGAAAAAGTGTCTCCTGCAACCCGTTCCTTGGTGCTAGATGAACGAACGTCTCTCCACTTGCTCAGTTCTGAGAGATAAGTGTGTGTGAAAGCCGTCCTTCACCTAGCTTGTTGGGGAACACAAAGTTTCTTTTCAGTTGCAAACTCCATTCCATACATTTATATGGGAAGGTAGAATTTTCAACTCGGTTTTACAGTGTAAACTGCAGGAACATCAAACCGGCACTAGGAAACAGACTGAGAAAGCCGAGAAAAAGTGTCTCCTGCAACCCGTTCCCTTGGTGCTAGATGAACGAACGTCTCTCCACTTGCTCAGTTCTGAGAGATAAGTGTGTGTGAAAGCCGTACTTCACCTAGCTTGTTGGGAACACAAAGGTTTTTTTTCAGTTGGCAACTCCATTCCATACATATATATGGGGAGGTAGAAGTTCCAACTCGGTTTTACAGTGAAAACTGCAGGAACATCAAACCTGCACTAGGAAACAGACTGAGAAAGCAGAGAAAAAGTGTCTCCTGCAACACGTTCCCTTGGTGCTAGATGAACGAACGTCTCTCCACTTGCTCAGTTCTGAGAGATAAGTGTGTGTGAAAGCCGTCCTTCACCTAGCTTGTTGGGAACAAAAGTTTCTTTTCAGTTGCAAACTCCATTCCATACATATATATGGGGAGGTAGAAGCTCCAACACGGTTTTACAGTGAAAACTGCAGGAACTTCAAACCGGCACTAGGAAACAGACTTAGAAAGCAGAGAAAAAGTCTCTCCTGCAACCCGTTCCCTTGGTGCTAGATGAACGAACGTCTCTCCACTTGCTCAGTTCTGAGAGATAAGTGTGTGTGAAAGCCGTCCTTCACCTAGCTTGTTGGGAACACAAAGTTTCTTTTCAGTTGCAAACTCCATTCCATACATATATATGGTGAGGTACTAGCTCCAACTCGGTTTTACAGTGAAAACTGCAGGAAATTCAAACCGGCACTAGGAAACAGACTGAGAAAGCAGAGAAAAAGTGTCTCCTGCGACCCGTTCCCTTGGTGATAGATGAACGAACGTCTCTCCACTTGCTCAGTTCTGAGAGATAAGTGTGTGTGAAAGCCGTCCTTCACCTAGCTTGTTTTGAACACAAAGTTTTTTTTCAGTTGGCAACTCCATTCCATACATATATATGGGGAGGTAGAAGTTCCAACTCGGTTTTACAGTGAAAACTGCAGGAACTTCAACAGGCACTAGGAAACAGACTGAGAAAGCAGAGAAAAAGTGTCTCCCGCAACCCGTTCCCTTGGTGCTAGATGAACGAACGTCTCTCCACTTGCTCAGTTCTGAGAGATAAGTGTGTGTGAAAGCCGTCCTTCACCTAGCTTGTTGGGAACACAAAGTTTCTTTTCAGTTGCAAACTCCATTCCATACATATATATGGGGAGGTACTAGCTTCAACTCGGTTTTACAGTGAAAACTGCTGGAACTTCAAACCGGCACTAGGAAACAGACTGAGAAAGCAGAGAAAAAGTGTCTCCTGCAACCCGTTCCCTTGGTGCTAGATGAACGAACGTCTCTCCACTTGCTCAGTTCTGAGAGATAAGTGTGTGTGAAAGCCGTCCTTCACATAGCTTGTTAGGAACACAAAGTTTCTTTTCAGTTGCAAACTCCATTCCATACATATATATGGGGAGGTAAAAGCTCCAACACGGTTTTACAGTGAAAACTGCAGGAACTTCAAACCGGCCTTAGGAAACAGACTGAGAAAGCAGAGAAAAAGTGCCTCCTGCAACCCGTTCCCTTGGTGCTAGATGAACGAACGTCTCTCCACTTGCTCAGTTCTGAGAGATAATTGTGTGTGAAAGCCGTCCTTCACCTAGCTTGTTGGGAACACAAAGTTTCTTTTCAGTTGCAAACTCCATTCCATATATATATATGGGGAGGTACTAGCTCCAACTCGGATTTACAGTGAAAACTGCTGGAACTTCAAACCGGCACTAGGAAACAGACTGAGAAAGCAGAGAAATAGTGTCTCCTGCAACCCGTTCCCTTGGTGCTAGATGAACGAACGTCTCTCCACTTGATCAGTTGTGAGAGATAAGTGTGTGTGAAAGCCGTCCTTCACCTAGCTTGTTGGGGAACACAAAGTTTCTTTTAAGTTGCAAACTCCATTCCATACATTTATATGGGAAGGTAGAAGTTCCAACTCGGTTTTACAGTGAAAACTGCAGGAACTTCAAACCGGCACTAGGAAACAGACTGAGAAAGCAGAGAAAAAGTGTCTCCTGCGACCCGTTCCCTTGGTGCTAGATGAACGAACGTCTCTCCACTTGCTCAGTTCTGAGAGAAAAGTGTGTGTGAAAGCCGTCCTTCACCTAGCTTGTTTTGAACACAAAGTTTTTTTTCAGTTGGCAACTCCATTCCATACATATATATGGGGAGGTAGAAGTTCCAACTCGGTTTTACAGTGAAAACTGCAGGAACTTCAAACAGGCACTAGGAAACAGACTGAGAAAGCCGAGAAAAAGTGTCTCCTGCAACCCGTTCCCTTGGTGCTAGATGAACGAACGTCCCTCCAATTGCTAAGTTCTGAGAGATCAGTGTGTGTGAAAGCCGTCCTTCACCTAGCTTGTTGGGAACACAAAGTTTCTTTTCATTTGCAAACTCCATTCCATACATATATATGGGGAGGTACAAGCTCCAACACGGTTTTACAGTGAAAACTGCAGGAACTTCATACCGGCACTAGGAAACAGACTGAGATAGCAGAGAAAAAGTGTCTCCTGCAACCCGTTCCTTGGTGCTAGATGAACGAACGTCTCTCCACTTGCTCAGTTCTGAGAGATAAGTGTGTGTGAAAGCCGTCCTTCACCTAGCTTGTTGGGGAACACAAAGTTTCTTTTAAGTTGCAAACTCCATTCCATACATTTATATGGGAAGGTAGAAGTTTCAACTCGGTTTTACAGTGTAAATTGCAGGAACTTCAAACCGGCACTAGGAAACAGACTGAGAAAGCCGAGAAAAAGTGTCTCCTGCAACCCGTTCCCTTGGTGCTAGATGAACGAACGTCTCTCCACTTGATCAGTTCTGAGAGATAAGTGTGTGTGAAAGCCGTACTTCACCTAGCTTGTTGGGAACACAAAGGTTTTTTTTCAGTTGGCAACTCCATTCCATACATATATATGGGGAGGTAGAAGTTCCAACTCGGTTTTACAGTGAAAACTGCAGGAACATCAAACCGGCACTAGGAAACAGACTGAGAAAGCAGAGAAAAAGTGTCTCCTGCAACCCGTTCCCTTGGTGCTAGATGAACGAACGTCTCTCCACTTGCTTAGTTCTGAGAGATAAGTGTGTGTGAAAGCCGTCCTTCACCTAGCTTGTTGGGAACAAAAGTTTCTTTTCAGTTGCAAACTCCATTCCATACATATATATGGGGAGGTAGAAGCTCCAACACGGTTTTACATTGAAAACTGCAGGAACTTCAAACCGGCACTAGGAAACAGACTGAGAAAGCAGAGAAAAAGTCTCTCCTGCAACCCGTTCCCTTGGTGCTAGATGAACGAACGTCTCTCCACTTGCTCAGTTCTGAGAGATAAGTGTGTGTGAAAGCCGTCCTTCACCTAGCTTGTTGGGAACACAAAGTTTCTTTTCAGTTGCAAACTCCATTCCATACATATATATGGGAAGGTAGAAGTTTCAACTCGCTTTTACAGTGTAAACTGCAGGAACTTCAAACCGGCACTAGGAAACAGACTGAGAAAGCCGAGAAAAAGTGTCTCCTGCAACCCGTTCCCTTGGTGCTAGATGAACGAACGTCTCTCCACTTGCTCAGTTCTGAGAGATAAGTGTGTGTGAAAGCCGTACTTCACCTAGCTTGTTGGGAACACAAAGGTTTTTTTTCAGTTGGCAACTCCATTCCATACATATATATGGGGAGGTACAAGCTCCAACACGGTTTTACAGTGAAAACTGCAGGAACTTCATACCGGCACTAGGAAACAGACTGAGAAAGCAGAGAAAAAGTGTCTCCTGCAACCCGTTCCCTTGGTGCTAGATGAACGAACGTCTCTCCACTTGCTCAGTTCTGAGAGATAATAGTGTGTGAAAGCCGTTCTTCATCTAGCTTGTTGGGAACACAAAGTTTCTTTTCAGTTGCAAACTCCATTCCATACATATATATGGGGAGGTACTAGTTTCAACTCGGTTTTACAGTGAAAACTGCAGGAACTTCAAACCGGCACTGGGAAACAGACTGAGAAAGCAGAGAAATAGTCTCTCCTGCAACCCGTTCCCTTGGTGCTAGATGAACGAACGTCTCTCCACTTGCTCAGTTCTGAGAGATAAGTGTGTGTGAAAGCCGTCCTTCACCTAGGTTGTTGGGAACACAAAGTTTCTTTTCAGTTGCAAACTCCATTCCATACATATATATGGGGAGGTACAAGCTCCAACACGGTTTTACAGTGAAAACTGCAGGAACTTCAAACCGGCACTAGGAAACAGACTGAGAAAGCAGAGAAAAAGTGTCTCCTGCTACCCGTTCCCTTGGTGCTAGATGAACGAACGTCTCTCCACTTGATTAGTTGTGAGAGTTAAGTGTGTGTGAAAGCCGTCCTTCACCTAGCTTGTTGGGAACACAAAGTTTCTTTTCAGTTGCAAACTCCATTCCATACATATATATGTGGAGGTAGAAGCTCCAACACGGTTTTACAGTGAAAACTGCAGGAACTTCAAACCGGCACTAGGAAACAGACTGAGAAAGCAGAGAAAAAGTGTCTCCTGCAACCCGTTCCCTTGGTGCTAGATGAACGAACGTCTCTCCACTTGCTCAGTTCTGAGAGATAAGTGTGTGTGAAAGCCGTCCTTCACCTAGCCTGTTGGGAACACAAAGTTTCTTTTCAGTTGCAAACTCCATTCCATACATATATATGGTGAGGTACTAGCTCCAACTCGGTTTTACAGTGAAAACTGCAGGAAATTCAAACCGGCACTAGGAAACAGACTGAGAAAGCAGAGAAAAAGTGTCTCCTGCGACCCGTTCCCTTGGTGCTAGATGAACGAAAGTCTCTCCACTTGCTCAGTTCTGAGAGATAAGTGTGTGTGAAAGCCGTCCTTCACCTAGCTTGTTTTGAACACAAAGTTTTTTTTCAGTTGGCAACACCATTCCATACATATATATGGGGAGGTAGAAGTTCCAACTCGGTTTTACAGTGAAAACTGCAGGAAATTCAAACAGGCACTAGGAAACAGACTGAGAAAGCAGAGAAAATGTGTCTCCTGCAACCCGTTCCCTTGGTGCTAGATGAACGAACGTCTCTCCACTTGCTCAGTTCTGAGAGATAAGTGTGTGTGAAAGCCGTCCTTCACCTAGCTTGTTGGGAACACAAAGTTTCTTTTCAGTTGCAAACTCCATTCCATACATATATATGGGGAGGTAAAAGCTCCAACACGGTTTTACAGTGAAAACTGCAGGAACTTCAAACCGGCACTAGGAAACAGACTGAGAGTGCAGAGAAAAATTCTCTCCTGCAACCCGTTCCCTTGGTGCTAGATGAACGAACGTCTCTCCACTTGCTCAGTTCTGAGAGATAAGTGTGTGTGAAAGCCGTCCTTCACCTAGCTTGTTGGGAACACAAAGTTTCTTTTCAGTTGTAAATTCCATTCCATACATATATATGGGGAGGTACTAGCTCCAACTCGGTTTTACAGTGAAAACTGCAGGAACTTCAAACCGGCACTAGGATACAGACTGAGAAAGCAGAGAAATAGTGTCTCCTGCAACCCGTTCCCTTGGTGCTAGATGAACGAACGTCTCTCCACTTGATCAGTTGTGAGAGATAAGTGTGTGTGAAAGCCGTCCTTCACCTAGCTTGTTGGGAACACAAAGTTTCTTTTCAGTTGCAAACTCCATTCCATACATATATATGGGGAGGTACAAGCTCCAACACGGTTTTACAGTGAAAACTGCAGGAACTTCAAACCGGCACTAGGAAACAGACTGAGAAAGCAGAGAAAAAGTCTCTCCTGCAACCCGTTCCCTTGGTGCTAGATGAACGAACGTCTCTCCACTTGCTCAGTTCTGAGAGATAAGTGTGTGTGAAAGCCGTCCTTCACCTAGCTTGTTGGGAACACAAAGTTCCTTTTCAGTTGCAAACTCCATTCCATACATATATATGGGAAGGTAGAAGTTCCAACTCGGTTTTACAGTGTAAACTGCAGGAACTTCAAACCGGCACTAGGAAACAGACTGAGAAAGCAGAGAAAAAGTGTCTCCTGCAACCCGTTCCCTTCGTGCTAGATGAACGAACGTCTCTCCACTTGCTCAGTTCTGAGAGTTATGTGTGTGTGAAAGCCGTCCTTCACCTAGCTTGTTGGGAACACAAAGGTTTTTTTTCAGTTGGCAACTCCATTCCATACATATATATGGGGAGGTAGAAGTTCCAACTCGGTTTTACAGTGAAAACTGCAGGAACTTCAAACCGGCACTAGGAAACAGACTGAGAAAGCAGAGAAAAAGTGTCTCCTGCAACCCGTTCCCTTGGTGCTAGATGAACGAACGTCTCTCCACTTGCTCAGTTCTGAGAGATAAGTGTGTGTGAAAGCCGTCCTTCACCTAGCTTGTTGGGAACAAAAGTTTCTTTTCAGTTGCAAACTCCATTCCGTACATATATATGGGGAGGTAGAAGCTCCAACACGGTTTTACAGTGAAAACTGCAGGAACTTCAAACCGGCACTAGGAAACAGACTGAGAAAGCAGAGAAAAAGTCTCTCCTGCAACCCTTTCCCTTGGTGCTAGATGAACGAACGTCTCTCCACTTGCTCATTTCTGAGATATAAGTGTGTGTGAAAGCCGTCCTTCACCTAGCTTGTTGGGAACACAAAGTTTCTTTTCAGTTGCAAACTCCATTCCATACATATATATGGGGAGGTACAAGCTCCAACACGTTTTTACAGTGAAAACTGCAGGAACTTCATACCGGCACTAGGAAACAGACTGAGAAAGCAGAGAAACAGTCTCTCCTGCAACCCGTTCCCTTGGTGCTAGATGAACGAACGTCTCTCCACTTGCTCAGTTCTGAGAGATAAGTGTGTGTGAAAGCCGTCCTTCACCTAGCTTGTTGGGAACACAAAGTTTCTTTTCAGTTGCAAACTCCATTCCATACATATATATGGGAAGGTGGAAGTTCCAACTCGGTTTTACAGTGAAAACTGCAGGAACTTCAAACCGGCACTAGGAAACAGACTGAGAAAGCAGAGAAAAAGTCTCTCCTGCAACCCGTTCCATTGGTGCTAGATGAACGAACGTCTCTCCACTTGCTCAGTTCTGAGAGATGTGTGTGTGAAAGCCGTCCTTCACCTAGCTTGTTAGGGAACAAAAGTTTCTTTTCAGTTGCAAACTCCATTCCATACATATATATGGGAAGGTAGAAGTTCCAACTCGGTTTTACAGTGAAAACTGCAGGAACTTCAAACAGGCACTAGGAAACAGACTGAGAAAGCAGAGAAAAAGTGTCTCCTGCAACCCGTTCCCTTGGTGCTAGATGAACGAACGTCTCTCCACTTGCTCAGTTCTGAGAGATAAGTGTGTGTGAAAGCCGTCCTTCACCTAGCTTGTTGGGAACAAAAGTTTCTTTTCAGTTGCAAACTCCATTCCATACATATATATGGGGAGGTAGAAGCTCCAACACGGTTTTACAGTGAAAACTGCAGGAACTTCAAACAGGCACTAGGAAACAGACTTAGAAAGCAGAGAAAAAGTCTCTCCTGCAACCCGTTCCGTTGGTGCTAGATGAACGAACGTCTCTCCACTTGCTCAGTTCTGAGAGATAAGAGTGTGTGAAAGCCGTTCTTCACCTAGCTTGTTGGGAAGACAAAGTTTCTTTTCAGTTGCAAACTCCATTCCATACATATATATGGGAAGGTAGAAGTTCCAACTCGGTTTTACAGTGAAAACTGCAGGAACTTCAAACCGGCACTAGGAAACAGACTGAGAAAGCAGAGAAAAAGTGTCTCCTGAATCCCGTTCCCTTGGTGCTAGATGAACGAACGTCTCTCCACTTGCTCAGTTCTGAGAGATAAGTGTGTGTGAAAGCCGTACTTCACCTAGCTTGTTGGGAACACAAAGGTTTTTTTTCAGTTGGCAACTCCATTCCATACATATATATGGGGAGGTACAAGCTCCAACACGGTTTTACAGTGAAAACTGCAGGACCTTCAAACCGGCACAAGGAAACAGACTGAGAAAGCAGAGAAAAAGTGTCTCCTGCAACCCGTTCCCTTGGTGCTAGATGAACGAACGTCTCTCCACTTGCTCAGTTCTGAGAGATAAGTGTGTGTGAAAGCCGTCCTTCACCTAGCTTGTTGGGAACACAAAGTTTCTTTTCAGTTGCAAACTCCATTCCATACTTATATATGGGGAGGTACTAGCTCCAACTCGGTTTTACAGTGAAAACTGCAGGAACTTCAAACCGGCAATAGGAAACAGACTGAGAAAGCAGAGAAATAGTGTCTCCTGCAACCCGTTCCCTTGGTGCTAGATGAACGAACGTCTCTCCACTTGATCAGTTGTGAGAGATAAGTGTGTGTGAAAGCCGTCCTTCACCTAGCTTGTTGGGAACACAAAGTTTCTTTTCAGTTGCAAACTCCATTCCATACATATATATGGGGAGGTACAAGCTCCAACACGGTTTTACAGTGAAAACTGCAGGAACTTCAAACCGGCACTAGGAAACAGACTGAGAAAGCAGAGAAAAAGTCTCTCCTGCAACCCGTTCCCTTGGTGCTAGATGAACGAACGTCTCTCCACTTGCTTAGTTCTGAGAGATAAGTGTGTGTGAAAGCCGTCCTTCACCTAGCTTGTTGGGAACAAAAGTTTCTTTTCAGTTGCAAACTCCATTCCATACATATATATGGGGAGGTAGAAGCTCCAACACGGTTTTACATTGAAAACTGCAGGAACTTCAAACCGGCACTAGGAAACAGACTGAGAAAGCAGAGAAAAAGTCTCTCCTGCAACCCGTTCCCTTGGTGCTAGATGAACGAACGTCTCTCCACTTGCTCAGTTCTGAGAGATAAGTGTGTGTGAAAGCCGTCCTTCAACTAGCTTGTTGGGAACACAAAGTTTCTTTTCAGTTGCAAACTCCATTCCATACATATATATGGGAAGGTAGAAGTTTCAACTCGCTTTTACAGTGTAAACTGCAGGAACTTCAAACCGGCACTAGGAAACAGACTGAGAAAGCCGAGAAAAAGTGTCTCCTGCAACCCGTTCCCTTGGTGCTAGATGAACGAACGTCTCTCCACTTGCTCAGTTCTGAGAGATAAGTGTGTGTGAAAGCCGTCCTTCACCTAGCTTGTTGGGAACAAAAGTTTCTTTTCAGTTGCAAACTCCATTCCATACATATATATGGGGAGGTAGAAGCTCCAACACGGTTTTACAGTGAAAACTGCAGGAACTTCAAACAGGCACTAGGAAACAGACTTAGAAAGCAGAGAAAAAGTCTCTCCTGCAACCCGTTCCGTTGGTGCTAGATGAACGAACGTCTCTCCACTTGCTCAGTTCTGAGAGATAAGAGTGTGTGAAAGCCGTTCTTCACCTAGCTTGTTGGGAAGACAAAGTTTCTTTTCAGTTGCAAACTCCATTCCATACATATATATGGGAAGGTAGAAGTTCCAACTCGGTTTTACAGTGAAAACTGCAGGAACTTCAAACCGGCACTAGGAAACAGACTGAGAAAGCAGAGAAAAAGTGTCTCCTGAATCCCGTTCCCTTGGTGCTAGATGAACGAACGTCTCTCCACTTGCTCAGTTCTGAGAGATAAGTGTGTGTGAAAGCCGTACTTCACCTAGCTTGTTGGGAACACAAAGGTTTTTTTTCAGTTGGCAACTCCATTCCATACATATATATGGGGAGGTACAAGCTCCAACACGGTTTTACAGTGAAAACTGCAGGACCTTCAAACCGGCACAAGGAAACAGACTGAGAAAGCAGAGAAAAAGTGTCTCCTGCAACCCGTTCCCTTGGTGCTAGATGAACGAACGTCTCTCCACTTGCTCAGTTCTGAGAGATAAGTGTGTGTGAAAGCCGTCCTTCACCTAGCTTGTTGGGAACACAAAGTTTCTTTTCAGTTGCAAACTCCATTCCATACTTATATATGGGGAGGTACTAGCTCCAACTCGGTTTTACAGTGAAAACTGCAGGAACTTCAAACCGGCAATAGGAAACAGACTGAGAAAGCAGAGAAATAGTGTCTCCTGCAACCCGTTCCCTTGGTGCTAGATGAACGAAAGTCTCTCCACTTGATCAGTTGTGAGAGATAAGTGTGTGTGAAAGCCGTCCTTCACCTAGCTTGTTGGGAACACAAAGTTTCTTTTCAGTTGCAAACTCCATTCCATACATATATATGGGGAGGTACAAGCTCCAACACGGTTTTACAGTGAAAACTGCAGGAACTTCAAACCGGCACTAGGAAACAGACTGAGAAAGCAGAGAAAAAGTCTCTCCTGCAACCCGTTCCCTTGGTGCTAGATGAACGAACGTCTCTCCACTTGCTTAGTTCTGAGAGATAAGTGTGTGTGAAAGCCGTCCTTCACCTAGCTTGTTGGGAACAAAAGTTTCTTTTCAGTTGCAAACTCCATTCCATACATATATATGGGGAGGTAGAAGCTCCAACACGGTTTTACATTGAAAACTGCAGGAACTTCAAACCGGCACTAGGAAACAGACTGAGAAAGCAGAGAAAAAGTCTCTCCTGCAACCCGTTCCCTTGGTGCTAGATGAACGAACGTCTCTCCACTTGCTCAGTTCTGAGAGATAAGTGTGTGTGAAAGCCGTCCTTCAACTAGCTTGTTGGGAACACAAAGTTTCTTTTCAGTTGCAAACTCCATTCCATACATATATATGGGAAGGTAGAAGTTTCAACTCGCTTTTACAGTGTAAACTGCAGGAACTTCAAACCGGCACTAGGAAACAGACTGAGAAAGCCGAGAAAAAGTGTCTCCTGCAACCCGTTCCCTTGGTGCTAGATGAACGAACGTCTCTCCACTTGCTCAGTTCTGAGAGATAAGTGTGTGTGAAAGCCGTACTTCACCTAGCTTGTTGGGAACACAAAGGTTTTTTTTCAGTTGGCAACTCCATTCCATACATATATATGGGGAGGTACAAGCTCCAACACGGTTTTACAGTGAAAACTGCAGGAACTTCATACCGGCACTAGGAAACAGACTGAGAAAGCAGAGAAAAAGTGTCTCCTGCAACCCGTTCCCTTGGTGCTAGATGAACGAACGTCTCTCCACTTGCTCAGTTCTGAGAGATAATAGTGTGTGAAAGCCGTTCTTCACCTAGCTTGTTGGGAACACAAAGTTTCTTTTCAGTTGCAAACTCCATTCCATACATATATATGGGGAGGTACTAGTTTCAACTCGGTTTTACAGTGAAAACTGCAGGAACTTCAAACCGGCACTGGGAAACAGACTGAGAAAGCAGAGAAATAGTCTCTCCTGCAACCCGTTCCCTTGGTGCTAGATGAACGAACGTCTCTCCACTTGCTCAGTTCTGAGAGATAAGTGTGTGTGAAAGCCGTCCTTCACCTAGGTTGTTGGGAACACAAAGTTTCTTTTCAGTTGCAAACTCCATTCCATACATATATATGGGGAGGTACAAGCTCCAACACGGTTTTACAGTGAAAACTGCAGGAACTTCAAACCGGCACTAGGAAACAGACTGAGAAAGCAGAGAAAAAGTGTCTCCTGCTACCCGTTCCCTTGGTGCTAGATGAACGAACGTCTCTCCACTTGATCAGTTGTGAGAGTTAAGTGTGTGTGAAAGCCGTCCTTCACCTAGCTTGTTGGGAACACAAAGTTTCTTTTCAGTTGCAAACTCCATTCCATACATATATATGTGGAGGTAGAAGCTCCAACACGGTTTTACAGTGAAAACTGCAGGAACTTCAAACCGGCACTAGGAAACAGACTGAGAAAGCAGAGAAAAAGTGTCTCCTGCAACCCGTTCCCTTGGTGCTAGATGAACGAACGTCTCTCCACTTGCTCAGTTCTGAGAGATAAGTGTGTGTGAAAGCCGTCCTTCACCTAGCCTGTTGGGAACACAAAGTTTCTTTTCAGTTGCAAACTCCATTCCATACATATATATGGTGAGGTACTAGCTCCAACTCGGTTTTACAGTGAAAACTGCAGGAAATTCAAACCGGCACTAGGAAACAGACTGAGAAAGCAGAGAAAAAGTGTCTCCTGCGACCCGTTCCCTTGGTGCTAGATGAACGAAAGTCTCTCCACTTGCTCAGTTCTGAGAGATAAGTGTGTGTGAAAGCCGTCCTTCACCTAGCTTGTTTTGAACACAAAGTTTTTTTTCAGTTGGCAACCCCATTCCATACATATATATGGGGAGGTAGAAGTTCAAACTCGGTTTTACAGTGAAAACTGCAGGAAATTCAAACAGGCACTAGGAAACAGACTGAGAAAGCAGAGAAAATGTGTCTCCTGCAACCCGTTCCCTTGGTGCTAGATGAACGAACGTCTCTCCACTTGCTCAGTTCTGAGAGATAAGTGTGTGTGAAAGCCGTCCTTCACCTAGCTTGTTGGGAACACAAAGTTTCTTTTCAGTTGCAAACTCCATTCCATACATATATATGGGGAGGTAAAAGCTCCAACACGGTTTTACAGTGAAAACTGCAGGAACTTCAAACCGGCACTAGGAAACAGACTGAGAGAGCAGAGAAAAATTCTCTCCTGCAACCCGTTCCCTTGGTGCTAGATGAACGAACGTCTCTCCACTTGCTCAGTTCTGAGAGATAAGTGTGTGTGAAAGCCGTCCTTCACCTAGCTTGTTGGGAACACAAAGTTTCTTTTCAGTTGTAAATTCCATTCCATACATATATATGGGGAGGTACTAGCTCCAACTCGGTTTTACAGTGAAAACTGCAGGAACTTCAAACCGGCACTAGGATACAGACTGAGAAAGCAGAGAAATAGTGTCTCCTGCAACCCGTTCCCTTGGTGCTAGATGAACGAACGTCTCTCCACTTGATCAGTTGTGAGAGATAAGTGTGTGTGAAAGCCGTCCTTCACCTAGCTTGTTGGGAACACAAAGTTTCTTTTCAGTTGCAAACTCCATTCCATACATATATATGGGGAGGTACAAGCTCCAACACGGTTTTACAGTGAAAACTGCAGGAACTTCAAACCGGCACTAGGAAACAGACTGAGAAAGCAGAGAAAAAGTCTCTCCTGCAACCCGTTCCCTTGGTGCTAGATGAACGAACGTCTCTCCACTTGCTCAGTTCTGAGAGATAAGTGTGTGTGAAAGCCGTCCTTCACCTAGCTTGTTGGGAACACAAAGTTCCTTTTCAGTTGCAAACTCCATTCCATACATATATATGGGAAGGTAGAAGTTCCAACTCGGTTTTACAGTGTAAACTGCAGGAACTTCAAACCGGCACTAGGAAACAGACTGAGAAAGCAGAGAAAAAGTGTCTCCTGCAACCCGTTCCCTTCGTGCTAGATGAACGAACGTCTCTCCACTTGCTCAGTTCTGAGAGTTATGTGTGTGTGAAAGCCGTCCTTCACCTAGCTTGTTGGGAACACAAAGGTTTTTTTTCAGTTGGCAACTCCATTCCATACATATATATGGGGAGGTAGAAGTTCCAACTCGGTTTTACAGTGAAAACTGCAGGAACTTCAAACCGCCACTACGAAACAGACTGAGAAAGCAGAGAAAAAGTGTCTCCTGCAACCCGTTCCCTTGGTGCTAGATGAACGAACGTCTCTCCACTTGCTCAGTTCTGAGAGATAAGTGTGTGTGAAAGCCGTCCTTCACCTAGCTTGTTGGGAACAAAAGTTTCTTTTCAGTTGCAAACTCCATTCCGTACATATATATGGGGAGGTAGAAGCTCCAACACGGTTTTACAGTGAAAACTGCAGGAACTTCAAACCGGCACTAGGAAACAGACTGAGAAAGCAGAGAGAAAGTCTCTCCTGCAACCCGTTCCCTTGGTGCTAGATGAACGAACGTCTCTCCACTTGCTCATTTCTGAGATATAAGTGTGTGTGAAAGCCGTCCTTCACCTAGCTTGTTGGGAACACAAAGTTTCTTTTCAGTTGCAAACTCCATTCCATACATATATATGGGGAGGTACAAGCTCCAACACGTTTTTACAGTGAAAACTGCAGGAACTTCATACCGGCACTAGGAAACAGACTGAGAAAGCAGAGAAACAGTCTCTCCTGCAACCCGTTCCCTTGGTGCTAGATGAACGAACGTCTCTCCACTTGCTCAGTTCTGAGAGATAAGTGTGTGTGAAAGCCGTCCTTCACCTAGCTTGTTGGGAACACAAAGTTTCTTTTCAGTTGCAAACTGCATTCCATACATATATATGGGGAGGTACAAGCTCCAACACGGTTTTACAGTGAAAACTGCAGGAACTTCAAACCGGCACTAGGAAACAGACTGAGAAAGCAGAGAAAAAGTCTCTCCTGCAACCCGTTCCATTGGTGCTAGATGAACGAACGTCTCTCCACTTGCTCAGTTCTGAGAGATGTGTGTGTGAAAGCCGTCCTTCACCTAGCTTGTTAGGGAACAAAAGTTTCTTTTCAGTTGCAAACTCCATTCCATACATATATATGGGAAGGTAGAAGTTCCAACTCGGTTCTACAGTGAAAACTGCAGGAACTTCAAACAGGCACTAGGAAACAGACTGAGAAAGCAGAGAAAAAGTGTCTCCTGCAACCCGTTCCCTTGGTGCTAGATGAACGAACGTCTCTCCACTTGCTCAGTTCTGAGAGATAAGAGTGTGTGAAAGCCGTTCTTCACCTAGCTTGTTGGGAAGACAAAGTTTCTTTTCAGTTGCAAACTCCATTCCATACATATATATGGGAAGGTAGAAGTTCCAACTCGGTTTTACAGTGAAAACTGCAGGAACTTCAAACCGGCACTAGGAAACAGACTGAGAAAGCAGAGAAAAAGTGTCTCCTGAATCCCGTTCCCTTGCTGCAAGATGAACGAACGTCTCTCCACTTGCTCAGTTCTGAGAGATAAGTGTGTGTGAAAGCCGTACTTCACCTAGCTTGTTGGGAACACAAAGGTTTTTTTTCAGTTGGCAACTCCATTCCATACATATATATGGGGAGGTACAAGCTCCAACACGGTTTTACAGTGAAAACTGCAGGACCTTCAAACCGGCACAAGGAAACAGACTGAGAAAGCAGAGAAAAAGTGTCTCCTGCAACCCGTTCCCTTGGTGCTAGATGAACGAACGTCTCTCCACTTGCTCAGTTCTGAGAGATAAGTGTGTGTGAAAGCCGTCCTTCACCTAGCTTGTTGGGAACACAAAGTTTCTTTTCAGTTGCAAACTCCATTCCATACATATATATGGGGAGGTACTAGCTCCAACTCGGTTTTACAGTGAAAACTGCAGGAACTTCAAACCGGCACTAGGAAACAGACTGAGAAAGCAGAGAAAAAGTCTCTCCTGCAACCCGTTCCCTTGGTGCTAGATGAACGAACGTCTCTCCACTTGCTCAGTTCTGAGAGATAAGTGTGTGTGAAAGCCGTCCTTCACCTAGCTTGTTGGGAACACAAAGTTCCTTTTCAATTGCAAACTCCATTCCATACATATATATGGGAAGGTAGAAGTTCCAACTCGGTTTTACAGTGTAAACTGCAGGAACTTCAAACCGGCACTAGGAAACAGACTGAGAAAGCAGAGAAAAAGTGTCTCCTGCAACCCGTTCCCTTCGTGCTAGATGAACGAACGTCTCTACACTTGCTCAGTTCTGAGAGTTATGTGTGTGTGAAAGCCGTCCTTCACCTAGCTTGTTGGGAACACAAAGGTTTTTTTTCAGTTGGCAACTCCATTCCATACATATATATGGGGAGGTAGAAGTTCCAACTCGGTTTTACAGTGAAAACTGCAGGAACTTCAAACCGCCACTACGAAACAGACTGAGAAAGCAGAGAAAAAGTGTCTCCTGCAACCCGTTCCCTTGGTGCTAGATGAACGAACGTCTCTCCACTTGCTCAGTTCTGAGAGATAAGTGTGTGTGAAAGCCGTCCTTCATCTAGCTTGTTGGGAACAAAAGTTTCTTTTCAGTTGCAAACACCATTCCATACATATATATGGTGAGGTACTAGCTCCAACTCGGTTTTACAGTGAAAACTGCAGGAACTTCAAACCGGCACTAGGAAACAGACTGAGAAAGCAGAGAAAAAGTCTCTCCTGCAACCCGTTCCCTTGGTGCTAGATGAACGAACGTCTCTCCACTTGCTCATTTCTGAGATATAAGTGTGTGTGAAAGCCGTCCTTCACCTAGCTTGTTGGGAACACAAAGTTTCTTTTCAGTTGCAAACTCCATTCCATACATATATATGGGGAGGTACAAGCTCCAACACGGTTTTACAGTGAAAACTGCAGGAACTTCATACCGGCACTAGGAAACAGACTGAGAAAGCAGAGAAACAGTCTCTCCTGCAACCCGTTCTCTTGGTGCTAGATGAACGAACGTCTCTCCACTTGCTCAGTTCTGAGAGATAAGTGTGTGTGAAAGCCGTCCTTCACCTAGCTTGTTGGGAACAAAAGTTTCTTTTCAGTTGCAAACACCATTCCATACATATATATGGTGAGGTACTAGCTCCAACTCGGTTTTACAGTGGAAACTGCAGGAACTTCAAACCGGCACTAGGAAACAGACTGAGAAAGCAGAGAAAAAGTGTCTCCTGCAACCCGTTCCCTTGGTGCTAGATGAACGAACGTCTCTCCACTTGCTCAGTTCTGAGAGGTAAGTGTGTGTGAAAGCCGTCCTTCACCTAGCTTGTTGGGAACACAAAGTTTTTTTTCAGTTGGCAACTCCATTCCATATATATATATGGGGAGGTAGAAGTTCCAACTCGTTTTTACAGTGAAAACTGCAGGAACTACAAACCGGCACTAGGAAACAGACGGAGAAAGCAGAGAAAAATTGTCTCCTGCAACCCGTTCCCTAGGTGCTAAATGAACGAACGTCTCTCCACTTGCTCAGTTCTGAGAGATAAGTGTGTGTGAAAGCCGTCCTTCACCTAGATTGTTGGGAACACAAACTTTTTTTCAGTTGCAAACTCCATTCCATACATATATACCGGGAGGTAGAAGCTCCAACACGGTTTTACAGTGAAAACTGAAGGACCTTCAAACCGGCACTAGGAAACAGACTGAGAAAGCAGAGAAAAAGTCTCTCCTGCAACCCGTTCCCTTGGTGCTAGATGAACGAACGTCTCTCCACTTGCTCAGTTCTGAGAGATAAGTGTGTGTGAAAGCCGTCCTTCACCTAGCTTGTTGGGAACACAAAGTTTCTTTTCAGTTGCAAACTCCTTTCCATACATATATATGGTGAGGTACTAGCTCCAACTCGGTTTTACAGTGAAAACAGCAGGAAATTCAAACCGGCACTAGGAAACAGTCTGAGAAACAGAGAAAAAGTGTCTCCTGCTACCCGTTCCCTTGGTGCTAGATGAACGAACGTCTCTCCACTTGCTCATTTCTGAGAGATAAGTGTGTGTGAAAGCCGTCCTTCACCTAGCTTGTTGGGAACACAAAGTTTCTTTTCAGTTGCAAACTCCATTCCTTACATATATATGGGGAGATACAAGCTCCAACACGGTTTTACAGTGAAAACTGCAGGAACTTCATACCGGCACTAGGAAACAGACTGAGAAAGCAGAGAAAAAGTGTCTCCTGCTACCCGTTCCCTTCGTGCTAGATGAACGAACGTCTCTCCACTTGCTCAGTTCTGAGAGATAAGTGTGTGTGAAAGCCGTCCTTCACCTAGCTTGTTGGGAACACAAAGTTTCTTTTCAGTTGCAAACTCCATTCCATACATATATATGGGAAGGTAGAAGTTCCAACTCGGTTTTACAGTGAAAACTGCAGGAACTTCAAACCGGCACTAGGAAACAGACTGAGAAAGCAGAGAAAAAGTGTCTCCTGCAACCCGTTCCCTTGGTGCTAGATGAACGAACGTCTCTCCACTTGCTCATTTCTGAGAGGTAAGTGTGTGTGAAAGCCGTCCTTCACCTAGCTTGTTGGGAACACAAAGTTTTTTTTCAGTTGGCAACTCCATTCCATATATATATATGGGGAGGTAGAAGTTCCAACTCGGTTTTACAGTGAAAACTGCAGGAGCTACAAACCGGCACTAGGAAACAGACGGAGAAAGCAGAGAAAAATTGTCTCCTGCAACCCGTTCCCTAGGTGCTAAATGAACGAACGTCTCTCCACTTGCTCAGTTCTGAGAGATACGTGTGTGTGAAAGCCGTCCTTTACCTAGCTTGTTGGGAACACAAACTTTTTTTCAGTTGCAAACTCCATTCCATACATATATATGGGGAGGTAGAAGCTCCAACACGGTTTTACAGTGAAAACTGCAGGACCTTCAAACCGGCACTAGGAAACAGACTGAGAAAGCAGAGAAAAAGTCTCTCCTGCAACCCGTTCCCTTGGTGCTAGATGAACGAACGTCTCTCCACTTGCTCAGTTCTGAGAGATAAGTGTGTGTGAAAGCCGTCCTTCACCTAGCTTGTTGGGAACACAAAGTTTCTTTTCAGTTGCAAACTCCTTTCCATACATATATATGGGGAGGTACTAGCTCCAACTCGGTTTTACAGTGAAAACTGCAGGAAATTCAAACCGGCACTAGGAAACAGTCTGAGAAACAGAGAAAAAGTGTCTCCTGCTACCCGTTCCCTTGGTGCTAGATGAACGAACGTCTCTCCACTTGCTAATTTCTGAGAGATAAGTGTGTGTGAAAGCCGTCCTTCACCTAGCTTGTTGGGAACACAAAGTTTCTTTTCAGTTGCAAACTCCATTCCTTACATATATATGGGGAGATACAAGCTCCAACAAGGTTTTACAGTGAAAACTGCAGGAATTTCATACCGGCACTAGGAAACAGACTGAGAAAGCAGAGAAAAAGTGTCTCCTGCTACCCGTTCCCTTCGTGCTAGATGAACGAACGTCTCTCCACTTGCTCAGTTCTGAGAGATAAGTGTGTGTGAAAGCCGTCCTTCACCTAGCTTGTTGGGAACACAAAGGTTTTTTTTCAGTTGGCAACTCCATTCCATACATATATATGGGGAGGTAGAAGTTCCAACTCGGTTTTACAGTGAAAACTGCAGGAACTTCAAACCGGCACTAGGAAACAGACTGAGAAAGCAGAGAAATAGTGTCTCCTGCAACCCGTTCCCTTGGTGCTAGATGAACGAACGTCTCTCCACTTGATCAGTTGTGAGAGATAAGTGTGTGTGAAAGCCGTCCTTCACCTAGCTTGTTGGGAACACAAAGTTTCTTTTCAGTTGCAAACTCCATTCCATACATATATATGGGGAGGTACAAGCTCCAACACGGTTTTACAGTGAAAACTGCAGGAACTTCAAACCGGCACTAGGAAACAGACTGAGAAAGCAGAGAAAAAGTCTCTCCTGCAACCCGTTCCCTTGGTGCTAGATGAACGAACGTCTCTCCACTTGCTCAGTTCTGAGAGATAAGTGTGTGTGAAAGCCGTCCTTCACCTAGCTTGTTGGGAACACAAAGTTCCTTTTCAGTTGCAAACTCCATTCCATACATATATATGGGAAGGTAGAAGTTCCAACTCGGTTTTACAGTGTAAACTGCAGGAACTTCAAACCGGCACTAGGAAACAGACTGAGAAAGCAGAGAAAAAGTGTCTCCTGCAACCCGTTCCCTTCGTGCTAGATGAACGAACGTCTCTCCACTTGCTCAGTTCTGAGAGTTATGTGTGTGTGAAAGCCGTCCTTCACCTAGCTTGTTGGGAACACAAAGGTTTTTTTTCAGTTGGCAACTCCATTCCATACATATATATGGGGAGGTAGAAGTTCCAACTCGGTTTTACAGTGAAAACTGCAGGAACTTCAAACCGGCACTAGGAAACAGACTGAGAAAGCAGAGAAAAAGTGTCTCCTGCAACCCGTTCCCTTGGTGCTAGATGAACGAACGTCTCTCCACTTGCTCAGTTCTGAGAGATAAGTGTGTGTGAAAGCCGTCCTTCACCTAGCTTGTTGGGAACAAAAGTTTCTTTTCAGTTGCAAACTCCATTCCATACATATATATGGTGAGGTACTAGCTCCAACTCGGTTTTACAGTGAAAACTGCAGGAACTTCAAACCGGCACTAGGAAACAGACTGAGAAAGCAGAGAAAAAGTCTCTCCTGCAACCCGTTCCCTTGGTGCTAGATGAACGAACGTCTCTCCACTTGCTCATTTCTGAGATATAAGTGTGTGTGAAAGCCGTCCTTCACCTAGCTTGTTGGGAACACAAAGTTTCTTTTCAGTTGCAAACTCCATTCCATACATATATATGGGGAGGTACAAGCTCCAACACGGTTTTACAGTGAAAACTGCAGGAACTTCATACCGGCACTAGGAAACAGACTGAGAAAGCAGAGAAACAGTCTCTCCTGCAACCCGTTCTCTTGGTGCTAGATGAACGAAAGTCTCTCCACTTGCTCAGTTCTGAGAGGTAAGTGTGTGTGAAAGCCGTCCTTCACCTAGCTTGTTGGGAACACAAAGTTTCTTTTCAGTTGCAAACTCCATTCCATACATATATATGGGAAGGTAGAAGTTCAAACTCGGTTTTACAGTGAAAACTGCAGGAACTTCAAACCGGCACTAGGAAACAGACTGAGAAAGCAGAGAAAAAGTGTCTCCTGCAACCCGTTCCCTTGGTGCTAGATGAACGAAAGTCTCTCCACTTGCTCAGTTCTGAGAGGTAAGTGTGTGTGAAAGCCGTCCTTCACCTAGCTTGTTGGGAACACAAAGTTTTTTTTCAGTTGGCAACTCCATTCCATATATATATATGGGGAGGTAGAAGTTCCAACTCGGTTTTACAGTGAAAACTGCAGGAACTACAAACCGGCACTAGGAAACAGACGGAGAAAGCAGAGAAAAATTGTCTCCTGCAACCCGTTCCCTAGGTGCTAAATGAACGAACGTCTCTCCACTTGCTCAGTTCTGAGAGATAAGTGTGTGTGAAAGCCGTCCTTCACCTAGCTTGTTGGGAACACAAACTTTTTTTCAGTTGCAAACTCCATTCCATACATATATATGGGGAGGTAGAAGCTCCAACACGGTTTTACAGTGAAAACTGCAGGACCTTCAAACCGGCACTAGGAAACAGACTGAGAAAGCAGAGAAAATGTCTCTCCTGCAACCCGTTCCCTTGGTGCTAGATGAACGAACGTCTCTCCACTTGCTCAGTTCTGAGAGATAAGTGTGTGTGAAAGCCGTCCTTCACCTAGCTTGTTGGGAACACAAAGTTTCTTTTCAGTTGCAAACTCCTTTCCATACATATATATGGGGAGGTACTAGCTCCAACTCGGTTTTACAGTGAAAACTGCAGGAAATTCAAACCGGCACTAGGAAACAGTCTGAGAAACAGAGAAAAAGTGTCTCCTGCTACCCGTTCCCTTGGTGCTAGATGAACGAACGTCTCTCCACTTGCTCATTTCTGAGAGATAAGTGTGTGTGAAAGCCGTCCTTCACCTAGCTTGTTGGGAACACAAAGTTTCTTTTCAGTTGCAAACTCCATTCCTTACATATATATGGGGAGATACAAGCTCCAACACGGTTTTACAGTGAAAACTGCAGGAACTTCATACCGGCACTAGGAAACAGACTGAGAAAGCAGAGAAAAAGTGTCTCCTGCTACCCGTTCCCTTCGTGCTAGATGAACGAACGTCTCTCCACTTGCTCAGTTCTGAGAGATAAGTGTGTGTGAAAGCCGTCCTTCACCTAGCTTGTTGGGAACACAAAGTTCCTTTTCAGTTGCAAACTCCATTCCATACATATATATGGGAAGGTAGAAGTTCCAACTCGGTTTTACAGTGTAAACTGCAGGAACTTCAAACCGGCACTAGGAAACAGACTGAGAAAGCAGAGAAAAAGTGCCTCCTGCAACCCGTTCCCTTCGTGCTAGATGAACGAACGTCTCTACACTTGCTCAGTTCTGAGAGTTATGTGTGTGGGAAAGCCGTCCTTCACCTAGCTTGTTGGGAACACAAAGGTTTTTTTTCAGTTGGCAACTCCATTCCATACATATATATGGGGAGGTAGAAGTTCCAACTCGGTTTTACAGTGAAAACTGCAGGAACTTCAAACCGCCACTAGGAAACAGAATGAGAAAGCAGAGAAAAAGTGTCTCCTGCAACCCGTTCCCTTGGTGCTAGATGAACGAACGTCTCTCCACTTGCTCAGTTCTGAGAGATAAGTGTGTGTGAAAGCCGTCCTTCACCTAGCTTGTTGGGAACAAAAGTTTCTTTTCAGTTGCAAACACCATTCCATACATATATATGGTGAGGTACTAGCTCCAACTCGGTTTTACAGTGAAAACTGCAGGAACTTCAAACCGGCACTAGGAAACAGACTGAGAAAGCAGAGAAAAAGTCTCTCCTGCAACCCGTTCCCTTGGTGCTAGATGAACGAACGTCTCTCCACTTGCTCATTTCTGAGATATAAGTGTGTGTGAAAGCCGTCCTTCACCTAGCTTGTTGGGAACACAAAGTTTCTTTTCAGTTGCAAACTCCATTCCATACATATATATGGGGAGGTACAAGCTCCAACACGGTTTTACAGTGAAAACTGCAGGAACTTCATACCGGCACTAGGAAACAGACTGAGAAAGCAGAGAAACAGTCTCTCCTGCAACCCGTTCTCTTGGTGCTAGATGAACGAACGTCTCTCCACTTGCTCAGTTCTGAGAGGTAAGTGTGTGTGAAAGCCGTCCTTCACCTAGCTTGTTGGGAACACAAAGTTTTTTTTCAGTTGGCAACTCCATTCCATATATATATATGGGGAGGTAGAAGTTCCAACTCGGTTTTACAGTGAAAACTGCAGGAACTACAAACCGGCACTAGGAAACAGACGGAGAAAGCAGAGAAAAATTGTCTCCTGCAACCCGTTCCCTAGGTGCTAAATGAACGAACGTCTCTCCACTTGCTCAGTTCTAAGAGATAAGTGTGTGTGAAAGCCGTCCTTCACCTAGCTTGTTGGGAACAGAAACTTTTTTTCAGTTGCAAACTCCATTCCATACATATATATGGGGAGGTAGAAGCTCCAACACGGTTTTACAGTGAAAACTGCAGGACCTTCAAACCGGCACTAGGAAACAGACTGAGAAAGCAGAGAAAAAGTCTCTCCTGCAACCCGTTCCCTTGGTGCTAGATGAACGAACGTCCCTCCACTTGCTCAGTTCTGAGAGATAAGTGTGTGTGAAAGCCGTCCTTCACCTAGCTTGTTGGGAACACAAAGTTTCTTTTCAGTTGCAAACTCCTTTCCATACATATATATGGGGAGGTACTAGCTCCAACTCGGTTTTACAGTGAAAACTGCAGGAAATTCAAACCGGCACTAGGAAACAGTCTGAGAAACAGAGAAAAAGTGTCTCCTGCTACCCGTTCCCTTGGTGCTAGATGAACGAACGTCTCTCCACTTGCTCATTTCTGAGAGATAAGTGTGTGTGAAAGCCGTCCTTCACCTAGCTTGTTGGGAACACAAAGTTTCTTTTCAGTTGCAAACTCCATTCCTTACATATATATGGGGAGATACAAGCTCCAACACGGTTTTACAGTGAAAACTGCAGGAACTTCATACCGGCACTAGGAAACAGACTGAGAAAGCAGAGAAAAAGTGTCTCCTGCTACCCGTTCCCTTCGTGCTAGATGAACGAACGTCTCTCCACTTGCTCAGTTCTGAGAGATAAGTGTGTGTGAAAGCCGTCCTTCACCTAGCTTGTTGGGAACACAAAGTTTCTTTTCAGTTGCAAACTCCATTCCATACATATATATGGGGAAGTACAAGCTCCAACACGGTTTTACAGTGAAAACTGCAGGAACTTCATACCGGCACTAGGAAACAGACTGAGAAAGCAGAGAAACAGTCTCTCCTGCAACCCGTTCTCTTGGTGCTAGATGAACGAACGTCTCTCCACTTGCTCAGTTCTGAGAGATAAGTGTGTGTGAAAGCCGTCCTTCACCTAGCTTGTTGGGAACAAAAGTTTCTTTTCAGTTGCAAACACCATTCCATACATATATATGGTGAGGTACTAGCTCCAACTCGGTTTTACAGTGGAAACTGCAGGAACTTCAAACCGGCACTAGGAAACAGACTGAGAAAGCAGAGAAAAAGTGTCTCCTGCAACCCGTTCCCTTGGTGCTAGATGAACGAACGTCTCTCCACTTGCTCAGTTCTGAGAGGTAAGTGTGTGTGAAAGCCGTCCTTCACCTAGCTTGTTGGGAACACAAAGTTTTTTTTCAGTTGGCAACTCCATTCCATATATATATATATGGGGAGGTAGAAGTTCCAACTCGGTTTTACAGTGAAAACTGCAGGAACTACAAACCGGCACTAGGAAACAGACGGAGAAAGCAGAGAAAAATTGTCTCCTGCAACCCGTTCCCTAGGTGCTAAATGAACGAACGTCTCTCCACTTGCTCAGTTCTGAGAGATAAGTGTGTGTGAAAGCCGTCCTTCACCTAGATTGTTGGGAACACAAACTTTTTTTCAGTTGCAAACTCCATTCCATACATATATATCGGGAGGTAGAAGCTCCAACACGGTTTTACAGTGAAAACTGAAGGACCTTCAAACCGGCACTAGGAAACAGACTGAGAAAGCAGAGTAAAAGTCTCTCCTGCAACCCGTTCCCTTGGTGCTAGATGAACGAACGTCTCTCCACTTGCTCAGTTCTGAGAGATAAGTGTGTGTGAAAGCCGTCCTTCACCTAGCTTGTTGGGAACACAAAGTTTCTTTTCAGTTGCAAACTCCTTTCCATACATATATATGGGGAGGTACTAGCTCCAACTCGGTTTTACAGTGAAAACTGCAGGAAATTCAAACCGGCACTAGGAAACAGTCTGAGAAACAGAGAAAAAGTGTCTCCTGCTACCCGTTCCCTTGGTGCTAGATGAACGAACGTCTCTCCACTTGCTCATTTCTGAGAGATAAGTGTGTGTGAAAGCCGTCCTTCACCTAGCTTGTTGGGAACACAAAGTTTCTTTTCAGTTGCAAACTCCATTCCTTACATATATATGGGGAGATACAAGCTCCAACACGGTTTTACAGTGAAAACTGCAGGAACTTCATACCGGCACTAGGAAACAGACTGAGAAAGCAGAGAAAAAGTGTCTCCTGCTACCCGTTCCCTTCGTGCTAGATGAACGAACGTCTCTCCACTTGCTCAGTTCTGAGAGATAAGTGTGTGTGAAAGCCGTCCTTCACCTAGCTTGTTGGGAACACAAAGTTTCTTTTCAGTTGCAAACTCCATTCCATACATATATATGGGAAGGTAGAAGTTCCAACTCGGTTTTACAGTGAAAACTGCAGGAACTTCAAACCGGCACTAGGAAACAGACTGAGAAAGCAGAGAAAAAGTGTCTCCTGCAACCCGTTCCCTTGGTGCTAGATGAACGAACGTCTCTCCACTTGCTCATTTCTGAGAGGTAAGTGTGTGTGAAAGCCGTCCTTCACCTAGCTTGTTGGGAACACAAAGTTTTTTTTCAGTTGGCAACTCCATTCCATATATATATATGGGGAGGTAGAAGTTCCAACTCGGTTTTACAGTGAAAACTGCAGGAGCTACAAACCGGCACTAGGAAACAGACGGAGAAAGCAGAGAAAAATTGTCTCCTGCAACCCGTTCCCTAGGTGCTAAATGAACGAACGTCTCTCCACTTGCTCAGTTCTGAGAGATACGTGTGTGTGAAAGCCGTCCTTCACCTAGCTTGTTGGGAACACAAACTTTTTTTCAGTTGCAAACTCCATTCCATACATATATATGGGGAGGTAGAAGCTCCAACACGGTTTTACAGTGAAAACTGCAGGACCTTCAAACCGGCACTAGGAAACAGACTGAGAAAGCAGAGAAAAAGTCTCTCCTGCAACCCGTTCCCTTGGTGCTAGATGAACGAACGTCTCTCCACTTGCTCAGTTCTGAGAGATAAGTGTGTGTGAAAGCCGTCCTTCACCTAGCTTGTTGGGAACACAAAGTTTCTTTTCAGTTGCAAACTCCTTTCCATACATATATATGGGGAGGTACTAGCTCCAACTCGGTTTTACAGTGAAAACTGCAGGAAATTCAAACCGGCACTAGGAAACAGTCTGAGAAACAGAGAAAAAGTGTCTCCTGCTACCCGTTCCCTTGGTGCTAGATGAACGAACGTCTCTCCACTTGCTCATTTCTGAGAGATAATTGTGTGTGAAAGCCGTCCTTCACCTAGCTTGTTGGGAACACAAAGTTTCTTTTCAGTTGCAAACTCCATTCCTTACATATATATGGGGAGATACAAGCTCCAACAAGGTTTTACAGTGAAAACTGCAGGAATTTCATACCGGCACTAGGAAACAGACTGAGAAAGCAGAGAAAAAGTGTCTCCTGCTACCCGTTCCCTTCGTGCTAGATGAACGAACGTCTCTCCACTTGCTCAGTTCTGAGAGATAAGTGTGTGTGAAAGCCGTCCTTCACCTAGCTTGTTGGGAACACAAAGGTTTTTTTTCAGTTGGCAACTCCATTCCATACATATATATGGGGAGGTAGAAGTTCCAACTCGGTTTTACAGTGAAAACTGCAGGAACTTCAAACCGGCACTAGGAAACAGACTGAGAAAGCAGAGAAATAGTGTCTCCTGCAACCCGTTCCCTTGGTGCTAGATGAACGAACGTCTCTCCACTTGATCAGTTGTGAGAGATAAGTGTGTGTGAAAGCCGTCCTTCACCTAGCTTGTTGGGAACACAAAGTTTCTTTTCAGTTGCAAACTCCATTCCATACATATATATGGGGAGGTACAAGCTCCAACACGGTTTTACAGTGAAAACTGCAGGAACTTCAAACCGGCACTAGGAAACAGACTGAGAAAGCAGAGAAAAAGTCTCTCCTGCAACCCGTTCCCTTGGTGCTAGATGAACGAACGTCTCTCCACTTGCTCAGTTCTGAGAGATAAGTGTGTGTGAAAGCCGTCCTTCACCTAGCTTGTTGGGAACACAAAGTTCCTTTTCAGTTGCAAACTCCATTCCATACATATATATGGGAAGGTAGAAGTTCCAACTCGATTTTACAGTGTAAACTGCAGGAACTTCAAACCGGCACTAGTAAACAGACTGAGAAAGCAGAGAAAAAGTGTCTCCTGCAACCCGTTCCCTTCGTGCTAGATGAACGAACGTCTCTCCACTTGCTCAGTTCTGAGAGTTATGTGTGTGTGAAAGCCGTCCTTCACCTAGCTTGTTGGGAACACAAAGGTTTTTTTTCAGTTGGCAACTCCATTCCATACATATATATGGGGAGGTAGAAGTTCCAACTCGGTTTTACAGTGAAAACTGCAGGAACTTCAAACCGGCACTAGGAAACAGACTGAGAAAGCAGAGAAAAAGTGTCTCCTGCAACCCGTTCCCTTGGTGCTAGATGAACGAACGTCTCTCCACTTGCTCAGTTCTGAGAGATAAGTGTGTGTGAAAGCCGTCCTTCACCTAGCTTGTTGGGAACAAAAGTTTCTTTTCAGTTGCAAACTCCATTCCATACATATATATGGTGAGGTACTAGCTCCAACTCGGTTTTACAGTGAAAACTGCAGGAACTTCAAACCGGCACTAGGAAACAGACTGAGAAAGCAGAGAAAAAGTCTCTCCTGTAACCCGTTCCCTTGGTGCTAGATGAACGAACGTCTCTCCACTTGCTCATTTCTGAGATATAAGTGTGTGTGAAAGCCGTCCTTCACCTAGCTTGTTGGGAACACAAAGTTTCTTTTCAGTTGCAAACTCCATTCCATACATATATATGGGGAGGTACAAGCTCCAACACGGTTTTACAGTGAAAACTGCAGGAACTTCATACCGGCACTAGGAAACAGACTGAGAAAGCAGAGAAACAGTCTCTCCTGCAACCCGTTCTCTTGGTGCTAGATGAACGAAAGTCTCTCCACTTGCTCAGTTCTGAGAGGTAAGTGTGTGTGAAAGCCGTCCTTCACCTAGCTTGTTGGGAACACAAAGTTTCTTTTCAGTTGCAAACTCCATTCCATACATATATATGGGAAGGTAGAAGTTCCAACTCGGTTTTACAGTGAAAACTGCAGGAACTTCAAACCGGCACTAGGAAACAGACTGAGAAAGCAGAGAAAAAGTGTCTCCTGCAACCCGTTCCCTTGGTGCTAGATGAACGAAAGTCTCTCCACTTGCTCAGTTCTGAGAGGTAAGTGTGTGTGAAAGCCGTCCTTCACCTAGCTTGTTGGGAACACAAAGTTTTTTTTCAGTTGGCAACTCCATTCCATATATATATATGGGGAGGTAGAAGTTCCAACTCGGTTTTACAGTGAAAACTGCAGGAACTACAAACCGGCACTAGGAAACAGACGGAGAAAGCAGAGAAAAATTGTCTCCTGCAACCCGTTCCCTAGGTGCTAAATGAACGAACGTCTCTCCACTTGCTCAGTTCTGAGAGATAAGTGTGTGTGAAAGCCGTCCTTCACCTAGCTTGTTGGGAACACAAACTTTTTTTCAGTTGCAAACTCCATTCCATACATATATATGGGGAGGTAGAAGCTCCAACACGGTTTTACAGTGAAAACTGCAGGACCTTCAAACCGGCACTAGGAAACAGACTGAGAAAGCAGAGAAAAAGTCTCTCCTGCAACCCGTTCCCTTGGTGCTAGATGAACGAACGTCTCTCCACTTGCTCAGTTCTGAGAGATAAGTGTGTGTGAAAGCCGTCCTTCACCTAGCTTGTTGGGAACACAAAGTTTCTTTTCAGTTGCAAACTCCTTTCCATACATATATATGGGGAGGTACTAGCTCCAACTCGGTTTTACAGTGAAAACTGCAGGAAATTCAAACCGGCACTAGGAAACAGTCTGAGAAACAGAGAAAAAGTGTCTCCTGCTACCCGTTCCCTTGGTGCTAGATGAACGAACGTCTCTCCACTTGCTCATTTCTGAGAGATAAGTGTGTGTGAAAGCCGTCCTTCACCTAGCTTGTTGGGAACACAAAGTTTCTTTTCAGTTGCAAACTCCATTCCTTACATATATATGGGGAGATACAAGCTCCAACACGGTTTTACAGTGAAAACTGCAGGAACTTCATACCGGCACTAGGAAACAGACTGAGAAAGCAGAGAAAAAGTGTCTCCTGCTACCCGTTCCCTTCGTGCTAGATGAACGAACGACTCTCCACTTGCTCAGTTCTGAGAGATAAGTGTGTGTGAAAGCCGTCCTTCACCTAGCTTGTTGGGAACACAAAGTTCCTTTTCAGTTGCAAACTCCATTCCATACATATATATGGGAAGGTAGAAGTTCCAACTCGGTTTTACAGTGTAAACTGCAGGAACTTCAAACCGGCACTAGGAAACAGACTGAGAAAGCAGAGAAAAAGTGCCTCCTGCAACCCGTTCCCTTCGTGCTAGATGAACGAACGTCTCTACACTTGCTCAGTTCTGAGAGTTATGTGTGTGTGAAAGCCGTCCTTCACCTAGCTTGTTGGGAACACAAAGGTTTTTTTTCAGTTGGCAACTCCATTCCATACATATATATGGGGAGGTAGAAGTTCCAACTCGGTTTTACAGTGAAAACTGCAGGAACTTCAAACCGCCACTAGGAAACAGAATGAGAAAGCAGAGAAAAAGTGTCTCCTGCAACCCGTTCCCTTGGTGCTAGATGAACGAACGTCTCTCCACTTGCTCAGTTCTGAGAGATAAGTGTGTGTGAAAGCCGTCCTTCACCTAGCTTGTTGGGAACAAAAGTTTCTTTTCAGTTGCAAACACCATTCCATACATATATATGGTGAGGTACTAGCTCCAACTCGGTTTTACAGTGAAAACTGCAGGAACTTCAAACCGGCACTAGGAAACAGACTGAGAAAGCAGAGAAAAAGTCTCTCCTGCAACCCGTTCCCTTGGTGCTAGATGAACGAACGTCTCTCCACTTGCTCATTTCTGAGATATAAGTGTGTGTGAAAGCCGTCCTTCACCTAGCTTGTTGGGAACACAAAGTTTCTTTTCAGTTGCAAACTCCATTCCATACATATATATGGGGAGGTACAAGCTCCAACACGGTTTTACAGTGAAAACTGCAGGAACTTCATACCGGCACTAGGAAACAGACTGAGAAAGCAGAGAAACAGTCTCTCCTGCAACCCGTTCTCTTGGTGCTAGATGAACGAACGTCTCTCCACTTGCTCAGTTCTGAGAGATAAGTGTGTGTGAAAGCCGTCCTTCACCTAGCTTGTTGGGAACACAAAGTTTCTTTTCAGTTGCAAACTCCATTCCATACATATATATGGGAAGGTAGAAGTTCCAACTCGGTTTTACAGTTAAAACTGCAGGAACTTCAAACCGGCACTAGGAAACAGACTGAGAAAGCAGAGAAAAATTGTCTCCTGCAACCCGTTCCCTAGGTGCTAAATGAACGAACGTCTCTCCACTTGCTCAGTTCTGAGAGATAAGTGTGTGTGAAAGCCGTCCTTCACCTAGCTTGTTGGGAACAGAAACTTTTTTTCAGTTGCAAACTCCATTCCATACATATATATGGGGAGGTAGAAGCTCCAACACGGTTTTACAGTGAAAACTGCAGGACCTTCAAACCGGCACTAGGAAACAGACTGAGAAAGCAGAGAAAAAGTCTCTCCTACAACCCGTTCCCTTGGTGCTAGATGAACGAACGTCCCTCCAATAGCTCAGTTCTGAGAGATAAGTGTGTGTGAAAGCCGTCCTTCACCTAGCTTGTTGGGAACACAAAGTTTCTTTTCAGTTGCAAACTCCTTTCCATACATATATATGGGGAGGTACTAGCTCCAACTCGGTTTTACAGTGAAAACTGCAGGAAATTCAAACCGGCACTAGGAAACAGTCTGAGAAACAGAGAAAAAGTGTCTCCTGCTACCCGTTCCCTTGGTGCTAGATGAACGAACGTCTCTCCACTTGCTCATTTCTGAGAGATAAGTGTGTGTGAAAGCCGTCCTTCACCTAGCTTGTTGGGAACACAAAGTTTCTTTTCAGTTGCAAACTCCATTCCTTACATATATATGGGGAGATACAAGCTCCAACACGGTTTTACAGTGAAAACTGCAGGAACTTCATACCGGCACTAGGAAACAGACTGAGAAAGCAGAGAAAAAGTGTCTCCTGCTACCCGTTCCCTTCGTGCTAGATGAACGAACGTCTCTCCACTTGCTCAGTTCTGAGAGATAAGTGTGTGTGAAAGCCGTCCTTCACCTAGCTTGTTGGGAACACAAAGTTTCTTTTCAGTTGCAAACTCCATTCCATACATATATATGGGAAGGTAGAAGTTCCAACTCGGTTTTACAGTGAAAACTGCAGGAACTTCAAACCGGCACTAGGAAACAGACTGAGAAAGCAGAGAAAAAGTGCCTCCTGCAACCCGTTCCCTTGGTGCTAGATGAACGAACGTCTCTCCACTTGCTCAGTTCTGAGAGGTAAGTGTGTGTGAAAGCCGTCCTTCACCTAGCTTGTTGGGAACACAAAGTTTTTTTTCAGTTGGCAACTCCATTCCATATATATATATGGGGAGGTAGAAGTTCCAACTCGGTTTTACAGTGAAAACTGCAGGACCTTCAAACCGGCACTAGGAAACAGACTGAGAAAGCAGAGAAAAATTCTCTCCTGCAACCCGTTCCCTTGGTGCTAGATGAACGAACGTCTCTCCACTTGCTCAGTTCTGAGAGATAAGTGTGTGTGAAAGCCGTCCTTCACCTAGCTTGTTGGGAACACAAAGTTTCTTTTCAGTTGCAAACTCCTTTCCATACATATATATGGGGAGGTACTAGCTCCAACTCCGTTTTACAGTGAAAACTGCAGGAAATTCAAACCGGCACTAGGAAACAGTCTGAGAAACAGAGAAAAAGTGTCTCCTGCTACCCGTTCCCTTGGTGCTAGATGAACGAACGTCTCTCCACTTGCTCATTTCTGAGAGATAAGTGTGTGTGAAAGCCGTCCTTCACCTAGCTTGTTGGGAACACAAAGTTTCTTTTCAGTTGCAAACTCCATTCCTTACATATATATGGGGAGATACAAGCTCCAACACGGTTTTACAGTGAAAACTGCAGGAACTTCATACCGGCACTAGGAAACAGACTGAGAAAGCAGAGAAAAAGTGTCTCCTGCTACCCGTTCCCTTCGTGCTAGATGAACGAAAGTCTCTCCACTTGCTCAGTTCTGAGAGATAAGTGTGTGTGAAAGCCGTCCTTCACCTAGCTTGTTGGGAACACAAAGGTTTTTTTTCAGTTGGCAACTCCATTCCATACATATATATGGGGAGGTAGAAGTTCCAACTCGGTTTTACAGTGAAAACTGCAGGAACTTCAAACCGGCACTAGGAAACAGACTGAGAAAGCAGAGAAATAGTGTCTCCTGCAACCCGTTCCCTTTGTGCTAGATGAACGAACGTCTCTCCACTTGATCAGTTGTGAGAGATAAGTGTGTGTGAAAGCCGTCCTTCACCTAGCTAGTTGGGAACACAAAGTTTCTTTTCAGTTGCAAACTCCATTCCATACATATATATGGGGAGGTACAAGCTCCAACACGGTTTTACAGTGAAAACTGCAGGAACTTCAAACCGGCACTAGGAAACAGACTGAGAAAGCAGAGAAAAAGTCTCTCCTGCAACCCGTTCCCTTGGTGCTAGATGAACGAACGTCTCTCCACTTGCTCAGTTCTGAGAGATAAGTGTGTGTGAAAGCCGTCCTTCACCTAGCTTGTTGGGAACACAAAGTTCCTTTTCAGTTGCAAACTCCATTCCATACATATATATGGGAAGGTAGAAGTTCCAACTCGGTTTTACAGTGTAAACTGCAGGAACTTCAAACCGGCACTAGGAAACAGACTGAGAAAGCAGAGAAAAAGTGTCTCCTGCAACCCGTACCCTTCGTGCTAGATGAACGAACGTCTCTCCACTTGCTCAGTTTTGAGAGTTATGTGTGTGTGAAAGCCGTCCTTCACCTAGCTTGTTGGGAACACAAAGGTTTTTTTTCAGTTGGCAACTCCATTCCATACATATATATGGGGAGGTAGAAGTTCCAACTCGGTTTTACAGTGAAAACTGCAGGAACTTCAAACCGGCACTAGGAAACAGACTGAGAAAGCAGAGAAAAAGTGTCTCCTGCAACCCGTTCCCTTGGTGCTAGATGAACGAACGTCTCTCCACTTGCTCAGTTCTGAGAGATAAGTGTGTGTGAAAGCCGTCCTTCACCTAGCTTGTTGGGAACAAAAGTTTCTTTTCAGTTGCAAACTCCATTCCATACATATATATGGTGAGGTACTAGCTCCAAATCGGTTTTACAGTGAAAACTGCAGGAACTTCAAACCGGCACTAGGAAACAGACTGAGAAAGCAGAGAAAAAGTCTCTCCTGCAACCCGTTCCCTTGGTGCTAGATGAACGAACGTCTCTCCACTTGCTCATTTCTGAGATATAAGTGTGTGTGAAAGCCGTCCTTCACCTAGCTTGTTGGGAACACAAAGTTTCTTTTCAGTTGCAAACTCCATTCCATACATATATATGGGGAGGTACAAGCTCCAACACGGTTTTACAGTGAAAACTGCAGGAACTTCATACCGGCACTAGGAAACAGACTGAGAAAGCAGAGAAACAGTCTCTCCTGCAACCCGTTCTCTTGGTGCTAGATGAACGAACGTCTCTCCACTTGCTCAGTTCTGAGAGATAAGTGTGTGTGAAAGCTGTCCTTCACCTAGCTTGTTGGGAACACAAAGTTTCTTTTCAGTTGCAAACTCCATTCCATACATATATATGGGAAGGTAGAAGTTCCAACTCGGTTTTACAGTGAAAACTGCAGGAACTTCAAACCGGCACTAGGAAACAGACTGAGAAAGCAGAGAAAAAGTGTCTCCTGCAACCCGTTCCCTTGGTGCTAGATGAACGAAAGTCTCTCCACTTGCTCAGTTCTGAGAGGTAAGTGTGTGTGAAAGCCGTCCTTCACCTAGCTTGTTGGGAACACAAAGTTTTTTTTCAGTTGGCAACTCCATTCCATATATATATATGGGGAGGTAGAAGTTCCAACTCGGTTTTACAGTGAAAACTGCAGGAACTACAAACCGGCACTAGGAAACAGACGGAGAAAGCAGAGAAAAATTGTCTCCTGCAACCCGTTCCCTAGGTGTTAAATGAACGAACGTCTCTCCACTTGCTCAGTTCTGAGAGATAAGTGTGTGTGAAAGCCGTCCTTCACCTAGCTTGTTGGGAACACAAACTTTTTTTCAGTTGCAAACTCCATTCCATACATATATATGGGGAGGTAGAAGCTCCAACACGGTTTTACAGTGAAAACTGCAGGACCTTCAAACCGGCACTAGGAAACAGACTGAGAAAGCAGAGAAAAAGTCTCTCCTGCAACCCGTTCCCTTGGTGCTAGATGAACGAACGTCTCTCCACTTGCTCAGTTCTGAGAGATAAGTGTGTGTGAAAGCCGTCCTTCACCTAGCTTGTTGGGAACACAAAGTTTCTTTTCAGTTGCAAACTCCTTTCCATACATATATATGGGGAGGTACTAGCTCCAACTCGGTTTTACAGTGAAAACTGCAGGAAATTCAAACCGGCACTAGGAAACAGTCTGAGAAACAGAGAAAAAGTGTCTCCTGCTACCCGTTCCCTTGGTGCTAGATGAACGAACGTCTCTCCACTTGCTCATTTCTGAGAGATAAGTGTGTGTGAAAGCCGTCCTTCACCTAGCTTGTTGGGAACACAAAGTTTCTTTTCAGTTGCAAACTCCATTCCTTACATATATATGGGGAGATACAAGCTCCAACACGGTTTTACAGTGAAAACTGCAGGAACTTCATACCGGCACTAGGAAACAGACTGAGAAAGCAGAGAAAAAGTGTCTCCTGCTACCCGTTCCCTTCGTGCTAGATGAACGAACGTCTCTCCACTTGCTCAGTTCTGAGAGATAAGTGTGTGTGAAAGCCGTCTTTCACCTAGCTTGTTGGGAACACAAAGGTTTTTTTTCAGTTGGCAACTCCATTCCATACATATATATGGGGAGGTAGAAGTTCCAACTCGGTTTTACAGTGAAAACTGCAGGAACTTCAAACCGGCACTAGGAAACAGACTGAGAAAGCAGAGAAAAATTGTCTCCTGCAACCCGTTCCCTTGGTGCTAGATGAACGAACGTCTCTCCACTTGCTCAGTTCTGAGAGATAAGTGTGTGTGAAAGCCGTATTTCACCTAGCTTGTTGGGAACACAAAGTTTCTTTTCAGTTGCAAACTCCATTCCACACATATATATGGGGAGGTACAAGCTCCAACACGGTTTTACAGTGAAAACTGCAGGAACTTCAAACCGGAACTAGGAAACAGACTGAGAAAGCAGAGAAAAAGTGTCTCCTGCAACTCGTTCCCTTGGTGCTAGATGAACGAACGTCTCTCTACTTGCTCAGTTCTGAGAGATAAGTGTGTGTGAAAGCCGTCCTTCACCTATGTTGTTGGAAACACAAAGTTTTTTTTCAGTTGGCAACTCCATTCCATACATATATATGGGGAGGTACAAGCTCCAACACGGTTTTACAGTGAAAACTTCAGGAACTACAAACCGGCACTAGGAAACAGACTGAGAAAGCAGAGAAAAAGTCTCTCCTGCAACCCGTTCCCTTGGTGCTAGATGAATGAACGTCTCTCCACTTGCTCAGTTCTGAGAGATAAGTGTGTGTGAAAGCCGTCCTTCACCTAGCTTGTTGGGAACACAAAGTTTCTTTTCAGTTGCAAACTCCATTCCATACATATATATGGGGAGGTACTAGCTCCAACTCGGTTTTACAGTGAAAACTGCAGGAACTTCAAACCGGCACTAGGAAACAGACTGAGAAAGCAGAGAAAAAGTGTCTCCTGCAACCCGTTCCCTTGGTGCTAGATGAACGAACGTCTCTCCACTTGCTCAGTTCTGAGAGATAAGTGTGTGTGAAAGCCGTCCTTCACCTAGCTTGTTGGGAACACAAAGTTTCTTTCCAGTTGCAAAATCCATTCCATACATATATATGGGAAGGTAGAAGCTCCAACACGGTTTTACAGTGAAAACTGCAGGAACTTCATACCGGCACTAGGAAACAGACTGAGAAAGCAGAGAAAAAGTGTCTCCTGCTACCCGTTCCCTTCGTGCTAGATGAACGAACGTCTCTCCACTTGCTCAGTTCTGAGAGATAAGTGTGTGTGAAAGCCGTCTTTCACCTAGCTTGTTGGGAACACAAAGGTTTTTTTTCAGTTGGCAACTCCATTCCATACATATATATGGGGAGGTAGAAGTTCCAACTCGGTTTTACAGTGAAAACTGCAGGAACTTCAAACCGGCACTAGGAAACAGACTGAGAAAGCAGAGAAAAAGTGTCTCCTGCAACCCGTTCCCTTGGTGCTAGATGAACGAACGTCTCTCCACTTGCTCAGTTCTGAGAGATAAGTGTGTGTGAAAGCCGTATTTCACCTAGCTTGTTGGGAACACAAAGTTTCTTTTCAGTTGCAAACTCCATTCCACACATATATATGGGGAGGTACAAGCTCCAACACGGTTTTACAGTGAAAACTGCAGGAACTTCAAACCGGAACTAGGAAACAGACTGAGAAAGCAGAGAAAAAGTGTCTCCTGCAACTCGTTCCCTTGGTGCTAGATGAACGAACGTCTCTCTACTTGCTCAGTTCTGAGAGATAAGTGTGTGTGAAAGCCGTCCTTCACCTATGTTGTTGGAAACACAAAGTTTTTTTTCAGTTGGCAACTCCATTCCATACATATATATGGGGAGGTACAAGCTCCAACACGGTTTTACAGTGAAAACTTCAGGAACTACAAACCGGCACTAGGAAACAGACTGAGAAAGCAGAGAAAAAGTCTCTCCTGCAACCCGTTCCCTTGGTGCTAGATGAATGAACGTCTCTCCACTTGCTCAGTTCTGAGAGATAAGTGTGTGTGAAAGCCGTCCTTCACCTAGCTTGTTGGGAACACAAAGTTTCTTTTCAGTTGCAAACTCCATTCCATACATATATATGGGGAGGTACTAGCTCCAACTCGGTTTTACAGTGAAAACTGCAGGAACTTCAAACCGGCACTAGGAAACAGACTGAGAAAGCAGAGAAAAAGTGTCTCCTGCAACCCGTTCCCTTGGTGCTAGATGAACGAACGTCTCTCCACTTGCTCAGTTCTGAGAGATAAGTGTGTGTGAAAGCCGTCCTTCACCTAGCTTGTTGGGAACACAAAGTTTCTTTCCAGTTGCAAAATCCATTCCATACATATATATGGGAAGGTAGAAGTTTCAACTCGGTTTTACAGTGTAAACTGCAGGAACTTCAAACCGCCACTAGGAAACAGACTGAGAAAGCAGAGAAAAAGTGTCTCCTGCAACCCGTTCCCTTGGTGCTAGATGAACGAACGTCTCTCCACTTGCTCAGTTCTGAGAGATAAGTGTGTGTGAAAGCCGTCCTTCACCTAGCTTGTTGGGAACACAAAGGTTTTTTTTCAGTTGGCAACTCCATTCTATACATATATATGGGGAGGTAGAAGTTCCAACTCGGTTTTACAGTGAAAACTGCAGGAACATCAAACCGGCACTAGGAAACAGACTGAGAAAGCAGAGAAAAAGTGTCTCCTGCAACCCGTTCCCTTGGTGCTAGATGAACGAACGTCTCTCCACTTGCTCAGTTCTGAGAGATAAGTGTGTGTGAAAGCCGTCCTTCACCTAGCTTGTTGGGAACAAAAGTTTGTTTTCAGTTGCAAACTCCATTCCATACATATATATGGGGAGGTAGAAGCTCCAAAATGGTTTTACAGTGAAAACTGCAGGAACTTCAAACCGGCACTAGGAAACAGACTTAGAAAGCAGAGAAAATGTGTCTCCTGCAACCCGTTCCCTTGGTGCTAGATGAACGAACGTCTCTCCACTTACTCAGTTCTGAGAGATAAGTGTGTGTGAAAGCCGTCCTTCACCTAGCATGTTGGGAACACAAAGTTTCTTTTCAGTTGCAAACTCCATTCCATACATATATATGGGGAGGTACTAGCTCCAACTCGGTTTCACAGTGAAAACTGCAGGAACTTCAAACCGGCACTAGGAAACAGACTGAGAAAGCAGAGAAAAAGTGTCTCTTTCAACCCGTTCCCTTGGTGCTAGATGAACGAACGTCTCTCCACTTGCTCAGTTCTGAGAGATAAGTGTGTGTGAAAGCCGTCCTTCACCTAGCTTGTTGGGAACACAAAGTTTCTTTTCAGTTGCAAACTCCATTCCATACATATATATGGGGAGGTACTAGCTCCAACTCGGTTTTACAGCGAAAACTGCAGGAACTTCAAACCGGCACTAGGAAACAGACTGAGAAAGCAGAGAAAAAGTGTCTCCTTCAACCCGTTCCCTTGGTGCTAGATGAACGAACGTCTCTCCACTTGCTCAGTTCTGAGAGATAAGTGTGTGTGAAAGCCGTCCTTCACCTAGCTTGTTGGGAACACAAAGTTTCTTTTCAGTTGCAAACTCCATTCCATACATATATATGGGGAGGTACTAGCTCCAACTCGGTTTAACAGTGAAAACTGCAGGAACTTCAAACCGGCACTAGGAAACAGACTGAGAAAGCAGAGAAAATGTGTCTCCTGCAACCCGTTCCCTTGGTGCTAGATGAACGAACGTCTCTCCACTTGCTCAGTTCTGAGAGATAAGTGTGTGTGAAAGCCGTCCTTCACCTAGCTTGTTGGGAACACAAAGTTTCTTTTCAGTTGCAAACTCCATTCCATACATATATATGGGGAGGTACTAGCTCCAACTCGGTTTCACAGTGAAAACTGCAGGAACTTCAAACCGGCACTAGGAAACAGACTGAGAAAGCAGAGAATAAGTGTCTCTTTCAACCCGTTCCCTTGGTGCTAGATGAACGAACGTCTCTCCACTTGCTCAGTTCTGAGAGATAAGTGTGTGTGAAAGCCGTCCTTCACCTAGCTTGTTGGGAACACAAAGTTTCTTTTCAGTTGCAAACTCCATTCCATACATATATATGGGGAGGTACTAGCTCCAACTCGGTTTTACAGTGAAAACTGCAGGAACTTCAAACCGGCACTAGGAAACAGACTGAGAAAGCAGAGAAAAAGGGTCTCCTTCAACCCGTTCCCTTGGTGCTAGATGAACGAACGTCTCTCCACTTGCTCAGTTCTGAGAGATAAGTGTGTGTGAAAGCCGTCCTTCAACTAGCTTGTTGGGAACACAAATTTTCTTTTCAGTTGCAAACTCCATTCCATACATATATATGGGGAGGTACTAGCTCCAACTCGGTTTTACAGTGAAAACTGCAGGAACTTCAAACCGGCACTAGGAAACAGACTGAGAAAGCAGAGAAAAAGTGTCTCCTTCAACCCGTTCCCTTGGTGCTAGATGAACGAACGTCTCTCCACTTGCTCAGTTCTGAGAGATAAGTGTGTGTGAAAGCCGTCCTTCACCTAGCTTGTTGGGAACACAAAGTTTCTTTTCAGTTGCAAACTCCATTCCATACATATATATGGGGAGGTACTAGCTCCAACTCGGTTTTACAGTGAAAACTGCAGGAACTTCAAACCGGCACTAGGAAACAGACTGAGAGAGCAGAGAAAAAGTGTCTCCTGCAACCCGTTCCCTTGGTGCTAGATGAACGAACGTCTCTCCTCTTGCTCAGTTCTGAGAGATAAGTGTGTGTGAAAGCCGTCCTTCACCTAGCTTGTTGGGAACACAAAGTTTCTTTCCAGTTGCAAAATCCATTCCATACATATATATGGGAAGGTAGAAGTTTCAACTCGGTTTTACAGTGTAAACTGCAGGAACTTCAAACCGGCACTAGGAAACAGACTGAGAAAGCCGAGAAAAAGTGTCTCCTGCAACCCGTTCCCTTGGTGCTAGATGAACGAACGTCTCTCCACTTGCTCAGTTCTGAGAGATAAGTGTGTGTGAAAGCCGTCCTTCACCTAGCTTGTTGGGAACACAAAGGTTTTTTTTCAGTTGGCAACTCCATTCTATACATATATATGGGGAGGTAGAAGTTCCAACTCGGTTTTACAGTGAAAACTGCAGGAACATCAAACCGGCACTAGGAAACAGACTGAGAAAGCAGAGAAAAAGTGTCTCCTGCAACCCGTTCCCTTGGTGCTAGATGAACGAACGTCTCTCCACTTGCTCAGTTCTGAGAGATAAGTGTGTGTGAAAGCCGTCCTTCACCTAGCAAGTTGGGAACACAAAGTTTCTTTTCAGTTGCAAACTCCATTCCATACATATATATGGGGAGGTACTAGCTCCAACTCGGTTTTACAGTGAAAACTGCAGGAACTTCAAACCGGCACTAGGAAACAGACTGAGAAAGCAGAGAAAAAGTGTCTCCTGCAACCCGTTCCCTTGGTGCTAGATGAACGAACGTCTCTCCACTTGCTCAGTTCTGAGAGATAAGTGTGTGTGAAAGCCGTCCTTCACCTAGCTTGTTGGGAACACAAAGTTTCTTTCCAGTTGCAAAATCCATTCCATACATATATATGGGAAGGTAGAAGCTCCAACACGGTTTTACAGTGAAAACTGCAGGAACTTCATACCGGCACTAGGAAACAGACTGAGAAAGCAGAGAAAAAGTGTCTCCTGCTACCCGTTCCCTTCGTGCTAGATGAACGAACGTCTCTCCACTTGCTCAGTTCTGAGAGATAAGTGTGTGTGAAAGCCGTCTTTCACCTAGCTTGTTGGGAACACAAAGGTTTTTTTTCAGTTGGCAACTCCATTCCATACATATATATGGGGAGGTAGAAGTTCCAACTCGGTTTTACAGTGAAAACTGCAGGAACTTCAAACCGGCACTAGGAAACAGACTGAGAAAGCAGAGAAAAAGTGTCTCCTGCAACCCGTTCCCTTGGTGCTAGATGAACGAACGTCTCTCCACTTGCTCAGTTCTGAGAGATAAGTGTGTGTGAAAGCCGTATTTCACCTAGCTTGTTGGGAACACAAAGTTTCTTTTCAGTTGCAAACTCCATTCCACACATATATATGGGGAGGTACAAGCTCCAACACGGTTTTACAGTGAAAACTGCAGGAACTTCAAACCGGAACTAGGAAACAGACTGAGAAAGCAGAGAAAAAGTGTCTCCTGCAACTCGTTCCCTTGGTGCTAGATGAACGAACGTCTCTCTACTTGCTCAGTTCTGAGAGATAAGTGTGTGTGAAAGCCGTCCTTCACCTATGTTGTTGGAAACACAAAGTTTTTTTTCAGTTGGCAACTCCATTCCATACATATATATGGGGAGGTACAAGCTCCAACACGGTTTTACAGTGAAAACTTCAGGAACTACAAACCGGCACTAGGAAACAGACTGAGAAAGCAGAGAAAAAGTCTCTCCTGCAACCCGTTCCCTTGGTGCTAGATGAATGAACGTCTCTCCACTTGCTCAGTTCTGAGAGATAAGTGTGTGTGAAAGCCGTCCTTCACCTAGCTTGTTGGGAACACAAAGTTTCTTTTCAGTTGCAAACTCCATTCCATACATATATATGGGGAGGTACTAGCTCCAACTCGGTTTTACAGTGAAAACTGCAGGAACTTCAAACCGGCACTAGGAAACAGACTGAGAAAGCAGAGAAAAAGTGTCTCCTGCAACCCGTTCCCTTGGTGCTAGATGAACGAACGTCTCTCCACTTGCTCAGTTCTGAGAGATAAGTGTGTGTGAAAGCCGTCCTTCACCTAGCTTGTTGGGAACACAAAGTTTCTTTCCAGTTGCAAAACCCATTCCATACATATATATGGGAAGGTAGAAGTTTCAACTCGGTTTTACAGTGTAAACTGCAGGAACTTCAAACCGGCACTAGGAAACAGACTGAGAAAGCCGAGAAAAAGTGTCTCCTGCAACCCGTTCCCTTGGTGCTAGATGAACGAACGTCTCTCCACTTGCTCAGTTCTGAGAGATAAGTGTGTGTGAAAGCCGTCCTTCACCTAGCTTGTTGGGAACACAAAGGTTTTTTTTCAGTTGGCAACTCCATTCTATACATATATATGGGGAGGTAGAAGTTCCAACTCGGTTTTACAGTGAAAACTGCAGGAACATCAAACCGGCACTAGGAAACAGACTGAGAAAGCAGAGAAAAAGTGTCTCCTGCAACCCGTTCCCTTGGTGCTAGATGAACGAACGTCTCTCCACTTGCTCAGTTCTGAGAGATAAGTGTGTGTGAAAGCCGTCCTTCACCTAGCTTGTTGGGAACAAAAGTTTGTTTTCAGTTGCAAACTCCATTCCATACATATATATGGGGAGGTAGAAGCTCCAAAATGGTTTTACAGTGAAAACTGCAGGAACTTCAAACCGGCACTAGGAAACAGACTTAGAAAGCAGAGAAAATGTGTCTCCTGCAACCCGTTCCCTTGGTGCTAGATGAACGAACGTCTCTCCACTTACTCAGTTCTGAGAGATAAGTGTGTGTGAAAGCCGTCCTTCACCTAGCATGTTGGGAACACAAAGTTTCTTTTCAGTTGCAAACTCCATTCCATACATATATATGGGGAGGTACTAGCTCCAACTCGGTTTCACAGTGAAAACTGCAGGAACTTCAAACCGGCACTAGGAAACAGACTGAGAAAGCAGAGAAAAAGTGTCCCTTTCAACCCGTTCCCTTGGTGCTAGATGAACGAACGTCTCTCCACTTGCTCAGTTCTGAGAGATAAGTGTGTGTGAAAGCCGTCCTTCACCTAGCTTGTTGGGAACACAAAGTTTCTTTTCAGTTGCAAACTCCATTCCATACATATATATGGGGAGGTACTAGCTCCAACTCGGTTTTACAGCGAAAACTGCAGGAACTTCAAACCGGCACTAGGAAACAGACTGAGAAAGCAGAGAAAAAGTGTCTCCTTCAACCCGTTCCCTTGGTGCTAGATGAACGAACGTCTCTCCACTTGCTCAGTTCTGAGAGATAAGTGTGTGTGAAAGCCGTCCTTCACCTAGCTTGTTGGGAACACAAAGTTTCTTTTCAGTTGCAAACTCCATTCCATACATATATATGGGGAGGTACTAGCTCCAACTCGGTTTAACAGTGAAAACTGCAGGAACTTCAAACCGGCACTAGGAAACAGACTGAGAAAGCAGAGAAAATGTGTCTCCTGCAACCCGTTCCCTTGGTGCTAGATGAACGAACGTCTCTCCACTTGCTCAGTTCTGAGAGATAAGTGTGTGTGAAAGCCGTCCTTCACCTAGCTTGTTGGGAACACAAAGTTTCTTTTCAGTTGCAAACTCCATTCCATACATATATATGGGGAGGTACTAGCTCCAACTCGGTTTCACAGTGAAAACTGCAGGAACTTCAAACCGGCACTAGGAAACAGACTGAGAAAGCAGAGAATAAGTGTCTCTTTCAACCCGTTCCCTTGGTGCTAGATGAACGAACGTCTCTCCACTTGCTCAGTTCTGAGAGATAAGTGTGTGTGAAAGCCGTCCTTCACCTAGCTTGTTGGGAACACAAAGTTTCTTTTCAGTTGCAAACTCCATTCCATACATATATATGGGGAGGTACTAGCTCCAACTCGGTTTTACAGTGAAAACTGCAGGAACTTCAAACCGGCACTAGGAAACAGACTGAGAAAGCAGAGAAAAAGGGTCTCCTTCAACCCGTTCCCTTGGTGCTAGATGAACGAACGTCTCTCCACTTGCTCAGTTCTGAGAGATAAGTGTGTGTGAAAGCCGTCCTTCAACTAGCTTGTTGGGAACACAAATTTTCTTTTCAGTTGCAAACTCCATTCCATACATATATATGGGGAGGTACTAGCTCCAACTCGGTTTTACAGTGAAAACTGCAGGAACTTCAAACCGGCACTAGGAAACAGACTGAGAAAGCAGAGAAAAAGTGTCTCCTTCAACCCGTTCCCTTGGTGCTAGATGAACGAACGTCTCTCCACTTGCTCAGTTCTGAGAGATAAGTGTGTGTGAAAGCCGTCCTTCACCTAGCTTGTTGGGAACACAAAGTTTCTTTTCAGTTGCAAACTCCATTCCATACATATATATGGGGAGGTACTAGCTCCAACTCGGTTTTACAGTGAAAACTGCAGGAACTTCAAACCGGCACTAGGAAACAGACTGAGAGAGCAGAGAAAAAGTGTCTCCTGCAACCCGTTCCCTTGGTGCTAGATGAACGAACGTCTCTCCTCTTGCTCAGTTCTGAGAGATAAGTGTGTGTGAAAGCCGTCCTTCACCTAGCTTGTTGGGAACACAAAGTTTCTTTCCAGTTGCAAAATCCATTCCATACATATATATGGGAAGGTAGAAGTTTCAACTCGGTTTTACAGTGTAAACTGCAGGAACTTCAAACCGGCACTAGGAAACAGACTGAGAAAGCCGAGAAAAAGTGTCTCCTGCAACCCGTTCCCTTGGTGCTAGATGAACGAACGTCTCTCCACTTGCTCAGTTCTGAGAGATAAGTGTGTGTGAAAGCCGTCCTTCACCTAGCTTGTTGGGAACACAAAGGTTTTTTTTCAGTTGGCAACTCCATTCTATACATATATATGGGGAGGTAGAAGTTCCAACTCGGTTTTACAGTGAAAACTGCAGGAACATCAAACCGGCACTAGGAAACAGACTGAGAAAGCAGAGAAAAAGTGTCTCCTGCAACCCGTTCCCTTGGTGCTAGATGAACGAACGTCTCTCCACTTGCTCAGTTCTGAGAGATAAGTGTGTGTGAAAGCCGTCCTTCACCTAGCTTGTTGGGAACAAAAGTTTGTTTTCAGTTGCAAACTCCATTCCATACATATATATGGGGAGGTAGAAGCTCCAAAATGGTTTTACAGTGAAAACTGCAGGAACTTCAAACCGGCACTAGGAAACAGACTTAGAAAGCAGAGAAAATGTGTCTCCTGCAACCCGTTCCCTTGGTGCTAGATGAACGAACGTCTCTCCACTTGCTCAGTTCTGAGAGATAAGTGTGTGTGAAAGCCGTCCTTCACCTAGCATGTTGGGAACACAAAGTTTCTTTTCAGTTGCAAACTCCATTCCATACATATATATGGGGAGGTACTAGCTACAACTCGGTTTCACAGTGAAAACTGCAGGAACTTCAAACCGGCACTAGGAAACAGACTGAGAAAGCAGAGAAAAAGTGTCTCTTTCAACCCGTTCCATTGGTGCTAGATGAACGAACGTCTCTCCACTTGCTCAGTTCTGAGAGATAAGTGTGTGTGAAAGCCGTCCTTCACCTAGCTTGTTGGGAACACAAAGTTTCTTTTCAGTTGCAAACTCCATTCCATACATATATATGGGGAGGTACTAGCTCCAAGTCGGTTTTACAGCGAAAACTGCAGGAACTTCAAACCGGCACTAGGAAACAGACTGAGAAAGCAGAGAAAAAGTGTCTCCTTCAACCCGTTCCCTTGGTGCTAGATGAACGAACGTCTCTCCACTTGCTCAGTTCTGAGAGATAAGTGTGTGTGAAAGCCGTCCTTCACCTAGCTTGTTGGGAACACAAAGTTTCTTTACAGTTGCAAACTCCATTCCATACATATATATGGGGAGGTACTAGCTCCAACTCGGTTTTACAGTGAAAACTGCAGGAACTTCAAACCGGCACTAGGAAACAGACTGAGAAAGCAGAGAAAAAGTGTCTCCTTCAACCCGTTCCCTTGGTGCTAGATGAACGAACGTCTCTCCACTTGCTCAGTTCTGAGAGATAAGTGTGTGTGAAAGCCGTCCTTCACCTAGCTTGTTGGGAACACAAAGTTTCTTTTCAGTTGCAAACTCCATTCCATACATATATATGGGGAGGTACTAGCTCCAAATCGGTTTAACAGTGAAAACTGCAGGAACTTCAAACCGGCACTAGGAAACAGACTGAGAAAGCAGAGAAAATGTGTCTCCTGCAACCCGTTCCCTTGGTGCTAGATGAACGAACGTCTCTCCACTTGCTCAGTTCTGAGAGATAAGTGTGTGTGAAAGCCGTCCTTCACCTAGCTTGTTGGGAACACAAAGTTTCTTTTCAGTTGCAAACTCCATTCCATACATATATATGGGGAGGTACTAGCTCCAACTCGGTTTCACAGTGAAAACTGCAGGAACTTCAAACCGGCACTAGGAAACAGACTGAGAAAGCAGAGAATAAGTGTCTCTTTCAACCCGTTCCCTTGGTGCTAGATGAACGAACGTCTCTCCACTTGCTCAGTTCTGAGAGATAAGTGTGTGTGAAAGCCGTCCTTCACCTAGCTTGTTGGGAACACAAAGTTTCTTTTCAGTTGCAAACTCCATTCCATACATATATATGGGGAGGTACTAGCTCCAACTCGGTTTTACAGTGAAAACTGCAGGAACTTCAAACCGGCACTAGGAAACAGACTGAGAAAGCAGAGAAAAAGGGTCTCCTTCAACCCGTTCCCTTGGTGCTAGATGAACGAACGTCTCTCCACTTGCTCAGTTCTGAGAGATAAGTGTGTGTGAAAGCCGTCCTTCAACTAGCTTGTTGGGAACACAAAGTTTCTTTTCAGTTGCAAACTCCATTCCATACATATATATGGGGAGGTACTAGCTCCAACTCGGTTTTACAGTGAAAACTGCAGGAACTTCAAACCGGCACTAGGAAACAGACTGAGAAAGCAGAGAAAAAGTGTCTCCTTCAACCCGTTCCCTTGGTGCTAGATGAACGAACGTCTCTCCACTTGCTCAGTTCTGAGAGATAAGTGTGTGTGAAAGCCGTCCTTCAGCTAGCTTGTTGGGAACACAAAGTTTCTTTTCAGTTGCAAACTCCATTCCATACATATATATGGGGAGGTACTAGCTCCAACTCGGTTTAACAGTTAAAACTGCAGGAACGTCAAACCGGCACTAGGAAACAGACTGAGAAAGCAGAGAAAATGTGTCTCCTGCAACCCGTTCCCTTGGTGCTAGATGAACGAACGTCTCTCCACTTGCTCAGTTCTGAGAGATAATTGTGTGTGAAAGCCGTCCTTCACATAGCTTGTTGGGAACACAAAGTTTCTTTTCAGTTGCAAACTCCATTCCATACATATATATGGGAAGGTAGAAGTTCCAACTCGGTTTTACAGTGAAAACTGCAGGAACTTCAAACCGGCACTAGGAAACAGACTGAGAAAGCAGAGAAAAAGTGTCTCCTGCAACCCGTTCCCTTGGTGCTAGATGAAAGAACGTCTCCCCACTTGCTCATTTCTGAGAGTTAAGTGTGTGTGAAAGCCGTCCTTCACCTAGCTTGTTGGGAACACAAAGTTTTTTTTCAGTTGGCAACTCCATTCCATACATATATATGGGGAGGTAGAAGTTCCAACTCGGTTTTACAGTGAAAACTGCAGGAACTTCAAACCGCCACTAGGAAACAGACTGAGAAAGCAGAGAAAAAGTGTCTCCTGCAACCCGTTCCCTTGGTGCTAGATGAACGAACGTCTCTCCACTTGCTCAGTTCTGAGAGATAAGTGTGTGTGAAAGCCATCCTTCACCTATCTTCTTGGGAACACAAAGTTTCTTTTCAGTTGCAAACTCCATTCCATACATATATATGGGGAGGTACAAGCTCCAACACGGTTTTACAGTGAAAACTGCAGGAACTTCAAACCGGCACTAGGAAACAGACTGAGAAAGCAGAGAAAAAAATTCTCTCCTGCAACCCGTTCCCTTGGTGCTAGATGAACTAACGTCTCTCCACTTGCTCAGTTCTGAGAGATAAGTGTGTGTGAAAGCCGTCCTTCACCTAGCTTGTTGGGAACACAAAGTTTCTTTTCAGTTGCAAACTCCTTTCCATACATATATATGGGGAGGTACTAGCTCCAACTCGGTTTTACAGTGAAAACTGCAGGAACTTCAAACCGGCACTAGGAAACAGACTGAGAAAGAAGAGAAAATGTGTCTCCTGCAACCCGTTCCCTTGGTGCTAGATGAACGAACGTCTCTCCACTTGCTCAGTTCTGAGAGATAAGTGTGTGTGAAAGCCGTCCTTCACCTAGCTTGTTGGGAACACAAAGTTTCTTTTCAGTTGCAAACTCCATTCCGTACATATATATGGGAAGGTAGAAGTTCCAACTCGGTTTTACAGTGAAAACTGCAGGAACTTCAAACCGGCACTAGGAAACAGACTGAGAAAGCAGAGAAAAAGTGTCTCCTGCAACCCGTTCCCTTGGTGCTAGATGAACTAACGTCTCCCCACTTGCTCATTTCTGAGAGTTAAGTGTGTGTGAAAGCCGTCCTTCACCTAGCTTGTTGGGAACACAAAGGTTTTTTTTCAGTTGGCAACTCCATTCCATACATATATATGGGGAGGTAGAAGTTCCAACTCGGTTTTACAGTGAAAACTGCAGGAACTTCAAACCGGCACTAGGAAACAGACTGAGAAAGCAGAGAAAAAGTGTCTCCTGCAACCCGTTCCCTTGTGCTAGATGAACGAACGTCTCTCCACTTGCTCAGTTCTGAGAGATAAGTGTGTGTGAAAGCCATCCTTCACCTATCTTGTTGGGAACACAAAGTTTCTTTTCAGTTGCAAACTCCATTCCATACATATATATGGGGAGGTACAAGCTCCAACACGGTTTTACAGTGAAAACTGCAGGAACTTCAAACCGGCACTAGGAAACAGACTGAGAAAGCAGAGAAAAAGTCTCTCCTGCAACCCGTTCACTTGGTGCTAGATGAACGAACGTCTCTCCACTTGCTCAGTTCTGAGAGATAAGTGTGTGTGAAAGCCGTCCTTCACCTAGCTTGTTGGGAACACAAAGTTTCTTTTCAGTTGCAAACTCCTTTCCATACATATATATGGGAAGGTAGAAGTTCCAACTCGGTTTTACAGTGAAAACTGCAGGAACTTCAAACTGGCACTAGGAAACAGACTGAGAAAGCCGAGAAAAAGTGTCTCCTGCAACCCGTTCCCTTGGTGCTAGATGAACGAACGTCTCTCCACTTGCTCAGTTCTGAGAGATAAGTGTGTGTGAAAGCCGTACTTCACCTAGCTTGTTGGGAACACAAAGGTTTTTTTTCAGTTGGCAACTCCATTCCATACATATATATGGGGAGGTAGAAGTTCCAACTCGGTTTTACAGTGAAAACTGCAGGAACATCAAACCGGCACTAGGAAACAGACTGAGAAAGCAGAGAAAAAGTGTCTCCTGCAACCCGTTCCCTTGGTGCTAGATGAACGAACGTCTCTCCACTTGCTCAGTTCTGAGAGATAAGTGTGTGTGAAAGCCGTCCTTCACCTAGCTTGTTGGGAACAAAAGTTTCTTTTCAGTTGCAAACTCCATTCCATACATATATATGGGGAGGTACAAGCTCCAACACGGTTTTAAAGTGAAAACTGCAGGAACTTCAAACCGGCACTAGGAAACAGACTGAGAAAGCAGAGAAAAAGTCTCACCTGCAACCCGTTCCCTTGGTGCTAGATGAACGAACGTCTCTCCACTTGCTCAGTTCTGAGAGATAAGTGTGTGTGAAAGCCGTCCTTCACCTAGCTTGTTGGGTACAAAAAGTTTCTTTTCAGTTGCAAACTCCTTTCCATACATATATATGGGAAGGTAGAAGTTCCAACTCGGTTTTACAGTGAAAACTGCAGGAACTTCAAACCGGCACTAGGAAACAGACTGAGAAAGCCAAGAAAAAGTGTCACCTGCAACCCGTTCCCTTGGTGCTAGATGAACGAACGTCTCTCCACTTGCTCAGTTCTGAGAGATAAGTGTGTGTGAAAGCCGTACTTCACCTAGCTTGTTGGGAACACAAAGGTTTTTTTTCAGTTGGCAACTCCATTCCATACATATATATGGGGAGGTAGAAGTTCCAACTCGGTTTTACAGTGAAAACTGCAGGAACATCAAACCGGCACTAGGAAACAGACTGAGAAAGCAGAGAAAAAGTGTCTCCTGCAACCCGTTCCCTTGGTGCTAGATGAACGAACGTCTCTCCACTTGCTCAGTTCTAAGAGATAAGTGTGTGTGAAAGCCGTCCTTCACCTAGCTTGTTGGGAACAAAAGATTCTTTTCAGTTGCAAACTCCATTCCATACATATATATGGGGAGGTAGAAGCTCCAACATGGTTTTACAGTGAAAACTGCAGGAACTTCAAACCGGCACTAGGAAACAGACTTAGAAAGCAGAGAAAATGTGTCTCCTGCAACCCGTTCCCTTGGTGCTAGATGAACGAACGTCTCTCCACTTGCTCAGTTCTGAGAGATAAGTGTGTGTGAAAGCCGTCCTTCACCTAGCTTGTTGGGAACACAAAGTTTCTTTTCAGTTGCAAACTCCATTCCATACATATATATGGGGAGGTACTAGCTCCAACTCGGTTTAACAGTGAAAACTGCAGGAACTTCAAACCGGCACTAGGAAACAGACTGAGAAAGCAGAGAAAATGTGTCTCCTGCAACCCGTTCCCTTGGTGCTAGATGAACGAACGTCTCTCCACTTGCTCAGTTCTGAGAGATAAGTGTGTGTGAAAGCCGTCCTTCACCTAGCTTGTTGGGAACACAAAGTTTCTTTTCAGTTGCAAACTCCATTCCATACATATATATGGGGAGGTACTAGCTCCAACTCGGTTTCACAGTGAAAACTGCAGGAACTTCAAACCGGCACTAGGAAACAGACTGAGAAAGCAGAGAATAAGTGTCTCTTTCAACCCGTTCCCTTGGTGCTAGATGAACGAACGTCTCTCCACTTGCTCAGTTCTGAGAGATAAGTGTGTGTGAAAGCCGTCCTTCACCTAGCTTGTTGGGAACACAAAGTTTCTTTTCAGTTGCAAACTCCATTCCATACATATATATGGGGAGGTACTAGCTCCAACTCGGTTTTACAGTGAAAACTGCAGGAACTTCAAACCGGCACTAGGAAACAGACTGAGAAAGCAGAGAAAAAGGGTCTCCTTCAACCCGTTCCCTTGGTGCTAGATGAACGAAAGTCTCTCCACTTGCTCAGTTCTGAGAGATAAGTGTGTGTGAAAGCCGTCCTTCAACTAGCTTGTTGGGAACACAAAGTTTCTTTTCAGTTGCAAACTCCATTCCATACATATATATGGGGAGGTACTAGCTCCAACTCGGTTTTACAGTGAAAACTGCAGGAACTTCAAACCGGCACTAGGAAACAGACTGAGAAAGCAGAGAAAAAGTGTCTCCTTCAACCCGTTCCCTTGGTGCTAGATGAACGAACGTCTCTCCACTTGCTCAGTTCTGAGAGATAAGTGTGTGTGAAAGCCGTCCTTCACCTAGCTTGTTGGGAACACAAAGTTTCTTTTCAGTTGCAAACTCCATTCCATACATATATATGGGGAGGTACTAGCTCCAACTCGGTTTAACAGTGAAAACTGCAGGAACGTCAAACCGGCACTAGGAAACAGACTGAGAAAGCAGAGAAAATGTGTCTCCTGCAACCCGTTCCCTTGGTGCTAGATGAACGAACGTCTCTCCACTTGCTCAGTTCTGAGAGATAAGTGTGTGTGAAAGCCGTCCTTCACATAGCTTGTTGGGAACACAAAGTTTCTTTTCAGTTGCAAACTCCATTCCATACATATATATGGGAAGGTAGAAGTTCCAACTCGGTTTTACAGTGAAAACTGCAGGAACTTCAAACCGGCACTAGGAAACAGACTGAGAAAGCAGAGAAAAAGTGTCTCCTGCAACCCGTTCCCTTGGTGCTAGATGAAAGAACGTCTCCCCACTTGCTCATTTCTGAGAGTTAAGTGTGTGTGAAAGCCGTCCTTCACCTAGCTTGTTGGGAACACAAAGTTTTTTTTCAGTTGGCAACTCCATTCCATACATATATATGGGGAGGTAGAAGTTCCAACTCGGTTTTACAGTGAAAACTGCAGGAACTTCAAACCGCCACTAGGAAACAGACTGAGAAAGCAGAGAAAAAGTGTCTCCTGCAACCCGTTCCCTTGGTGCTAGATGAACGAACGTCTCTCCACTTGCTCAGTTCTGAGAGATAAGTGTGTGTGAAAGCCATCCTTCACCTATCTTCTTGGGAACACAAAGTTTCTTTTCAGTTGCAAACTCCATTCCATACATATATATGGGGAGGTACAAGCTCCAACACGGTTTTACAGTGAAAACTGCAGGAACTTCAAACCGGCACTAGGAAACAGACTGAGAAAGCAGAGAAAAAAATTCTCTCCTGCAACCCGTTCCCTTGGTGCTAGATGAACGAACGTCTCTCCACTTGCTCAGTTCTGAGAGATAAGTGTGTGTGAAAGCCATCCTTCACCTAGCTTGTTGGGAACACAAAGTTTCTTTTCAGTTGCAAACTCCTTTCCATACATATATATGGGGAGGTACTAGCTCCAACTCGGTTTTACAGTGAAAACTGCAGGAACTTCAAACCGGCACTAGGAAACAGACTGAGAAAGCAGAGAAAATGTGTCTCCTGCAACCCGTTCCCTTGGTGCTAGATGAACGAACGTCTCTCCACTTGCTCAGTTCTGAGAGATAAGTGTGTGTGAAAGCCGTCCTTCACCTAGCTTGTTGGGAACACAAAGTTTCTTTTCAGTTGCAAACTCCATTCCATACATATATATGGGAAGGTAGAAGTTCCAACTCGGTTTTACAGTGAAAACTGCAGGAACTTCAAACCGGCACTAGGAAACAGACTGAGAAAGCAGAGAAAAAGTGTCTCCTGCAACCCGTTCCCTTGGTGCTAGATGAACTAACGTCTCCCCACTTGCTCATTTCTGAGAGTTAAGTGTGTGTGAAAGCCGTCCTTCACCTAGCTTGTTGGGAACACAAAGGTTTTTTTTCAGTTGGCAACTCCATTCCATACATATATATGGGGAGGTAGAAGTTCCAACTCGGTTTTACAGTGAAAACTGCAGGAACTTCAAACCGGCACTAGGAAACAGACTGAGAAAGCAGAGAAAAAGTGTCTCCTGCAACCCGTTCCCTTGTGCTAGATGAACGAACGTCTCTCCACTTGCTCAGTTCTGAGAGATAAGTGTGTGTGAAAGCCATCCTTCACCTATCTTGTTGGGAACACAAAGTTTCTTTTCAGTTGCAAACTCCATTCCATACATATATATGGGGAGGTACAAGCTCCAACACGGTTTTACAGTGAAAACTGCAGGAACTTCAAACCGGCACTAGGAAACAGACTGAGAAAGCAGAGAAAAAGTCTCTCCTGCAACCCGTTCACTTGGTGCTAGATGAACGAACGTCTCTCCACTTGCTCAGTTCTGAGAGATAAGTGTGTGTTAAAGCCGTCCTTCACCTAGCTTGTTGGGAACACAAAGTTTCTTTTCAGTTGCAAACTCCTTTCCATACATATATATGGGAAGGTAGAAGTTCCAACTCGGTTTTACAGTGAAAACTGCAGGAACTTCAAACTGGCACTAGGAAACAGACTGAGAAAGCCGAGAAAAAGTGTCTCCTGCAACCCGTTCCCTTGGTGCTAGATGAACGAACGTCTCTCCACTTGCTCAGTTCTGAGAGATAAGTGTGTGTGAAAGCCGTACTTCACCTAGCTTGTTGGGAACACAAAGGTTTTTTTTCAGTTTGCAACTCCATTCCATACATATATATGGGGAGGTAGAAGTTCCAACTCGGTTTTACAGTGAAAACTGCAGGAACATCAAACCGGCACTAGGAAACAGACTGAGAAAGCAGAGAAAAAGTGTCTCCTGCAACCCGTTCCCTTGGTGCTAGATGAACGAACGTCTCTCCACTTGCTCAGTTCTGAGAGATAAGTGTGTGTGAAAGCCGTCCTTCACCTAGCTTGTTGGGAACAAAAGTTTCTTTTCAGTTGCAAACTCCATTCCATACATATATATGGGGAGGTACAAGCTCCAACACGGTTTTAAAGTGAAAACTGCAGGAACTTCAAACCGGCACTAGGAAACAGACTGAGAAAGCAGAGAAAAAGTCTCACCTGCAACCCGTTCCCTTGGTGCTAGATGAACGAACGTCTCTCCACTTGCTCAGTTCTGAGAGATAAGTGTGTGTGAAAGCCGTCCTTCACCTAGCTTGTTGGGAACAAAAAGTTTCTTTTCAGTTGCAAACTCCTTTCCATACATATATATGGGAAGGTAGAAGTTCCAACTCGGTTTTACAGTGAAAACTGCAGGAACTTCAAACCGGCACTAGGAAACAGACTGAGAAAGCCAAGAAAAAGTGTCTCCTGCAACCCGTTCCCTTGGTGCTAGATGAACGAACGTCTCTCCACTTGCTCAGTTCTGAGAGATAAGTGTGTGTGAAAGCCGTACTTCACCTAGCTTGTTGGGAACACAAAGGTTTTTTTTCAGTTGGCAACTCCATTCCATACATATATATGGGGAGGTAGAAGTTCCAACTCGGTTTTACAGTGAAAACTGCAGGAACATCAAACCGGCACTAGGAAACAGACTGAGAAAGCAGAGAAAAAGTGTCTCCTGCAACCCGTTCCCTTGGTGCTAGATGAACGAACGTCTCTCCACTTGCTCAGTTCTAAGAGATAAGTGTGTGTGAAAGCCGTCCTTCACCTAGCTTGTTGGGAACAAAAGATTCTTTTCAGTTGCAAACTCCATTCCATACATATATATGGGGAGGTAGAAGCTCCAACATGGTTTTACAGTGAAAACTGCAGGAACTTCAAACCGGCACTAGGAAACAGACTTAGAAAGCAGAGAAAATGTGTCTCCTGCAACCCGTTCCCTTGGTGCTAGATGAACGAACGTCTCTCCACTTGCTCAGTTCTGAGAGATAAGTGTGTGTGAAAGCCGTCCTTCACCTAGCTTGTTGGGAACACAAAGTTTCTTTTCAGTTGCAAACTCCATTCCATACATATATATGGGGAGATACTAGCTCCAACTCGGTTTTACAGTGAAAACTGCAGGAACTTCAAACCGGCACTAGGAAACAGACTGAGAAAGCAGAGAAAAAGTGTCCCCTTCAACCCGTTCCCTTGGTGCTAGATGAACGAACGTCTCTCCACTTGCTCAGTTCTGAGAGATAAGTGTGTGTGAAAGCCGTCCTTCACCTAGCTTGTTGGGAACACAAAGTTTCTTTTCAGTTGCAAACTCCATTCCATACATATATATGGGGAGGTTCTAGCTCCAACTCGGTTTTACAGTGAAAACTGCAGGAACTTCAAACCGGCACTAGGAAACAGACTGAGAAAGCAGAGAAAAAGTGTCTCCTGCAACCCGTTCCCTTGGTGCTAGATGAACGAACGTCTCTCCACTTGCTCAGTTCTGAGAGATAAGTGTGTGTGAAAGCCGTCCTTCACCTAGCTTGTTGGGAACAAAAGTTTCTTTTCAGTTGCAAACTCCATTCCATACATATATATGGGGAGGTAGAAGCTCCAACATGGTTTTACAGTGAAAACTGCAGGAACTTCAAACCGACACTAGGAAACAGATTTAGAAAGCAGAGAAAATGTGTCTCCTGCAACCCGTTCCCTTGGTGCTAGATGAACGAACGTCTCTCCACTTGCTCAGTTCTGAGAGATAAGTGTGTGTGAAAGCCGTCCTTCACCTAGCTTGTTGGGAACACAAAGTTTCTTTTCAGTTGCAAACTACATTCCATACATATATATGGGGAGGTACTAGCTCCAACTCGGTTTTACAGTGAAAACTGCAGGAACTTCAAACCGGCACTAGGAAACAGACTGAGAATGCAGAGAAAAAGTGTCTCTTTCAACCCGTTCCCTTGGTGCTAGATGAACGAACGTCTCTCCACTTGCTCAGTTCTGAGAGATAAGTGTGTGTGAAAGCCGTCCTTCACCTAGCTTGTTGGGAACACAAAGTTTCTTTTCAGTTGCAAACTCCATTCCATACATATATATGGGAAGGTAGAAGTTCCAACTCGGTTTTACAGTGAAAACTGCAGGAACTTCAAACCGGCACTAGGAAACAGACTGAGAAAGCAGAGAAAAAGTGTCTCCTGCAACCCGTTCCCTTGGTGCTAGATGAACGAACGTCTCCCCACTTGCTCATTTCTGAGAGTTAAGTGTGTGTGAAAGCCGTCCTTCACCTAGCTTGTTGGGAACACAAAGGTTTTTTTTCAGTTGGCAACTCCATTCCATACATATATATGGGGAGGTAGAAGTTCCAACTCGGTTTTACAGTGAAAACTGCAGGAACTTCAAACCGCCACTAGGAAACAGACTGAGAAAGCAGAGAAAAAGTGTCTCCTGCAACCCGTTCCCTTGGTGCTAGATGAACGAACGTCTCTCCACTTGCTCAGTTCTGAGAGATAAGTGTGTGTGAAAGCCGTCCTTCACCTAGCTTGTTGGGAACACAAAGTTTCTTTTCAGTTGCAAACTCCATTCCATACATATATATGGGGAGGTAGAAGTTCCAACTCGGTTTTACAGTGAAAACTGCAGGAACTTCAAACCGGCACTAGGAAACAGACTGAGAAAGCAGAGAAAAAGTGTCTCCTGCAACCCGTTCCCTTGGTGCTAGATGAACGAACGTCTCTCCACTTGCTCAGTTCTGAGAGATAAGTGTGTGTGAAAGCCGTCCTTCACCTAGCTTGTTGGGAACACAAAGTTTCTTTTCAGTTGCAAACTCCTTTCCATACATATATATGGGAAGGTAGAAGTTCCAACTCGGTTTTACAGTGAAAACTGCAGGAAATTCAAACCGGCACTAGGAAACAGACTGAGAAAGCAGAGAAAAAGTGTCTCCTGCAACCCGTTCCCTTGGTGCTAGATGAACGAACGTCTCTCCACTTGCTCAGTTCTGAGAGATAAGTGTGTGTGAAAGCCGTCCTTCACCTAGCTTGTTGGGAACACAAAGTTTTTTTTCAGTTGGCAACTCCATTCCATATATATATATGGGGAGGTAGAAGTTCCAACTCGGTTTTACAGTGAAAACTGCAGGAACTACAAACCGGCACTAGGAAACAGACGGAGAAAGCAGAGAAAAATTGTCTCCTGCAACCCGTTCCCTTGGTGCTAAATGAACGAACGTCTCTCCACTTGCTCAGTTCTGAGAGATAAGTGTGTGTGAAAGCCGTCCTTCACCTAGCTTGTTGGGAACACAAACTTTTTTTCAGTTGCAAACTCCATTCCATACATATATATGGGGAGGTACTAGCTCCAACTCGGTTTTACAGTGAAAACTGCAGGAAATTCAAACCGGCACTAGGAAACAGACTGAGAAAGCAGAGAAAAAGTGTCTCCTGCTACCCGTTCCCTTGGTGCTAGATGAACGAACGTCTCTCCACTTGCTCATTTCTGAGAGATATGTGTGTGTGAAAGCCGTCCTTCACCTAGCTTGTTGGGAACACAAAGTTTCTTTTCAGTTGCAAACTCCATTCCTTACATATATATGGGGAGGTACAAGCTCCAACACGGTTTTACAGTGAAAACTGCAGGAACTTCATACCGGCACTAGGAAACAGACTGAGAAAGCAGAGAAAAAGTCTCTCCTGCAACCTGTTCACTTGGTGCTAGATGAACGAACGTCTCTCCACTTGCTCAGTTCTGAGAGATAAGTGTGTGTGAAAGCCATCCTTCACCTAGCTTGTTGGGAACACAAAGTTTCTTTTCAGTTGCAAACTCCTTTCCATACATATATATGGGAAGGTAGAAGTTCCAACTCGGTTTTACAGTGAAAACTGCAGGAACTTCAAACCGGCACTAGGAAACAGACTGAGAAAGCAGAGAAAAATTGTCTCCTGCAACCCGTTCCCTTGGTGCTAGATGAACGAACGTCTCTCCACTTGCTCAGTTCTGAGAGATAAGTGTGTGTGAAAGCCGTACTTCACCTAGCTTGTTGGGAACACAAAGTTTCTTTTCAGTTGCAAACTCCTTTCCATACATATATATGGGGAGGTACTAGCTCCAACTCGGTTTTACAGTGAAAACTGCAGGAAATTCAAACCGGCACTAGGAAACAGACTGAGAAAGCAGAGAAAAAGTGTCTCCTGCTACCCGTTCCCTTCGTGCTAGATGAACGGACGTCTCTCCACTTGCTCAGTTCTGAGAGATAAGTGTGTGTGAAAGCCGTCCTTCACCTAGCTTGTTGGGAACACAAAGTTTCTTTTCAGTTGCAAACTCCATTCCATACATATATATGGGAAGGTAGAAGTTCCAACTCGGTTTTACAGTGAAAACTGCAGGAACTTCATACCGGCACTAGGAAACAGACTGAGAAAGCAGAGAAAAAGTGTCTCCTGCTACCCGTTCCCTTCGTGCTAGATGAACGAACGTCTCTCCACTTGCTCAGTTCTGAGAGATAAGTGTGTGTGAAAGCCGTCCTTCACCTAGCTTGTTGGGAACACAAAGTTTCTTTTCAGTTGCAAACTCCATTCCATACATATATATGGGAAGGTAGAAGTTCCAACTCGGTTTTACAGTGAAAACTGCAGGAACTTCAAACCGGCACTAGGAAACAGACTGAGAAAGCAGAGAAAAAGTGTCTCCTGCAACCCGTTCCCTTGGTGCTAGATGAACGAACGTCTCCCCACTTGCTCATTTCTGAGAGTTAAGTGTGTGTGAAAGCCGTCCTTCACCTAGCTTGTTGGGAACACAAAGGTTTTTTTTCAGTTGGCAACTCCATTCCATACATATATATGGGGAGGTAGAAGTTCCAACTCGGTTTTACAGTGAAAACTGCAGGAACTTCAAACCGCCACTAAGAAACAGACTGAGAAAGCAGAGAAAAAGTGTCTCCTGCAACCCGTTCCCTTGGTGCTAGATGAACGAACGTCTCTCCACTTGCTCAGTTCTGAGAGATAAGTGTGTGTGAAAGCCGTCCTTCACCTAGCTTGTTGGGAACACAAAGTTTCTTTTCAGTTGAAAACTCCATTCCATACATATATATGGGGAGGTAGAAGTTCCAACTCGGTTTTACAGTGAAAACTGCAGGAACTTCAAACCGGCACTAGGAAACAGACTGAGAAAGCAGAGAAAAAGTGTCTCCTGCAACCCGTTCCCTTGGTGCTAGATGAACGAACGTCTCTCCACTTGCTCAGTTCTGAGAGATAAGTGTGTGTGAAAGCCGTCCTTCACCTAGCTTGTTGGGAACACAAAGTTTCTTTTCAGTTGCAAACTCCTTTCCATACATATATATGGGAAGGTAGAAGTTCCAACTCGGTTTTACAGTGAAAACTGCAGGAAATTCAAACCGGCACTAGGAAACAGACTGAGAAAGCAGAGAAAAAGTGTCTCCTGCAACCCGTTCCCTTGGTGCTAGATGAACGAACGTCTCTCCACTTGCTCAGTTCTGAGAGATAAGTGTGTGTGAAAGCCGTCCTTCACCTAGCTTGTTGGGAACACAAAGTTTTTTTTCAGTTGGCAACTCCATTCCATATATATATATGGGGAGGTAGAAGTTCCAACTCGGTTTTACAGTGAAAACTGCAGGAACTACAAACCGGCACTAGGAAACAGACGGAGAAAGCAGAGAAAAATTGTCTCCTGCAACCCGTTCCCTTGGTGCTAAATGAACGAACGTCTCTCCACTTGCTCAGTTCTGAGGGATAAGTGTGTGTGAAAGCCGTCCTTCACCTAGCTTGTTGGGAACACAAACTTTTTTTCAGTTGCAAACTCCATTCCATACATATATATGGGGAGGTAGAAGCTCCAACACGGTTTTACAGTGAAAACTGCAGGAACTTCAAACCGGCACTAGGAAACAGACTGAGAAAGCAGAGAAAAAGTCTCTACTGCAACCCGTTCCCTTGGTGCTAGATGAACGAACGTCTCTCCACTTGCTCAGTTCTGAGAGATAAGTGTGTGTGAAAGCCGTCCTTCACCTAGCTTGTTGGGAACACAAAGTTTCTTTTCAGTTGCAAACTCCATTCCATACATATATATGGGGAGGTACTAGCTCCAACTCGGTTTTACAGTGAAAACTGCAGGAACTTCAAACCGGCACTAGGAAACATACTGAGAAAGCAGAGAAAAAGTGTCTCCTGCAAACCGTTCCCTTGGTGCTAGATGAACGAACGTCTCTCCACTTGATCAGTTGTGAGAGATAAGTGTGTGTGAATGCCGTCCTTCACCTAGCTTGTTGGGAACACAAAGTTTCTTTTAAGTTGCAAACTCCATTCCATACATATATATGGGGAGGTACAAGCTCCAACACGGTTTTACAGTGAAAACTGCAGGAACTTCAAACCGGCACTAGGAAACAGACTGAGAAAGCAGAGAAAAAGTCTCCCCTGCAACCCGTTCCCTTGGTGCTAGATGAACGAACGTCTCTCCACTTGCTCAGTTCTGAGAGATAAGTGTGTGTGAAAGCCGTCCTTCACCTAGCTTGTTGGGAACACAAAGTTTCTTTTCAGTTGCAAACTCCTTTCCATACATATATATGGGGAGGTACTAGCTCCAACTCGGTTTTACAGTGAAAACTGCAGGAAATTCAAACCGGCACTAGGAAACAGACTGAGAAAGCAGAGAAAAAGTGTCTCCTGCTACCCGTTCCCTTGGTGCTAGATGAACGAACGTCTCTCCACTTGCTCATTTCTGAGAGATATGTGTGTGTGAAAGCCGTCCTTCACCTAGCTTGTTGGGAACACAAAGTTTCTTTTCAGTTGCAAACTCCATTCCTTACATATATATGGGGAGGTACAAGCTTCAACACGGTTTTACAGTGAAAACTGCAGGAACTTCATACCGGCACTAGGAAACAGACTGAGAAAGCAGAGAAAAAGTCTCTCCTGCAACCTGTTCACTTGGTGCTAGATGAACGAACGTCTCTCCACTTGCTCAGTTCTGAGAGATAAGTGTGTGTGAAAGCCGTCCTTCACCTAGCTTGTTGGGAACACAAAGTTTCTTTTCAGTTGCAAACTCCTTTCCATACATATATATGGGAAGGTAGAAGTTCCAACTCGGTTTTACAGTGAAAACTGCAGGAACTTCAAACCGGCACTAGGAAACAGACTGAGAAAGCAGAGAAAAAGTGTCTCCTGCAACCCGTTCCCTTGGTGCTAGATGAACGAACGTCTCTCCACTTGCTCAGTTCTGAGAGATAAGTGTGTGTGAAAGCCGTCCTTCACCTAGCTTGTTGGGAACACAAAGTTTCTTTTCAGTTGCAAACTCCTTTCCATACATATATATGGGGAGGTACTAGCTCCAACTCGGTTTTACAGTGAAAACTGCAGGAAATTCAAACCGGCACTAGGAAACAGACTGAGAAAGCAGAGAAAAAGTGTCTCCTGCTACCCGTTCCCTTCGTGCTAGATGAACGGACGTCTCTCCACTTGCTCAGTTCTGAGAGATAAGTGTGTGTGAAAGCCGTCCTTCACCTAGCTTGTTGGGAACACAAAGTTTCTTTTCAGTTGCAAACTCCATTCCATACATATATATGGGAAGGTAGAAGTTCCAACTCGGTTTTACAGTGAAAACTGCAGGAACTTCATACCGGCACTAGGAAACAGACTGAGAAAGCAGAGAAAAAGTGTCTCCTGCTACCCGTTCCCTTCGTGCTAGATGAACGAACGTCTCTCCACTTGCTCAGTTCTGAGAGATAAGTGTGTGTGAAAGCCGTCCTTCACCTAGCTTGTTGGGAACACAAAGGTTTTTTTTCAGTTGGCAACTCCATTCCATACATATATATGGGGAGGTAGAAGTTCCAACTCGGTTTTACAGTGAAAACTGCAGGAACTTCAAACCGGCACTAGGAAACAGACTGAGAAAGCAGAGAAAAAGTGTCTCCTGCAACCCGTTCCCTTGGTGCTAGATGAACGAACGTCTCTCCACTTGCTCAGTTCTGAGAGATAAGTGTGTGTGAAAGCCGTCCTTCACCTAGCTTGTTGGGAACAAAAGTTTCTTTTCAGTTGCAAACTCCATTCCATAAATATATATGGGGAGGTAGAAGCTCCAACATGGTTTTACAGTGAAAACTGCAGGAACTTCAAACCGGCACTAGGAAACAGACTTAGAAAGCAGAGAAAAAGTCTCTCCTGCAACCCGTTCCCTTGGTGCTAGATGAGCGAACGTCTCTCCACTTGCTCAGTTCTGAGAGATAAGTGTGTGTGAAAGCCGTCCTTCACCTAGCTTGTTGGGAACACAAAGTTTCTTTTCAGTTGCAAACTCCATTCCATACATATATATGGGGAGGTACAAGCTCCAACACGGTTTTACAGTGAAAACTGCAGGAACTTCATACCGGCACTAGGAAACAGACTGAGAAAGCAGAGAAAAAGTCTCTCCTGCAACCCGTTCCCTTGGTGCTAGATGAACGAACGTCTCTCCACTTGCTCAGTTCTGAGAGATAAGTGTGTGTGAAAGCCGTCCTTCACCTAGCTTGTTGGGAACACAAAGTTTCTTTTCAGTTACAAACTCCATTCCATACATATATATGGGGAGGTACAAGCTCCAACTCGGTTTTACAGTGAAAACTGCAGGAACTTCATACCGGCACTAGGAAACAGACTGAGAAAGCAGAGAAAAAGTGTCTCCTGCAACCCGTTCCCTTGGTGCTAGATGAACGATCGTCTCTCCACTTGCTCAGTTCTGAGAGATAAGTGTGTGTGAAAGCCGTCCTTCACCTAGCTTGTTGGGAACAAAAAGGTTTTTTTTCAGTTGGCAACTCCATTCCATACATATATATGGGGAGGTAGAAGTTCCAACTGGATTTTAAAGTGAAAACTGCAGGAACTTCAAACTGGCACTAGGAAACAGATTGAGAAAGCAGAAAAAAAGTGTCTCCTGCAACCCGTTCCCTTGGTGCTAGATGAACGAACGTCTCTCCACTTGCTAAGTTCTGAGAGATCAGTGTGTGTGAAAGCCGTCTTTCACCTAGCTTGTTGGGAACACAAAGTTTCTTTTCAGTTGCAAACTCCATTCCATACATATATATGGGAAGGTAGAAGTTTCAACTCGGTTTTACAGTGTAAACTGCAGGAACTTCAAACCGGCACTAGGAAACAGACTGAGAAAGCCGAGAAAAAGTGTCTCCTGCAACCCGTTCCCTTGGTGCTAGATGAACGAACGTCTCTCCACTTGCTCAGTTCTGAGAGATAAGTGTGTGTGAAAGCCGTACTTCACCTAGCTTGTTGGGAACACAAAGGTTTTTTTTCAGTTGGCAACTCCATTCCATACATATATATGGGGAGGTAGAAGTTCCAACTCGGTTTTACAGTGTAAACTGCAGGAACATCAAACCGGCACTAGGAAACAGACTGAGAAAGCAGAGAAAAAGTGTCTCCTGCAACCCGTTCCCTTGGTGCTAGATGAACGAACGTCTCTCCACTTGTTCAATTCTGAGAGATAAGTGTGTGAAAGCCGTCCTTCACCTAGCTTGTTGGGAACAAAAGTTTCTTTTCAGTTGCAAACTCCATTCCATACATATATATGGGGAGGTAGAAGCTCCAACAAGGTTTTACAGTGAAAACTGCAGGAACTTCAAACCGGCACTAGGAAACAGACTTAGAAAGCAGAGAAAAAGTCTCTCCTGCAACCCGTTCCCTTGGTGCTAGATGAACGAACGTCTCTCCACTTGCTCAGTTCTGAGAGATAAGTGTGTGTGAAAGCCGTCCTTCACCTAGCTTGTTGGGAACACAAAGTTTCTTTTCAGTTGCAAACTCCATTCCATACATATATATGGGAAGGTAGAAGTTCCAACTCGGTTTTACAGTGAAAACTGCAGGAACTTCAAACCGGCACTAGGAAACAGACTGAGAAAGCAGAGAAAAAGTGTCTCCTGCAACCCGTTCCCTTGGTGCTAGATGAACGAACGTCTCTCCACTTGCTCAGTTCTGAGAGATAAGTGTGTGTGAAAGCCGTCCTTCACCTAGCTTGTTGGGAACAAAAGTTTCTTTTCAGTTGCAAACTCCATTCCATACATATATATGGGGAGGTAGAAGCTCCAACAAGGTTTTACAGTGAAAACTGCAGGAACTTCAAACCGGCACTAGGAAACAGACTTAGAAAGCAGAGAAAAAGTCTCTCCTGCAACCCGTTCCCTTGGTGCTAGATGAACGAACGTCTCTCCACTTGCTCAGTTCTGAGAGATAAGTGTGTGTGAAAGCCGTCCTTCACCTAGCTTGTTGGGAACACAAAGTTTCTTTTCAGTTGCAAACTCCATTCCATACATATATATGGGAAGGTAGAAGTTCCAACTCGGTTTTACAGTGAAAACTGCAGGAACTTCAAACCGGCACTAGGAAACAGACTGAGAAAGCAGAGAAAAAGTGTCTCCTGCAACCCGTTCCCTTGGTGCTAGATGAACGAACGTCTCTCCACTTGCTCAGTTCTGAGAGATAAGTGTGTGTGAAAGCCGTCCTTCACCTAGCTTGTTGGGAACAAAAGTTTCTTTTCAGTTGCAAACTCCATTCCATAAATATATATGGGGAGGTAGAAGCTCCAACATGGTTTTACAGTGAAAACTGCAGGAACTTCAAACCGGCACTAGGAAACAGACTTAGAAAGCAGAGAAAAAGTCTCTCCTGCAACCCGTTCCCTTGGTGCTAGATGAGCGAACGTCTCTCCACTTGCTCAGTTCTGAGAGATAAGTGTGTGTGAAAGCCGTCCTTCACCTAGCTTGTTGGGAACACAAAGTTTCTTTTCAGTTGCAAACTCCATTCCATACATATATATGGGGAGGTACAAGCTCCAACACGGTTTTACAGTGAAAACTGCAGGAACTTCATACCGGCACTAGGAAACAGACTGAGAAAGCAGAGAAAAAGTCTCTCCTGCAACCCGTTCCCTTGGTGCTAGATGAACGAACGTCTCTCCACTTGCTCAGTTCTGAGAGATAAGTGTGTGTGAAAGCCGTCCTTCACCTAGCTTGTTGGGAACACAAAGTTTCTTTTCAGTTACAAACTCCATTCCATACATATATATGGGGAGGTACAAGCTCCAACTCGGTTTTACAGTGAAAACTGCAGGAACTTCATACCGGCACTAGGAAACAGACTGAGAAAGCAGAGAAAAAGTGTCTCCTGCAACCCGTTCCCTTGGTGCTAGATGAACGATCGTCTCTCCACTTGCTCAGTTCTGAGAGATAAGTGTGTGTGAAAGCCGTCCTTCACCTAGCTTGTTGGGAACAAAAAGGTTTTTTTTCAGTTGGCAACTCCATTCCATACATATATATGGGGAGGTAGAAGTTCCAACTGGATTTTAAAGTGAAAACTGCAGGAACTTCAAACTGGCACTAGGAAACAGATTGAGAAAGCAGAAAAAAAGTGTCTCCTGCAACCCGTTCCCTTGGTGCTAGATGAACGAACGTCTCTCCACTTGCTAAGTTCTGAGAGATCAGTGTGTGTGAAAGCCGTCTTTCACCTAGCTTGTTGGGAACACAAAGTTTCTTTTCAGTTGCAAACTCCATTCCATACATATATATGGGAAGGTAGAAGTTTCAACTCGGTTTTACAGTGTAAACTGCAGGAACTTCAAACCGGCACTAGGAAACAGACTGAGAAAGCCGAGAAAAAGTGTCTCCTGCAACCCGTTCCCTTGGTGCTAGATGAACGAACGTCTCTCCACTTGCTCAGTTCTGAGAGATAAGTGTGTGTGAAAGCCGTACTTCACCTAGCTTGTTGGGAACACAAAGGTTTTTTTTCAGTTGGCAACTCCATTCCATACATATATATGGGGAGGTAGAAGTTCCAACTCGGTTTTACAGTGTAAACTGCAGGAACATCAAACCGGCACTAGGAAACAGACTGAGAAAGCAGAGAAAAAGTGTCTCCTGCAACCCGTTCCCTTGGTGCTAGATGAACGAACGTCTCTCCACTTGTTCAATTCTGAGAGATAAGTGTGTGAAAGCCGTCCTTCACCTAGCTTGTTGGGAACAAAAGTTTCTTTTCAGTTGCAAACTCCATTCCATACATATATATGGGGAGGTAGAAGCTCCAACAAGGTTTTACAGTGAAAACTGCAGGAACTTCAAACCGGCACTAGGAAACAGACTTAGAAAGCAGAGAAAAAGTCTCTCCTGCAACCCGTTCCCTTGGTGCTAGATGAACGAACGTCTCTCCACTTGCTCAGTTCTGAGAGATAAGTGTGTGTGAAAGCCGTCCTTCACCTAGCTTGTTGGGAACACAAAGTTTCTTTTCAGTTGCAAACTCCATTCCATACATATATATGGGAAGGTAGAAGTTCCAACTCGGTTTTACAGTGAAAACTGCAGGAACTTCAAACCGGCACTAGGAAACAGACTGAGAAAGCAGAGAAAAAGTGTCTCCTGCAACCCGTTCCCTTGGTGCTAGATGAACGAACATCTCTCCACTTGCTCAGTTCTGAGAGATAAGTGTGTGTGAAAGCCGTCCTTCACCTAGCTTGTTGGGAACACAAAGGTTTTTTTTCAGTTGGCAACTCCATTCCATACATATATATGGGGAGGTAGAAGTTCCAACTCGGTTTTACAGTGAAAACTGCAGGAACATCAAACCGGCACTGGGAAACAGACTGAGAAAGCAGAGAAAAGTGTCTCCTGCAACCCGTTCCCTTGGTGCTAGATGAACGAACGTCTCTCCACTTGCTCAGTTCTGAGAGATAAGTGTGTGTGAAAGCCGTCCTTCACCTAGCTTGTTGGGAACAAATGTTTCTTTTCAGTTGCAAACTCTATTCCATACATATATATGGGGAGGTAGAAGCTCCAACACGGTTTTACAGTGAAAACTGCAGGAACTTCAAACCGGCACTAGGAAACAGACTTAGAAATCAGAGAAAAAGTCTCTCCTGCAACCCGTTCCCTTGGTGCTAGATGAACGAACGTCTCTCCACTTGCTCAGTTCTGAGAGATAAGTGTGTGTGAAAGCCGTCCTTCACCTAGCTTGTTGGGAACAAAAGTTTCTTTTCAGTTGCAAACTCCATTCCATACATATATATGGGAAGGTAGAAGTTCCAACTCGGTTTTACTGTGAAAACTGCAGGAACTTCATACCGGCACTAGGAAACAGACTGAGAAAGCAGAGAAAAAGTGTCTCCTGCTACCCGTTCCCTTCGTGCTAGATGAACGAACGTCTCTCCACTTGCTCAGTTCTGAGAGATAAGTGTGTGTGAAAGCCGTCCTTCACCTAGCTTGTTGGGAACACAAAGGTTTTTTTTCAGTTGGCAACTCCATTCCATACATATATATGGGGAGGTAGAAGTTCCAACACGGTTTTACAGTGAAAACTGTAGGAACATCAAACCGGCACTAGGAAACAGACTGAGAAAGCAGAGAAAAAGTGTCTCCTGCAACCCGTTCCCTTGGTGCTAGATGAACGAACGTCTCTCCACTTGCTCAGTTCTGAGAGATAAGTGTGTGTGAAAGCCGTCCTTCACCTAGCTTGTTGGGAACAAAAGTTTCTTTTCAGTTGCAAACTCCATTCCATACATATATATGGGGAGGTAGAAGCTCCAACACGGTTTTACAGTGAAAACTGCAGGAACTTCAAACCGGCACTAGGAAACAGACTTAGAAAGCAGAGAAAAAGTCTCTCCTGCAACCCGTTCCCTTGGTGCTAGATGAACGAACGTCTCTCCACTTGCTCAGTTCTGAGAGATAAGTGTGTGTTAAAGCCGTCCTTCACCTAGCTTGTTGGGAACAAAAGTTTCTTTTCAGTTGCAAACTCCATTCCATACATATATATGGGAAGGTAGAAGTTCCAACTCGGTTTTACAGTGAAAACTGCAGGAACTTCATACCGGCACTAGGAAACAGACTGAGAAAGCAGAGAAAAAGTGTCTCCTGCTACCCGTTCCCTTCGTGCTAGATGAACGAACGTCTCTCCACTTGCTCAGTTCTGAGAGATAAGTGTGTGTTAAAGCCGTCCTTCACCTAGCTTGTTGGGAACACAAAGGTTTTTTTTCAGTTGGCAACTCCATTCCATACATATATATGGGGAGGTAGAAGTTCCAACTCGGTTTTACAGTGAAAACTGCAGGAACTTCAAACCGGCACTAGGAAACAGACTTAGAAAGCAGAGAAAAAGTGTCTCCTGCAACCCGTTCCCTTGGTGCTAGATGAACGAACGTCTCTCCACTTGCTCAGTTCTGAGAGATAAGTGTGTGTGAAAGCCGTCCTTCACCTAGCTTGTTGGGAACAAAAGTTTCTTTTCAGTTGCAAACTCCATTCCATACATATATATGGGGAGGTAGAAGCTCCAACACGGTTTTACAGCGAAAACTGCAGGAACTTCAAACCGGCACTAGGAAACAGACTTAGAAAGCAGAGAAAAAGTGTCTCCTGCAACCCGTTCCCTTGGTGCTAGATGAACGAACGTCTCTCCACTTGCTCAGTTCTGAGAGATAAGTGTGTGTTAAAGCCGTCCTTCACCTAGCTTGTTGGGAACAAAAGTTTCTTTTCAGTTGCAAACTCCATTCCATACATATATATGGGAAGGTAGAAGTTCCAACTCGGTTTTACAGTGAAAACTGCAGGAACTTCATACCGGCACTAGGAAACAGACTGAGAAAGCAGAGAAAAAGTGTCTCCTGCTACCCGTTCCCTTCGTGCTAGATGAACGAACGTCTCTCCACTTGCTCAGTTCTGAGAGATAAGTGTGTGTGAAAGCCGTCCTTCACCTAGCTTGTTGGGAACACAAAGGTTTTTTTTCAGTTGGCAACTCCATTCCATACATATATATGGGGAGGTAGAAGTTCCAACTCGGTTTTACAGTGAAAACTGCAGGAACTTCAAACCGGCACTAGGAAACAGACTGAGAAAGCAGAGAAAAAGTGTCTCCTGCAACCCGTTCCCTTGGTGCTAGATGAACGAACGTCTCTCCACTTGCTCAGTTCTGAGAGATAAGTGTGTGTGAAAGCCGTCCTTCACCTAGATTGTTGGGAACACAAAGTTTCTTTTCAGTTGCAAACTCCATTCCACACATATATATGGGGAGGTACAAGCTCCAACACGATTTTACAGTGAAAACTGCAGGAACTTCAAACCGGAACTAGGAAACAGACTGAGAAAGCAGAGAAAAAGTGTCTCCTGCAACCCGTTCCCTTGGTGCTAGATGAACGAACGTCTCTCCACTTGCTCAGTTCTGAGAGATAAGTGTGTGTGAAAGCCGTCCTTCACCTATCTTGTTGGAAACACAAAGTTTTTTTTCAGTTGGCAACTCCATTCCATACATATATATGGGGAGGTACAAGCTCCAACACGGTTTTACAGTGAAAACTTCAGGAACTACAAACCGCCACTAGGAAACAGACTGAGAAAGCAGAGAAAAAGTGTCTCCTGCAACCCGTTCCCTTGGTGCTAGATGAACGAACGTCTCTCCACTTGCTCAGTTCTGAGAGATAAGTGTGTGTGAAAGCCGTCCTTCACCTATCTTGTTGGAAACACAAAGTTTTTTTTCAGTTGGCAACTCCATTCCATACATATATATGGGGAGGTACAAGCTCCAACACGGTTTTACAGTGAAAACTTCAGGAACTACAAACCGCCACTAGGAAACAGACTGAGAAAGCAGAGAAAAAGTCTCTCCTGCATCCCGTTCCCTTGGTGCTAGATGAATGAACGTCTCTCCACTTGCTCAGATCTGAGAGATAAGTGTGTGTGAAAGCCGTCCTTCACCTAGCTTGTTGGGAACACAAAGTTTCTTTTCAGTTGCAAAATCCATTCCATACATATATATGGGGAGGTACTAGCTTCAACTCGGTTTTACAGTGAAAACTGCAGGAACTTGAAACCGGCACTAGGAAACAGACTGAGAAAGCAGAGAAAAAGTGTCTCCTGCAACCCGTTCCCTTGGTGCTAGATGAACGAACGTCTCTCCACTTGCTCAGTTCTGAGAGATAAGTGTGTGTGAAAGCCGTCCTTCACCTAGCTTGTTGGGAACACTAAGTTTCTTTCAAGTTGCAAACTCCATTCCTTACATATATATGGGAAGGTAGAAGTTTCAACTCGGTTTTACAGTGTAAACTGCAGGAACTTCAAACCGGCACTAGGAAACAGACTGAGAAAGCAGGGAAAAAGTGTCTCCTGCAACCCGTTCCCTTGGTGCTAGATGAACGAACGTCTCTCCACTTGCTCAGTTCTGAGAGATAAGTGTGTGTGAAAGCCGTCCTTCACCTAGCTTGTTGGGAACACAAAGGTTTTTTTTCAGTTGGCAACTCCATTCCATACATATATGTGGGGAGGTAGAAGTTCCAACTCGGTTTTACAGTGAAAACTGCAGGAACATCAAACCGGCACTAGGAAACAGACTGAGAAAGCAGAGAAAAAGTGTCTCCTGCAACCCGTTCCCTTGGTGCTAGATGAACGAACGTCTCTCCACTTGCTCAGTTCTGAGTGATAAGTGTGTGTGAAAGCCGTCCTTCACCAACTTGTTGGGAACAAAAGTTTCTTTTCAGTTGCAAACTCCATTCCATACATATATATGGGGAGGTAGAAGCTCCAACACGGTTTTACAGTGAAAACTGCAGGAACTTCAAACCGGCACTAGGAAACAGACTTAGAAAGCAGAGAAAAAGTGTCTCCTGCAACCCGTTCCCTTGGTGCTAGATGAACGAACGTCTCTCCACTTGCTCAGTTCTGAGAGATAAGTGTGTGTGAAAGCCGTCCTTCACCTAGCTTGTTGGGAACACAAAGTTTCTTTTCAGTTGCAAACTCCATTCCATACATATATATGGGGAGGTACAAGCTCCAACACGGTTTTACAGTGAAAACTGCAGGAACTTCATACCGGCACTAGGAAACAGACTGAGAAAGCAGAGAAAAAGTGTCTCCTGCTACCCGTTCCCTTCGTGCTAGATGAACGAACGTCTCTCCACTTGCTCAGTTCTGAGAGATAAGTGAGTGTGAAAGCCGTCCTTCACCTAGCTTGTTGGGAACACAAAGGTTTTTTTTCAGTTGTCAACTCCATTCCATACATATATATGGGGAGGTAGAAGTTCCAACTCGGATTTACAGTGAAAACTGCAGGAACTTCAAACCGGCACTAGGAAACAGACTGAGAAAGCAGAGAAAAAGTGTCTCCTGCAACCCGTTCCCTTGGTGCTAGATGAACGAACGTCTCTCCACTTGCTCAGTTCTGAGAGATAAGTGTGTGTGAAAGCCGTACTTCACCTAGCTTGTTGGGAACACAAAGGTTTTTTTTCAGTTGGCAACTCCATTCCATACATATATATGGGGAGGTAGAAGTTCCAACTCGGTTTTACAGTGAAAACTGCAGGAACATCAAACCGGCACTAGGAAACAGACTGAGAAAGCAGAGAATAAGTCTCTCCTGCAACCCGTTCCCTTGGTGCTAGATGAATGAACGTCTCTCCACTTGCTCAGTTCTGAGAGATAAGTGTGTGTGAAAGCCGTCCTTCACCTAGCTTGTTGGGAACACAAAGTTTCTTTTCAGTTGCAAACTCCATTCCATACATATATATGGGGAGGTACAAGCTCCAACACGGTTTTACAGTGAAAACTGCAGGAACTTCAAACCGGCACTAGGAAACAGACTGAGAAAGCAGAGAAAAAGTGTCTCCTGCAACCCGTTCCCTTGGTGCTAGATGAACGAACGTCTCTCCACTTGCTCAGTTCTGAGAGATAAGTGTGTGTGAAAGCCGTCCTTCACCTAGCTTGTTGGGAACAAAAAGGTTTTTTTTCAGTTGGCAACTCCATTCCATACATATATATGGGGAGGTAGAAGTTCCAACTGGATTTTAAAGTGAAAACTGCAGGAACTTCAAACTGGCACTAGGAAACAGATTGAGAAAGCAGAAAAAAAGTGTCTCCTGCAACCCGTTCCCTTGGTGCTAGATGAACGAACGTCTCTCCACTTGCTAAGTTCTGAGAGATCAGTGTGTGTGAAAGCCGTCTTTCACCTAGCTTGTTGGGAACACAAAGTTTCTTTTCAGTTGCAAACTCCATTCCATACATATATATGGGAAGGTAGAAGTTTCAACTCGGTTTTACAGTGTAAACTGCAGGAACTTCAAACCGGCACTAGGAAACAGACTGAGAAAGCCGAGAAAAAGTGTCTCCTGCAACCCGTTCCCTTGGTGCTAGATGAACGATCGTCTCTCCACTTGCTCAGTTCTGAGAGATAAGTGTGTGTGAAAGCCGTACTTCACCTAGCTTGTTGGGAACACAAAGGTTTTTTTTCAGTTGGCAACTCCATTCCATACATATATATGGGGAGGTAGAAGTTCCAACTCGGTTTTACAGTGTAAACTGCAGGAACATCAAACCGGCACTAGGAAACAGACTGAGAAAGCAGAGAAAAAGTGTCTCCTGCAACCCGTTCCCTTGGTGCTAGATGAACGAACGTCTCTCCACTTGTTCAATTCTGAGAGATAAGTGTGTGAAAGCCGTCCTTCACCTAGCTTGTTGGGAACAAAAGTTTCTTTTCAGTTGCAAACTCCATTCCATACATATATATGGGGAGGTAGAAGCTCCAACAAGGTTTTACAGTGAAAACTGCAGGAACTTCAAACCGGCACTAGGAAACAGACTTAGAAAGCAGAGAAAAAGTCTCTCCTGCAACCCGTTCCCTTGGTGCTAGATGAACGAACGTCTCTCCACTTGCTCAGTTCTGAGAGATAAGTGTGTGTGAAAGCCGTCCTTCACCTAGCTTGTTGGGAACACAAAGTTTCTTTTCAGTTGCAAACTCCATTCCATACATATATATGGGAAGGTAGAAGTTCCAACTCGGTTTTACAGTGAAAACTGCAGGAACTTCAAACCGGCACTAGGAAACAGACTGAGAAAGCAGAGAAAAAGTGTCTCCTGCAACCCGTTCCCTTGGTGCTAGATGAACGAACATCTCTCCACTTGCTCAGTTCTGACAGATAAGTGTGTGTGAAAGCCGTCCTTCACCTAGCTTGTTGGGAACACAAAGGTTTTTTTTCAGTTGGCAACTCCATTCCATACATATATATGGGGAGGTAGAAGTTCCAACACGGTTTTACAGTGAAAACTGTAGGAACATCAAACCGGCACTAGGAAACAGACTGAGAAAGCAGAGAAAAAGTGTCTCCTGCAACCCGTTCCCTTGGTGCTAGATGAACGAACGTCTCTCCACTTGCTCAGTTCTGAGAGATAAGTGTGTGTGAAAGCCGTCCTTCACCTAGCTTGTTGGGAACAAAAGTTTCTTTTCAGTTGCAAACTCCATTCCATACATATATATGGGGAGGTAGAAGCTCCAACACGGTTTTACAGTGAAAACTGCAGGAACTTCAAACCGGCACTAGGAAACAGACTTAGAAAGCAGAGAAAAAGTCTCTCCTGCAACCCGTTCCCTTGGTGCTAGATGAACGAACGTCTCTCCACTTGCTCAGTTCTGAGAGATAAGTGTGTGTTAAAGCCGTCCTTCACCTAGCTTGTTGGGAACAAAAGTTTCTTTTCAGTTGCAAACTCCATTCCATACATATATATGGGAAGGTAGAAGTTCCAACTCGGTTTTACAGTGAAAACTGCAGGAACTTCATACCGGCACTAGGAAACAGACTGAGAAAGCAGAGAAAAAGTGTCTCCTGCTACCCGTTCCCTTCGTGCTAGATGAACGAACGTCTCTCCACTTGCTCAGTTCTGAGAGATAAGTGTGTGTGAAAGCCGCCCTTCACCTAGCTTGTTGGGAACACAAAGGTTTTTTTTCAGTTGGCAACTCCATTCCATACATATATATGGGGAGGTAGAAGTTCCAACTCGGTTTTACAGTGAAAACTGCAGGAACTTCAAACCGGCACTAGGAAACAGACTTAGAAAGCAGAGAAAAAGTGTCTCCTGCAACCCGTTCCCTTGGTGCTAGATGAACGAACGTCTCTCCACTTGCTCAGTTATGAGAGATAAGTGTGTGTGAAAGCCGTCCTTCACCTAGCTTGTTGGGAACAAAAGTTTCTTTTCAGTTGCAAACTCCATTCCATACATATATATGGGGAGGTAGAAGCTCCAACACGGTTTTACAGTGAAAACTGCAGGAACTTCAAACCGGCACTAGGAAACAGACTTAGAAAGCAGAGAAAAAGTCTCTACTGCAACCCGTTCCCTTGGTGCTAGATGAACGAACGTCTCTCCACTTGCTCAGTTCTGAGAGATAAGTGTGTGTTAAAGCCGTCCTTCACCTAGCTTGTTGGGAACAAAAGTTTCTTTTCAGTTGCAAACTCCATTCCATACATATATATGGGAAGGTAGAAGTTCCAACTCGGTTTTACAGTGAAAACTGCAGGAACTTCATACCGGCACTAGGAAACAGACTGAGAAAGCAGAGAAAAAGTGTCTCCTGCTACCCGTTCCCTTCGTGCTAGATGAACGAACGTCTCTCCACTTGCTCAGTTCTGAGAGATAAGTGTGTGTGAAAGCCGTCCTTCACCTAGCTTGTTGGGAACACAAAGGTTTTTTTTCAGTTGGCAACTCCATTCCATACATATATATGGGGAGGTAGAAGTTCCAACTCGGTTTTACAGTGAAAACTGCAGGAACTTCAAACCGGCACTAGGAAACAGACTGAGAAAGCAGAGAAAAAGTGTCTCCTGCAACCCGTTCCCTTGGTGCTAGATGAACGAACGTCTCTCCACTTGCTCAGTTCTGAGAGATAAGTGTGTGTGAAAGCCGTCCTTCACCTAGATTGTTGGGAACACAAAGTTTCTTTTCAGTTGCAAACTCCATTCCACACATATATATGGGGAGGTACAAGCTCCAACACGATTTTACAGTGAAAACTGCAGGAACTTCAAACCGGAACTAGGAAACAGACTGAGAAAGCAGAGAAAAAGTGTCTCCTGCAACCCGTTCCCTTGGTGCTAGATGAACGAACGTCTCTCCACTTGCTCAGTTCTGAGAGATAAGTGTGTGTGAAAGCCGTCCTTCACCTATCTTGTTGGAAACACAAAGTTTTTTTTCAGTTGGCAACTCCATTCCATACATATATATGGGGAGGTACAAGCTCCAACACGGTTTTACAGTGAAAACTTCAGGAACTACAAACCGCCACTAGGAAACAGACTGAGAAAGCAGAGAAAAAGTCTCTCCTGCATTCCGTTCCCTTGGTGCTAGATGAATGAACGTCTCTCCACTTGCTCAGATCTGAGAGATAAGTGTGTGTGAAAGCCGTCCTTCACCTAGCTTGTTGGGAACACAAAGTTTCTTTTCAGTTGCAAAATCCATTCCATACATATATATGGGGAGGTACTAGCTTCAACTCGGTTTTACAGTGAAAACTGCAGGAACTTCAAACCGGCACTAGGAAACAGACTGAGAAAGCAGAGAAAAAGTGTCTCCTGCAACCCGTTCCCTTGGTGCTAGATGAACGAACGTCTCTCCACTTGCTCAGTTCTGAGAGATAAGTGTGTGTGAAAGCCGTCCTTCACCTAGCTTGTTGGGAACACTAAGTTTCTTTCAAGTTGCAAACTCCATTCCTTACATATATATGGGAAGGTAGAAGTTTCAACTCGGTTTTACAGTGTAAACTGCAGGAACTTCAAACCGGCACTAGGAAACAGACTGAGAAAGCAGGGAAAAAGTGTCTCCTGCAACCCGTTCCCTTGGTGCTAGATGAACGAACGTCTCTCCACTTGCTCAGTTCTGAGAGATAAGTGTGTGTGAAAGCCGTCCTTCACCTAGCTTGTTGGGAACACAAAGGTTTTTTTTCAGTTGGCAACTCCATTCCATACATATATGTGGGGAGGTAGAAGTTCCAACTCGGTTTTACAGTGAAAACTGCAGGAACATCAAACCGGCACTAGGAAACAGACTGAGAAAGCAGAGAAAAAGTGTCTCCTGCAACCCGTTCCCTTGGTGCTAGATGAACGAACGTCTCTCCACTTGCTCAGTTCTGAGTGATAAGTGTGTGTGAAAGCCGTCCTTCACCAACTTGTTGGGAACAAAAGTTTCTTTTCAGTTGCAAACTCCATTCCATACATATATATGGGGAGGTAGAAGCTCCAACACGGTTTTACAGTGAAAACTGCAGGAACTTCAAACCGGCACTAGGAAACAGACTTAGAAAGCAGAGAAAAAGTGTCTCCTGCAACCCGTTCCCTTGGTGCTAGATGAACGAACGTCTCTCCACTTGCTCAGTTCTGAGAGATAAGTGTGTGTGTAAGCCGTCATTCACCTAGCTTGTTGGGAACACAAAGTTTCTTTTCAGTTGCAAACTCCATTCCATACATATATATGGGGAGGTACAAGCTCCAACACGGTTTTACAGTGAAAACTGCAGGAACTTCATACCGGCACTAGGAAACAGACTGAGAAAGCAGAGAAAAAGTGTCTCCTGCTACCCGTTCCCTTCGTGCTAGATGAACGAACGTCTCTGCACTTGCTCAGTTCTGAGAGATAAGTGAGTGTGAAAGCCGTCCTTCACCTAGCTTGTTGGGAACACAAAGGTTTTTTTTCAGTTGGCAACTCCATTCCATACATATATATGGGGAGGTAGAAGTTCCAACTCGGTTTTACAGTGAAAACTGCAGGAACTTCAAACCGGCACTAGGAAACAGACTGAGAAAGCAGAGAAAAAGTGTCTCCTGCAACCCGTTCCCTTGGTGCTAGATGAACGAACGTCTCTCCACTTGCTCAGTTCTGAGAGATAAGTGTGTGTGAAAGCCGTACTTCACCTAGCTTGTTGGGAACACAAAGGTTTTTTTTCAGTTGGCAACTCCATTCCATACATATATATGGGGAGGTAGAAGTTCCAACTCGGTTTTACAGTGAAAACTGCAGGAACATCAAACCGGCACTAGGAAACAGACTGAGAAAGCAGAGAATAAGTCTCTCCTGCAACCCGTTCCCTTGGTGCTAGATGAATGAACGTCTCTCCACTTGCTCAGTTCTGAGAGATAAGTGTGTGTGAAAGCCGTCCTTCACCTAGCTTGTTGGGAACACAAAGTTTCTTTTCAGTTGCAAACTCCATTCCATACATATATATGGGGAGGTACAAGCTCCAACACGGTTTTACAGTGAAAACTGCAGGAACTTCAAACCGGCACTAGGAAACAGACTGAGAAAGCAGAGAAAAAGTGTCTCCTGCAACCCGTTCCCTTGGTGCTAGATGAACGAACGTCTCTCCACTTGCTCAGTTCTGAGAGATAAGTGTGTGTGAAAGCCGTCCTTCACCTAGCTTGTTGGGAACACAAAGTTACTTTCAAGTTGCAAACTCCATTCCATACATATATATGGGAAGGTAGAAGTTTCAACTCGGTTTTACAGTGTAAACTGCAGGAACTTCAAACCGGCACTAGGAAACAGACTGAGAAAGCAGAGAAAAAGTGTCTCCTGCAACCAGTTCCCTTGGTGCTAGATGAACGAACGTCTCTCCACTTGCTCAGTTCTGAGAGATAAGTGTGTGTGAAAGCCGTCCTTCACCTAGATTGTTGGGAACACAAAGGTTTTTTTTCAGTTGGCAACTCCATTCCATACATATATATGGGGAGGTAGAAGTTCCAACTGGGTTTTAAAGTGAAAACTGCAGGAACTTCAAACCGACACTAGGAAACAGACTGAGAAAGCAGAGAAAAAGTGTCTCCTGCAAACCGTTCCCTTGGTGCTAGATGAACGAACGTCTCTCCACTTGCTAAGTTCTGAGAGATCAGTGTGTGTGAAAGCCGTCCTTCACCTAGCTTGTTGGGAACACAAAGTTTCTTTTCAGTTGCAAACTGCATTCCATACATATATATGGGGAGGTACAAGCTCCAACACGGTTTTACAGTGAAAACTGCAGGAACTTCAAACCGGCACTAGGAAACAGACTGAGATAGCAGAGAAAAAGTGTCCCCTGCAACCCGTTACCTTGGTGCTAGATGAACGAACGTCTCTCCACTTGCTCAGTTCTGAGAGATAAGTGTGTGTGAAAGCCGTCCTTCACCTAGCTTGTTGGGAACACAAAGTTTCTTTTCAGTTGCAAACTCCATTCCATACATATATATGGGAAGGTAGAAGTTTCAACTCGGTTTTACAGTGTAAACTGCAGGAACATCAAACCGGCACTAGGAAACAGACTGAGAAAGCCGAGAAAAAGTGTCTCCTGCAACCCGTTCCCTTGGTGCTAGATGAACGAACGTCTCTCGACTTGCTTAGTTCTGAGAGATAAGTGTGTGTGAAAGCCGTCCTTCACCTAGCTTGTTGGGAACAAAAGTTTCTTTTCAGTTGCAAACTCCATTCCATACATATATATGGGAAGGTAGAAGTTCCAACTCGGTTTTACTGTGAAAACTGCAGGAACTTCATACCGGCACTAGGAAACAGACTGAGAAAGCAGAGAAAAAGTGTCTCCTGCTACCCGTTCCCTTCGTGCTAGATGAACGAACGTCTCTCCACTTGCTCAGTTCTGAGAGATAAGTGTGTGTGAAAGCCGTCCTTCACCTAGCTTGTTGGGAACACAAAGGTTTTTTTTCAGTTGGCAACTCCATTCCATACATATATATGGGGAGGTAGAAGTTCCAACACGGTTTTACAGTGAAAACTGTAGGAACATCAAACCGGCACTAGGAAACAGACTGAGAAAGCAGAGAAAAAGTGTCTCCTGCAACCCGTTCCCTTGGTGCTAGATGAACGAACGTCTCTCCACTTGCTCAGTTCTGAGAGATAAGTGTGTGTGAAAGCCGTCCTTCACCTAGCTTGTTGGGAACAAAAGTTTCTTTTCAGTTGCAAACTCCATTCCATACATATATATGGGGAGGTACAAGCTCCAACACGGTTTTACAGTGAAAACTGCAGGAACTTCAAACCGGCACTAGGAAACAGACTTAGAAAGCAGAGAAAAAGTGTCTCCTGGAACCCGTTCCCTTGGTGCTAGATGAACGAACGTCTCTCCACTTGCTCAGTTCTGAGAGATAAGTGTGTGTGAAAGCCGTCCTTCACCTAGCTTGTTGGGAACAAAAGTTTCTTTTCAGTTGCAAACTCCATTCCATACATATATATGGGGAGGTAGAAGCTCCAACACGGTTTTACAGTGAAAACTGCAGGAAATTCAAACCGGCACTAGGAAACAGACTTAGAAAGCAGAGAAAAAGTCTCTCCTGCAACCCGTTCCCTTGGTGCTAGATGAACGAACGTCTCTCCACTTGCTCAGTTCTGAGAGATAAGTGTGTGTTAAAGCCGTCCTTCACCTAGCTTGTTGGGAACAAAAGTTTCTTTTCAGTTGCAAACTCCATTCCATACATATATATGGGAAGGTAGAAGTTCCAACTCGGTTTTACAGTGAAAACTGCAGGAACTTCATACCGGCACTAGGAAACAGACTGAGAAAGCAGAGAAAAAGTGTCTCCTGCTACCCGTTCCCTTCGTGCTAGATGAACGAACGTCTCTCCACTTGCTCAGTTCTGAGAGATAAGTGTGTGTGAAAGCCGTCCTTCACCTAGCTTGTTGGGAACACAAAGGTTTTTTTTCAGTTGGCAACTCCATTCCATACATATATATGGGGAGGTAGAAGTTCCAACTCGGTTTTACAGTGAAAACTGCAGGAACTTCAAACCGGCACTAGGAAACAGACTGAGAAAGCAGAGAAAAAGTGTCTCCTGCAACCCGTTCCCTTGGTGCTAGATGAACGAACGTCTCTCCACTTGCTCAGTTCTGAGAGATAAGTGTGTGTGAAACCCGTCCTTCACCTAGATTGTTGGGAACACAAAGTTTCTTTTCAGTTGCAAACTCCATTCCACACATATATATGGGGAGGTACAAGCTCCAACACGATTTTACAGTGAAAACTGCAGGAACTTCAAACCGGAACTAGGAAACAGACTGAGAAAGCAGAGAAAAAGTGTCTCCTGCAACCCGTTCCCTTGGTGCTAGATGAACGAACGTCTCTCCACTTGCTCAGTTCTGAGAGATAAGTGTGTGTGAAAGCCGTCCTTCACCTATCTTGTTGGAAACACAAAGTTTTTTTTCAGTTGGCAACTCCATTCCATACATATATATGGGGAGGTACAAGCTCCAACACGGTTTTACAGTGAAAACTTCAGGAACTACAAACCGCCACTAGGAAACAGACTGAGAAAGCAGAGAAAAATTCTCTCCTGCATCCCGTTCCCTTGGTGCTAGATGAATGAACGTCTCTCCACTTGCTCAGATCTGAGAGATAAGTGTGTGTGAAAGCCGTCCTTCACCTAGCTTGTTGGGAACACAAAGTTTCTTTTCAGTTGCAAAATCCATTCCATACATATATATGGGGAGGTAGAAGTTCCAACTCGGTTTTACAGTGAAAACTGCAGGAACTTCAAACCGGCACTAGGAAACAGACTGAGAAAGCAGAGAAAAAGTGTCTCCTGCAACCCGTTCCCTTGGTGCTAGATGAACGAACGTCTCTCCACTTGCTCAGTTCTGAGAGATAAGTGTGTGTGAAAGCCGTCCTTCACCTAGCTTGTTGGGAACACAAAGTTACTTTCAAGTTGCAAACTCCATTCCATACATATATATGGGAAGGTAGAAGTTTCAACTCGGTTTTACAGTGTAAACTGCAGGAACTTCAAACCGGCACTAGGAAACAGACTGAGAAAGCAGAGAAAAAGTGTCTCCTGCAACCAGTTCCCTTGGTGCTAGATGAACGAACGTCTCTCCACTTGCTCAGTTCTGAGAGATAAGTGTGTGTGAAAGCCGTCCTTCACCTAGATTGTTGGGAACACAAAGGTTTTTTTTCAGTTGGCAACTCCATTCCATACATATATATGGGGAGGTAGAAGTTCCAACTGGGTTTTAAAGTGAAAACTGCAGGAACTTCAAACCGACACTAGGAAACAGACTGAGAAAGCAGAGAAAAAGTGTCTCCTGCAAACCGTTCCCTTGGTGCTAGATGAACGAACGTCTCTCCACTTGCTAAGTTCTGAGAGATCAGTGTGTGTGAAAGCCGTCCTTCACCTAGCTTGTTGGGAACACAAAGTTTCTTTTCAGTTGCAAACTGCATTCCATACATATATATGGGGAGGTACAAGCTCCAACACGGTTTTACAGTGAAAACTGCAGGAACTTCAAACCGGCACTAGGAAACAGACTGAGATAGCAGAGAAAAAGTGTCCCCTGCAACCCGTTACCTTGGTGCTAGATGAACGAACGTCTCTCCACTTGCTCAGTTCTGAGAGATAAGTGTGTGTGAAAGCCGTCCTTCACCTAGCTTGTTGGGAACACAAAGTTTCTTTTCAGTTGCAAACTCCATTCCATACATATATATGGGAAGGTAGAAGTTTCAACTCGGTTTTACAGTGTAAACTGCAGGAACATCAAACCGGCACTAGGAAACAGACTGAGAAAGCCGAGAAAAAGTGTCTCCTGCAACCCGTTCCCTTGGTGCTAGATGAACGAACGTCTCTCGACTTGCTTAGTTCTGAGAGATAAGTGTGTGTGAAAGCCGTCCTTCACCTAGCTTGTTGGGAACAAAAGTTTCTTTTCAGTTGCAAACTCCATTCCATACATATATATGGGAAGGTAGAAGTTCCAACTCGGTTTTACTGTGAAAACTGCAGGAACTTCATACCGGCACTAGGAAACAGACTGAGAAAGCAGAGAAAAAGTGTCTCCTGCTACCCGTTCCCTTCGTGCTAGATGAACGAACGTCTCTCCACTTGCTCAGTTCTGAGAGATAAGTGTGTGTGAAAGCCGTCCTTCACCTAGCTTGTTGGTAACACAAAGGTTTTTTTTCAGTTGGCAACTCCATTCCATACATATATATGGGGAGGTAGAAGTTCCAACACGGTTTTACAGTGAAAACTGTAGGAACATCAAACCGGCACTAGGAAACAGACTGAGAAAGCAGAGAAAAAGTGTCTCCTGCAACCCGTTCCCTTGGTGCTAGATGAACGAACGTCTCTCCACTTGCTCAGTTCTGAGAGATAAGTGTGTGTGAAAGCCGTCCTTCAACTAGCTTGTTGGGAACAAAAGTTTCTTTTCAGTTGCAAACTCCATTCCATACATATATATGGGGAGGTACAAGCTCCAACACGGTTTTACAGTGAAAACTGCAGGAACTTCAAACCGGCACTAGGAAACAGACTTAGAAAGCAGAGAAAAAGTGTCTCCTGGAACCCGTTCCCTTGGTGCTAGATGAACGAACGTCTCTCCACTTGCTCAGTTCTGAGAGATAAGTGTGTGTGAAAGCCGTCCTTCACCTAGCTTGTTGGGAACAAAAGTTTCTTTTCAGTTGCAAACTCCATTCCATACATATATATGGGGAGGTAGAAGCTCCAACACGGTTTTACAGTGAAAACTGCAGGAACTTCAAACCGGCACTAGGAAACAGACTTAGAAAGCAGAGAAAAAGTCTCTCCTGCAACCCGTTCCCTTGGTGCTAGATGAACGAACGTCTCTCCACTTGCTCAGTTCTGAGAGATAAGTGTGTGTTAAAGCCGTCCTTCACCTAGCTTGTTGGGAACAAAAGTTTCTTTTCAGTTGCAAACTCCATTCCATACATATATATGGGAAGGTAGAAGTTCCAACTCGGTTTTACAGTGAAAACTGCAGGAACTTCATACCGGCACTAGGAAACAGACTGAGAAAGCAGAGAAAAAGTGTCTCCTGCTACCCGTTCCCTTCGTGCTAGATGAACGAACGTCTCTCCACTTGCTCAGTTCTGAGAGATAAGTGTGTGTGAAAGCCGTCCTTCACCTAGCTTGTTGGGAACACAAAGGTTTTTTTTCAGTTGGCAACTCCATTCCATACATATATATGGGGAGGTAGAAGTTCCAACTCGGTTTTACAGTGAAAACTGCAGGAACTTCAAACCGGCACTAGGAAACAGACTGAGAAAGCAGAGAAAAAGTGTCTCCTGCAACCCGTTCCCTTGGTGCTAGATGAACGAACGTCTCTCCACTTGCTCAGTTCTGAGAGATAAGTGTGTGTGAAACCCGTCCTTCACCTAGATTGTTGGGAACACAAAGTTTCTTTTCAGTTGCAAACTCCATTCCACACATATATATGGGGAGGTACAAGCTCCAACACGATTTTACAGTGAAAACTGCAGGAACTTCAAACCGGAACTAGGAAACAGATTGAGAAAGCAGAGAAAAAGTGTCTCCTGCAACCCGTTCCCTTGGTGCTAGATGAACGAACGTCTCTCCACTTGCTCAGTTCTGAGAGATAAGTGTGTGTGAAAGCCGTCCTTCACCTATCTTGTTGGAAACACAAAGTTTTTTTTCAGTTGGCAACTCCATTCCATACATATATATGGGGAGGTACAAGCTCCAACACGGTTTTACAGTGAAAACTTCAGGAACTACAAACCGCCACTAGGAAACAGACTGAGAAAGCAGAGAAAAAGTCTCTCCTGCATCCCGTTCCCTTGGTGCTAGATGAATGAACGTCTCTCCACTTGCTCAGATCTGAGAGATAAGTGTGTGTGAAAGCCGTCCTTCACCTAGCTTGTTGGGAACACAAAGTTTCTTTTCAGTTGCAAAATCCATTCCATACATATATATGGGGAGGTAGAAGTTCCAACTCGGTTTTACAGTGAAAACTGCAGGAACTTCAAACCGGCACTAGGAAACAGACTGAGAAAGCAGAGAAAAAGTGTCTCCTGCAACCCGTTCCCTTGGTGCTAGATGAACGAACGTCTCTCCACTTGCTCAGTTCTGAGAGATAAGTGTGTGTGAAAGCCGTCCTTCACCTAGCTTGTTGGGAACACTAAGTTTCTTTCAAGTTGCAAACTCCATTCCTTACATATATATGGGAAGGTAGAAGTTTCAACTCGGTTTTACAGTGTAAACTGCAGGAACTTCAAACCGGCACTAGGAAACAGACTGAGAAAGCAGGGAAAAAGTGTCTCCTGCAACCCGTTCCCTTGGTGCTAGATGAACGAACGTCTCTCCACTTGCTCAGTTCTGAGAGATAAGTGTGTGTGAAAGCCGTCCTTCACCTAGCTTGTTGGGAACACAAAGGTTTTTTTTCAGTTGGCAACTCCATTCCATACATATATGTGGGGAGGTAGAAGTTCCAACTCGGTTTTACATTGAAAACTGCAGGAACATCAAACCGGCACTAGGAAACAGACTGAGAAAGCAGAGAAAAAGTGTCTCCTGCAACCCGTTCCCTTGGTGCTAGATGAACGAACGTCTCTCCACTTGCTCAGTTCTGAGTGATAAGTGTGTGTGAAAGCCGTCCTTCACCAACTTGTTGGGAACAAAAGTTTCTTTTCAGTTGCAAACTCCATTCCATACATATATATGGGGAGGTAGAAGCTCCAACACGGTTTTACAGTGAAAACTGCAGGAACTTCAAACCGGCACTAGGAAACAGACTTAGAAAGCAGAGAAAAAGTGTCTCCTGCAACCCGTTCCCTTGGTGCTAGATGAACGAACGTCTCTCCACTTGCTCAGTTCTGAGAGATAAGTGTGTGTGAAAGCCGTCCTTCACCTAGCTTGTTGGGAACACAAAGTTTCTTTTCAGTTGCAAACTCCATTCCATACATATATAAGGGGAGGTACAAGCTCCAACACGGTTTTACAGTGAAAACTGCAGGAACTTCATACCGGCACTAGGAAACAGACTGAGAAAGCAGAGAAAAAGTGTCTCCTGCTACCCGTTCCCTTCGTGCTAGATGAACGAACGTCTCTCCACTTGCTCAGTTCTGAGAGATAAGTGAGTGTGAAAGCCGTCCTTCACCTAGCTTGTTGGGAACACAAAGGTTTTTTTTCAGTTGGCAACTCCATTCCATACATATATATGGGGAGGTAGAAGTTCCAACTCGGTTTTACAGTGAAAACTGCAGGAACTTCAAACCGGCACTAGGAAACAGACTGAGAAAGCAGAGAAAAAGTGTCTCCTGCAACCCGTTCCCTTGGTGCTAGATGAACGAACGTCTCTCCACTTGCTCAGTTCTGAGAGATAAGTGTGTGTGAAAGCCGTACTTCACCTAGCTTGTTGGGAACACAAAGGTTTTTTTTCAGTTGGCAACTCCATTCCATACATATATATGGGGAGGTAGAAGTTCCAACTCGGTTTTACAGTGAAAACTGCAGGAACATCAAACCGGCACTAGGAAACAGACTGAGAAAGCAGAGAATAAGTCTCTCCTGCAACCCGTTCCCTTGGTGCTAGATGAATGAACGTCTCTCCACTTGCTCAGTTCTGAGAGATAAGTGTGTGTGAAAGCCGTCCTTCACCTAGCTTGTTGGGAACACAAAGTTTCTTTTCAGTTGCAAACTCCATTCCATACATATATATGGGGAGGTACAAGCTCCAACACGGTTTTACAGTGAAAACTGCAGGAACTTCAAACCGGCACTAGGAAACAGACTGAGAAAGCAGAGAAAAAGTGTCTCCTGCAACCCGTTCCCTTGGTGCTAGATGAACGAACGTCTCTCCACTTGCTCAGTTCTGAGAGATAAGTGTGTGTGAAAGCCGTCCTTCACCTAGCTTGTTGGGAACACAAAGTTACTTTCAAGTTGCAAACTCCATTCCATACATATATATGGGAAGGTAGAAGTTTCAACTCGGTTTTACAGTGTAAACTGCAGGAACTTCAAACCGGCACTAGGAAACAGACTGAGAAAGCAGAGAAAAAGTGTCTCCTGCAACCAGTTCCCTTGGTGCTAGATGAACGAACGTCTCTCCACTTGCTCAGTTCTGAGAGATAAGTGTGTGTGAAAGCCGTCCTTCACCTAGATTGTTGGGAACACAAAGGTTTTTTTTCAGTTAGCAACTCCATTCCATACATATATATGGGGAGGTAGAAGTTCCAACTCGGTTTTACAGTGAAAACTGCAGGAACATCAAACCGGCACTAGGAAACAGACTGAGAAAGCAGAGAAAAACTGTCTCCTGCAACCCGTTCCCTTGGTGCTAGATGAACGAACGTCTCTCCACTTGCTCAGTTCTGAGAGATAAATGTGTGTGAAAGCCGTCCTTCACCTAGCTTGTTGGGAACAAAAGTTTCTTTTCAGTTGCAAACTCCATTCCATAAATATATATGGGGAGGTAGAAGCTCCAACACGGTTTTACAGTGAAAACTGCAGGAACTTCAAACCGGCACTAGGAAACAGACTTAGAAAGCAGAGAAAAAGTCTCTCCTGCAACCCGTTCCCTTGGTGCTAGATGAACGAACGTCTCTCCACTTGCTCAGTTCTGAGAGATAAGTGTGTGTGAAAGCCGTCCTTCACCTAGCTTGTTGGGAACACAAAGTTTCTTTTCAGTTGCAAACTCCATTCCATACATATATATGGGGAGGTACAAGCTCCAACACGGTTTTACAGTGAAAACTGCAGGAAATTCATACCGGCACTAGGAAACAGACTGAGAAAGCAGAGAAAAAGTCTCTCCTGCAACCCGTTCCCTTGGTTCTAGATGAACGAACGTCTCTCCACTTGCTCAGTTCTGAGAGATAAGTGTGTGTGAAAGCCGTCCTTCACCTAGCTTGTTGGGAACACAAAGTTTCTTTTCAGTTGCAAACTCCATTCCATACATATATATGGGGAGGTACAAGCTCCAACACGGTTTTACAGTGAAAACTGCAGGAACTTCATACCGGCACTAGGAAACAGACTGAGAAAGCAGAGAAAAAGTGTCTCCTGCAACCCGTTCCCTTGGTGCTAGATGAACGAACGTCTCTCCACTTGCTCAGTTCTGAGAGATAAGTGTGTGTGAAAGCCGTCCTTCACCTAGCTTGTTGGGAACAAAAAGGTTTTTTTTCAGTTGGCAACTCCATTCCATACATATATATGGGGAGGTAGAAGTTCCAACTGGGTTTTAAAGTGAAAACTGCAGGAACTTGAAACCGACACTAGGAAACAGACTGAGAAAGCAGAGAAAAAGTGTCTCCTGCAACCCGTTCCCTTGGTGCTAGATGAACGAACGTCTCTCCACTTGCTAAGTTCTGAGAGATCAGTGTGTGTGAAAGCCGTCCTTCACCTAGCTTGTTGGGAACACAAAGTTTCTTTTCAGTTGCAAACTGCATTCCATACATATATATGGGGAGGTACAAGCTCCAACACGGTTTTACAGTGAAAACTGCAGGAACTTCAAACCGGCACTAGGAAACAGACTGAGATAGCAGAGAAAAAGTGTCCCCTGCAACCCGTTACCTTGGTGCTAGATGAACGAACGTCTCTCCACTTGCTCAGTTCTGAGAGATAAGTGTGTGTGAAAGCCGTCCTTCACCTAGCTTGTTGGGAACACAAAGTTTCTTTTCAGTTGCAAACTCCATTCCATACATATATATGGGAAGGTAGAAGTTTCAACTCGGTTTTACAGTGTAAACTGCAGGAACATCAAACCGGCACTAGGAAACAGACTGAGAAAGCCGAGAAAAAGTGTCTCCTGCAACCCGTTCCCTTGGTGCTAGATGAACGAACGTCTCTCCACTTGCTTAGTTCTGAGAGATAAGTGTGTGTGAAAGCCGTCCTTCACCTAGCTTGTTGGGAACAAAAGTTTCTTTTCAGTTGCAAACTCCATTCCATACATATATATGGGAAGGTAGAAGTTCCAACTCGGTTTTACTGTGAAAACTGCAGGAACTTCATACCGGCACTAGGAAACAGACTGAGAAAGCAGAGAAAAAGTGTCTCCTGCTACCCGTTCCCTTCGTGCTAGATGAACGAACGTCTCTCCACTTGCTCAGTTCTGAGAGATAAGTGTGTGTGAAAGCCGTCCTTCACCTAGTTTGTTGGGAACACAAAGGTTTTTTTTCAGTTGGCAACTCCATTCCATACATATATATGGGGAGGTAGAAGTTCCAACTCGGTTTTACAGTGAAAACTGCAGGAACTTCAAACCGGCACTAGGAAACAGACTTAGAAAGCAGAGAAAAAGTGTCTCCTGCAACCCGTTCCCTTGGTGCTAGATGAACGAACGTCTCTCCACTTGCTCAGTTCTGAGAGATAAGTGTGTGTGAAAGCCGTCCTTCACCTAGCTTGTTGGGAACAAAAGTTTCTTTTCAGTTGCAAACTCCATTCCATACATATATATGGGGAGGTACAAGCTCCAACACGGTTTTACAGTGAAAACTGCAGGAACTTCAAACCGGCACTAGGAAACAGACTTAGAAAGCAGAGAAAAAGTGTCTCCTGGAACCCGTTCCCTTGGTGCTAGATGAACGAACGTCTCTCCACTTGCTCAGTTCTGAGAGATAAGTGTGTGTTAAAGCCGTCCTTCACCTAGCTTGTTGGGAACAAAAGTTTCTTTTCAGTTGCAAACTCCATTCCATACATATATATGGGAAGGTAGAAGTTCCAACTCGGTTTTACCGTGAAAACTGCAGGAACTTCATACCGGCACTAGGAAACAGACTGAGAAAGCAGAGAAAAAGTGTCTCCTGCTACCCGTTCCCTTCGTGCTAGATGAACGAACGTCTCTCCACTTGCTCAGTTCTGAGAGATAAGTGTGTGTGAAAGCCGTCCTTCACCTAGCTTGTTGGGAACACAAAGGTTTTTTTTCAGTTGGCAACTCCATTCCATACATATATATGGGGAGGTAGAAGTTCCAACTCGGTTTTACAGTGAAAACTTCAGGAACTTCAAACCGGCACTAGGAAACAGACTTAGAAAGCAGAGAAAAAGTGTCTCCTGCAACCCGTTCCCTTGGTGCTAGATGAACGAACGTCTCTCCACTTGCTCAGTTCTGAGAGATAAGTGTGTGTGAAAGCCGTCCTTCACCTAGCTTGTTGGGAACAAAAGTTTCTTTTCAGTTGCAAACTCCATTCCATACATATATATGGGGAGGTAGAAGCTCCAACACGGTTTTACAGTGAAAACTGCAGGAACTTCAAACCGGCACTAGGAAACAGACTTAGAAAGCAGAGAAAAAGTGTCTCCTGCAACCCGTTCCCTTGGTGCTAGATGAACGAACGTCTCTCCACTTGCTCAGTTCTGAGAGATAAGTGTGTGTTAAAGCCGTCCTTCACCTAGCTTGTTGGGAACAAAAGTTTCTTTTCAGTTGCAAACTCCATTCCATACATATATATGGGAAGGTAGAAGTTCCAACTCGGTTTTACAGTGAAAACTGCAGGAACTTCATACCGGCACTAGGAAACAGACTGAGAAAGCAGAGAAAAAGTGTCTCCTGCTACCCGTTCCCTTCGTGCTAGATGAACGAACGTCTCTCCACTTGCTCAGTTCTGAGAGATAAGTGTGTGTGAAAGCCGTCCTTCACCTAGCTTGTTGGGAACACAAAGGTTTTTTTTCAGTTGGCAACTCCATTCCATACATATATATGGGGAGGTAGAAGTTCCAACTCGGTTTTACAGTGAAAACTGCAGGAACTTCAAACCGGCACTAGGAAACAGACTGAGAAAGCAGAGAAAAAGTGTCTCCTGCAAACCGTTCCCTTGGTGCTAGATGAACGAACGTCTCTCCACTTGCTCAGTTCTGAGAGATAAGTGTGTGTGAAAGCCGTCCTTCACCTAGATTGTTGGGAACACAAAGTTTCTTTTCAGTTGCAAACTCCATTCCACACATATATATGGGGAGGTACAAGCTCCAACACGATTTTACAGTGAAAACTGCAGGAACTTCAAACCGGAACTAGGAAACAGACTGAGAAAGCAGAGAAAAAGTGTCTCCTGCAACCCGTTCCCTTGGTGCTAGATGAACGAACGTCTCTCCACTTGCTCAGTTCTGAGAGATAAGTGTGTGTGAAAGCCGTCCTTCACCTATCTTGTTGGAAACACAAAGTTTTTTTTCAGTTGGCAACTCCATTCCATACATATATATGGGGAGGTACAAGCTCCAACACGGTTTTACAGTGAAAACTTCAGGAACTACAAACCGCCACTAGGAAACAGACTGAGAAAGCAGAGAAAAAGTCTCTCCTGCATCCCGTTCCCTTGGTGCTAGATGAATGAACGTCTCTCCACTTGCTCAGATCTGAGAGATAAGTGTGTGTGAAAGCCGTCCTTCACCTAGCTTGTTGGGAACACAAAGTTTCTTTTCAGTTGCAAAATCCATTCCATACATATATATGGGGAGGTAGAAGTTCCAACTCGGTTTTACAGTGAAAACTGCAGGAACTTCAAACCGGCACTAGGAAACAGACTGAGAAAGCAGAGAAAAAGTGTCTCCTGCAACCCGTTCCCTTGGTGCTAGATGAACGAACGTCTCTCCACTTGCTCAGTTCTGAGAGATAAGTGTGTGTGAAAGCCGTCCTTCACCTAGCTTGTTGGGAACACTAAGTTTCTTTCAAGTTGCAAACTCCATTCCTTACATATATATGGGAAGGTAGAAGTTTCAACTCGGTTTTACAGTGTAAACTGCAGGAACTTCAAACCGGCACTAGGAAACAGACTGAGAAAGCAGGGAAAAAGTGTCTCCTGCAACCCGTTCCCTTGGTGCTAGATGAACGAACGTCTCTCCACTTGCTCAGTTCTGAGAGATAAGTGTGTGTGAAAGCCGTCCTTCACCTAGCTTGTTGGGAACACAAAGGTTTTTTTTCAGTTGGCAACTCCATTCCATACATATATGTGGGGAGGTAGAAGTTCCAACTCGGTTTTACAGTGAAAACTGCAGGAACATCAAACCGGCACTAGGAAACAGACTGAGAAAGCAGAGAAAAAGTGTCTCCTGCAACCCGTTCCCTTGGTGCTAGATGAACGAACGTCTCTCCACTTGCTCAGTTCTGAGTGATAAGTGTGTGTGAAAGCCGTCCTTCACCAACTTGTTGGGAACAAAAGTTTCTTTTCAGTTGCAAACTCCATTCCATACATATATATGGGGAGGTAGAAGCTCCAACACGGTTTTACAGTGAAAACTGCAGGAACTTCAAACCGGCACTAGGAAACAGACTTAGAAAGCAGAGAAAAAGTGTCTCCTGCAACCCGTTCCCTTGGTGCTAGATGAACGAACGTCTCTCCACTTGCTCAGTTCTGAGAGATAAGTGTGTGTGAAAGCCGTCCTTCACCTAGCTTGTTGGGAACACAAAGTTTCTTTTCAGTTGCAAACTCCATTCCATACATATATATGGGGAGGTACAAGCTCCAACACGGTTTTACAGTGAAAACTGCAGGAACTTCATACCGGCACTAGGAAACAGACTGAGAAAGCAGAGAAAAAGTGTCTCCTGCTACCCGTTCCCTTGGTGCTAGATGAACGAACGTCTCTCCACTTGCTCAGTTCTGAGAGATAAGTGAGTGTGAAAGCCGTCCTTCACCTAGCTTGTTGGGAACACAAAGGTTTTTTTTCAGTTGTCAACTCCATTCCATACATATATATGGGGAGGTAGAAGTTCCAACTCGGTTTTACAGTGAAAACTGCAGGAACTTCAAACCGGCACTAGGAAACAGACTGAGAAAGCAGAGAAAAAGTGTCTCCTGCAACCCGTTCCCTTGGTGCTAGATGAACGAACGTCTCTCCACTTGCTCAGTTCTGAGAGATAAGTGTGTGTGAAAGCCGTACTTCACCTAGCTTGTTGGGAACACAAAGGTTTTTTTTCAGTTGGCAACTCCATTCCATACATATATATGGGGAGGTAGAAGTTCCAACTCGGTTTTACAGTGAAAACTGCAGGAACATCAAACCGGCACTAGGAAACAGACTGAGAAAGCAGAGAATAAGTCTCTCCTGCAACCCGTTCCCTTGGTGCTAGATGAATGAACGTCTCTCCACTTGCTCAGTTCTGAGAGATAAGTGTGTGTGAAAGCCGTCCTTCACCTAGCTTGTTGGGAACACAAAGTTTCTTTTCAGTTGCAAACTCCATTCCATACATATATATGGGGAGGTACAAGCTCCAACACGGTTTTACAGTGAAAACTGCAGGAACTTCAAACCGGCACTAGGAAACAGACTGAGAAAGCAGAGAAAAAGTGTCTCCTGCAACCCGTTCCCTTGGTGCTAGATGAACGAACGTCTCTCCACTTGCTCAGTTCTGAGAGATAAGTGTGTGTGAAAGCCGTCCTTCACCTAGCTTGTTGGGAACACAAAGTTACTTTCAAGTTGCAAACTCCATTCCATACATATATATGGGAAGGTAGAAGTTTCAACTCGGTTTTACAGTGTAAACTGCAGGAACTTCAAACCGGCACTAGGAAACAGACTGAGAAAGCAGAGAAAAAGTGTCTCCTGCAACCAGTTCCCTTGGTGCTAGATGAACGAACGTCTCTCCACTTGCTCAGTTCTGAGAGATAAGTGTGTGTGAAAGCCGTCCTTCACCTAGATTGTTGGGAACACAAAGGTTTTTTTTCAGTTAGCAACTCCATTCCATACATATATATGGGGAGGTAGAAGTTCCAACTCGGTTTTACAGTGAAAACTGCAGGAACATCAAACCGGCACTAGGAAACAGACTGAGAAAGCAGAGAAAAACTGTCTCCTGCAACCCGTTCCCTTGGTGCTAGATGAACGAACGTCTCTCCACTTGCTCAGTTCTGAGAGATAAATGTGTGTGAAAGCCGTCCTTCACCTAGCTTGTTGGGAACAAAAGTTTCTTTTCAGTTGCAAACTCCATTCCATAAATATATATGGGGAGGTAGAAGCTCCAACACGGTTTTACAGTGAAAACTGCAGGAACTTCAAACCGGCACTAGGAAACAGACTTAGAAAGCAGAGAAAAAGTCTCTCCTGCAACCCGTTCCCTTGGTGCTAGATGAACGAACGTCTCTCCACTTGCTCAGTTCTGAGAGATAAGTGTGTGTGAAAGCCGTCCTTCACCTAGCTTGTTGGGAACACAAAGTTTCTTTTCAGTTGCAAACTCCATTCCATACATATATATGGGGAGGTACAAGCTCCAACACGGTTTTACAGTGAAAACTGCAGGAACTTCATACCGGCACTAGGAAACAGACTGAGAAAGCAGAGAAAAAGTCTCTCCTGCAACCCGTTCCCTTGGTTCTAGATGAACGAACGTCTCTCCACTTGCTCAGTTCTGAGAGATAAGTGTGTGTGAAAGCCGTCCTTCACCTAGCTTGTTGGGAACACAAAGTTTCTTTTCAGTTGCAAACTCCATTCCATACATATATATGGGGAGGTACAAGCTCCAACACGGTTTTACAGTGAAAACTGCAGGAACTTCATACCGGCACTAGGAAACAGACTGAGAAAGCAGAGAAAAAGTGTCTCCTGCAACCCGTTCCCTTGGTGCTAGATGAACGAACGTCTCTCCACTTGCTCAGTTCTGAGAGATAAGTGTGTGTGAAAGCCGTCCTTCACCTAGCTTGTTGGGAACAAAAAGGTTTTTTTTCAGTTGGCAACTCCATTCCATACATATATATGGGGAGGTAGAAGTTCCAACTGGGTTTTAAAGTGAAAACTGCAGGAACTTGAAACCGACACTAGGAAACAGACTGAGAAAGCAGAGAAAAAGTGTCTCCTGCAACCCGTTCCCTTGGTGCTAGATGAACGAACGTCTCTCCACTTGCTAAGTTCTGAGAGATCAGTGTGTGTGAAAGCCGTCCTTCACCTAGCTTGTTGGGAACACAAAGTTTCTTTTCAGTTGCAAACTGCATTCCATACATATATATGGGGAGGTACAAGCTCCAACACGGTTTTACAGTGAAAACTGCAGGAACTTCAAACCGGCACTAGGAAACAGACTGAGATAGCAGAGAAAAAGTGTCCCCTGCAACCCGTTACCTTGGTGCTAGATGAACGAACGTCTCTCCACTTGCTCAGTTCTGAGAGATAAGTGTGTGTGAAAGCCGTCCTTCACCTAGCTTGTTGGGAACACAAAGTTTCTTTTCAGTTGCAAACTCCATTCCATACATATATATGGGAAGGTAGAAGTTTCAACTCGGTTTTACAGTGTAAACTGCAGGAACATCAAACCGGCACTAGGAAACAGACTGAGAAAGCCGAGAAAAAGTGTCTCCTGCAACCCGTTCCCTTGGTGCTAGATGAACGAACGTCTCTCCACTTGCTTAGTTCTGAGAGATAAGTGTGTGTGAAAGCCGTACTTCACCTAGCTTGTTGGGAACACAAAGGTTTTTTTTCAGTTGGCAACTCCATTCCATACATATATATGGGGAGGTAGAAGTTCCAACTCGGTTTTACAGTGAAAACTGCAGGAACATCAAACCGGCACTAGGAAACAGACTAAGAAAGCAGAGAAAAAGTGTCTCCTGCAACCCGTTCCATTGGTGCTAGATGAACGAACGTCTCTCCACTTGCTCAGTTCTGAGAGATAAGTGTGTGTGAAAGCCGTCCTTCACCTAGCTTCTTGGGAACAAAAGTTTCTTTTCACTTGCATACTCCATTCCATACATATATATGGGGTGGTAGAAGCTCCAACACTGTTTTACAGTGAAAACTGCAGGAACTTCAAACCGGCACTAGGAAACAGACTTAGAAAGCAGAGAAAAAGTCTCTCCTGCAACCCGTTCCCTTGGTGCTAGATGAACGAACGTCTCTCCACTTGCTCAGTTCTGAGAGATAAGTGTGTGTGAAAGCCGTCCTTCACCTAGCTTGTTGGGAACACAAAGTTTCTTTTCAGTTGCAAACTCCATTCCATACATATATATGGGGAGGTACAAGCTCCAACACGGTTTTACAGTGAAAACTGCAGGAACTTCATACCGGCACTAGGAAACAGACTGAGAAAGCAGAGAAAAAGTCTCTCCTGCAACCCGTTCCCTTGGTTCTAGATGAACGAACGTCTCTCCACTTGCTCAGTTCTGAGAGGTAAGTGTGTGTGAAAGCCGTCCTTCACCTAGCTTGTTGGGAACACAAAGTTTCTTTTCAGTTGCAAACTCCATTCCATACATATATATGGGGAGGTACAAGCTCCAACACGGTTTTACAGTGAAAACTGCAGGAACTTCATACCGGCACTAGGAAACAGACTGAGAAAGCAGAGAAAAAGTGTCTCCTGCAACCCGTTCCCTTGGTGCTAGATGAACGAACGTCTCTCCACTTGCTCAGTTCTGAGAGATATGTGTGTGTGAAAGCCGTCCTTCACCTAGCTTGTTGGGAACAAAAAGGTTTTTTTTCAGTTGGCAACTCCATTCCATACATATATATGGGGAGGTAGAAGTTCCAACTGGGTTTTAAAGTGAAAACTGCAGGAACTTCAAACCGACACTAGGAAACAGACTGAGAAAGCAGAGAAAAAGTGTCTCCTGCAACCCGTTCCCTTGGTGCTAGATGAACGAACGTCTCTCCACTTGCTAAGTTCTGAGAGATCAGTGTGTGTGAAAGCCGTCCTTCACCTAGCTTGTTGGGAACACAAAGTTTCTTTTCAGTTGCAAACTCCATTCCATACATATATATGGGGAGGTACAAGCTCCAACACGGTTTTACAGTGAAAACTGCAGGAACTTCATACCGGCACTAGGAAACAGACTGAGAAAGCAGAGAAAAAGTGTCTCCTGCAACCCGTTCCCTTTGTGCTAGATGAACGAACGTCTCTCCACTTGCTCAGTTCTGAGAGATAAGTGTGTGTGAAAGCCGTCCTTCACCTAGCTTGTTGGGAACAAAAAGGTTTTTTTTCAGTTGGCAACTCCATTCCATACATATATATGGGGAGGTAGAAGTTCCAACTGGGTTTTAAAGTGAAAACTGCAGGAACTTCAAACCGACACTAGGAAACAGACTGAGAAAGCAGAGAAAAAGTGTCTCCTGCAACCCGTTCCCTTGGTGCTAGATGAACGAACGTCTCTCCACTTGCTAAGTTCTGAGAGATCAGTGTGTGTGAAAGCCGTCCTTCACCTAGCTTGTTGGGAACACAAAGTTTCTTTTCAGTTGCAAACTCCATTCCATACATATATATGGGAAGGTAGAAGTTTCAACTCGGTTTTACAGTGTAAACTGCAGGAACATCAAACCGGCACTAGGAAACAGACTGAGAAAGCCGAGAAAAAGTGTCTCCTGCAACCCGTTCCCTTGGTGCTAGATGAACGAACGTCTCTCCACTTGCTTAGTTCTGAGAGATAAGTGTGTGTGAAAGCCGTACTTCACCTAGCTTGTTGGGAACACAAAGGTTTTTTTTCAGTTGGCAACTCCATTCCATACATATATATGGGGAGGTAGAAGTTCCAACTCGGTTTTACAGTGAAAACTGCAGGAACATCAAACCGGCACTAGGAAACAGACTAAGAAAGCAGAGAAAAAGTGTCTCCTGCAACCCGTTCCATTGGTGCTAGATGAACGAACGTCTCTCCACTTGCTCAGTTCTGAGAGATAAGTGTGTGTGAAAGCCGTCCTTCACCTAGCTTGTTGGGAACAAAAGTTTCTTTTCACTTGCATACTCCATTCCATACATATATATGGGGTGGTAGAAGCTCCAACACTGTTTTACAGTGAAAACTGCAGGAACTTCAAACCGGCACTAGGAAACAGATTTAGAAAGCAGAGAAAAAGTCTCTCCTGCAACCCGTTCCCTTGGTGCTAGATGAACGAACGTCTCTCCACTTGCTCAGTTCTGAGAGATAAGTGTGTGTGAAAGCCGTCCTTCACCTAGCTTGTTGGGAACACAAAGTTTCTTTTCAGTTGCAAACTCCATTCCATACATATATATGGGGAGGTACAAGCTCCAACACGGTTTTACAGTGAAAACTGCAGGAACTTCATACCGGCACTAGGAAACAGACTGAGAAAGCAGAGAAAAAGTCTCTAATGCAACCCGTTCCCTTGGTTCTAGATGAACGAACGTCTCTCCACTTGCTCAGTTCTGAGAGATAAGTGTGTGTGAAAGCCGTCCTTCACCTAGCTTGTTGGGAACACAAAGTTTCTTTTCAGTTGCAAAATCCATTCCATACATATATATGGGGAGGTAGAAGTTCCAACTCGGTTTTACAGTGAAAACTGCAGGAACTTCAAACCGGCACTAGGAAACAGACTGAGAAAGCAGAGAAAAAGTGTCTCCTGCAACCCGTTCCCTTGGTGCTAGATGAACGAACGTCTCTCCACTTGCTCAGTTCTGAGAGATAAGTGTGTGTGAAAGCCGTCCTTCACCTAGCTTGTTGGGAACACTAAGTTTCTTTCAAGTTGCAAACTCCATTCCTTACATATATATGGGAAGGTAGAAGTTTCAACTCGGTTTTACAGTGTAAACTGCAGGAACTTCAAACCGGCACTAGGAAACAGACTGAGAAAGCAGGGAAAAAGTGTCTCCTGCAACCCGTTCCCTTGGTGCTAGATGAACGAACGTCTCTCCACTTGCTCAGTTCTGAGAGATAAGTGTGTGTGAAAGCCGTCCTTCACCTAGCTTGTTGGGAACACAAAGGTTTTTTTTCAGTTGGCAACTCCATTCCATACATATTTGTGGGGAGGTAGAAGTTCCAACTCGGTTTTACAGTGAAAACTGCAGGAACATCAAACCGGCACTAGGAAACAGACTGAGAAAGCAGAGAAAAAGTGTCTCCTGCAACCCGTTCCCTTGGTGCTAGATGAACGAACGTCTCTCCACTTGCTCAGTTCTGAGTGATAAGTGTGTGTGAAAGCCGTCCTTCACCAACTTGTTGGGAACAAAAGTTTCTTTTCAGTTGCAAACTCCATTCCATACATATATATGGGGAGGTAGAAGCTCCAACACGGTTTTACAGTGAAAACTGCAGGAACTTCAAACCGGCACTAGGAAACAGACTTAGAAAGCAGAGAAAAAGTGTCTCCTGCAACCCGTTCCCTTGGTGCTAGATGAACGAACGTCTCTCCACTTGCTCAGTTCTGAGAGATAAGTGTGTGTGAAAGCCGTCCTTCACCTAGCTTGTTGGGAACACAAAGTTTCTTTTCAGTTGCAAACTCCATTCCATACATATATATGGGGAGGTACAAGCTCCAACACGGTTTTACAGTGAAAACTGCAGGAACTTCATACCGGCACTAGGAAACAGACTGAGAAAGCAGAGAAAAAGTGTCTCCTGCTACCCGTTCCCTTCGTGCTAGATGAACGAACGTCTCTCCACTTGCTCAGTTCTGAGAGATAAGTGAGTGTGAAAGCCGTCCTTCACCTAGCTTGTTGGGAACACAAAGGTTTTTTTTCAGTTGTCAACTCCATTCCATACATATATATGGGGAGGTAGAAGTTCCAACTCGGTTTTACAGTGAAAACTGCAGGAACTTCAAACCGGCACTAGGAAACAGACTGAGAAAGCAGAGAAAAAGTGTCTCCTGCAACCCGTTCCCTTGGTGCTAGATGAACGAACGTCTCTCCACTTGCTCAGTTCTGAGAGATAAGTGTGTGTGAAAGCCGTACTTCACCTAGCTTGTTGGGAACACAAAGGTTTTTTTTCAGTTGGCAACTCCATTCCATACATATATATGGGGAGGTAGAAGTTCCAACTCGGTTTTACAGTGAAAACTGCAGGAACATCAAACCGGCACTAGGAAACAGACTGAGAAAGCAGAGAATAAGTCTCTCCTGCAACCCGTTCCCTTGGTGCTAGATGAATGAACGTCTCTCCACTTGCTCAGTTCTGAGAGATAAGTGTGTGTGAAAGCCGTCCTTCACCTAGCTTGTTGGGAACACAAAGTTTCTTTTCAGTTGAAAACTCCATTCCATACATATATATGGGGAGGTACAAGCTCCAACACGGTTTTACAGTGAAAACTGCAGGAACTTCAAACCGGCACTAGGAAACAGACTGAGAAAGCAGAGAAAAAGTGTCTCCTGCAACCCGTTCCCTTGGTGCTAGATGAACGAACGTCTCTCCACTTGCTCAGTTCTGAGAGATAAGTGTGTGTGAAAGCCGTCCTTCACCTAGCTTGTTGGGAACACAAAGTTACTTTCAAGTTGCAAACTCCATTCCATACATATATATGGGAAGGTAGAAGTTTCAACTCGGTTTTACAGTGTAAACTGCAGGAACTTCAAACCGGCACTAGGAAACAGACTGAGAAAGCAGAGAAAAAGTGTCTCCTGCAACCAGTTCCCTTGGTGCTAGATGAACGAACGTCTCTCCACTTGCTCAGTTCTGAGAGATAAGTGTGTGTGAAAGCCGTCCTTCACCTAGATTGTTGGGAACACAAAGGTTTTTTTTCAGTTAGCAACTCAATTCCATACATATATATGGGGAGGTAGAAGTTCCAACTCGGTTTTACAGTGAAAACTGCAGGAACATCAAACCGGCACTAGGAAACAGACTGAGAAAGCAGAGAAAAACTGTCTCCTGCAACCCGTTCCCTTGGTGCTAGATGAACGAACGTCTCTCCACTTGCTCAGTTCTGAGAGATAAATGTGTGTGAAAGCCGTCCTTCACCTAGCTTGTTGGGAACAAAAGTTTCTTTTCAGTTGCAAACTCCATTCCATAAATATATATGGGGAGGTAGAAGCTCCAACACGGTTTTACAGTGAAAACTGCAGGAACTTCAAACCGGCACTAGGAAACAGACTTAGAAAGCAGAGAAAAAGTCTCTCCTGCAACCCGTTCCCTTGGTGCTAGATGAACGAACGTCTCTCCACTTGCTCAGTTCTGAGAGATAAGTGTGTGTGAAAGCCGTCCTTCACCTAGCTTGTTGGGAACACAAAGTTTCTTTTCAGTTGCAAACTCCATTCCATACATATATATGGGGAGGTACAAGCTCCAACACGGTTTTACAGTGAAAACTGCAGGAACTTCATACCGGCACTAGGAAACAGACTGAGAAAGCAGAGAAAAAGTCTCTCCTGCAACCCGTTCCCTTGGTTCTAGATGAACGAACGTCTCTCCACTTGCTCAGTTCTGAGAGATAAGTGTGTGTGAAAGCCGTCCTTCACCTAGCTTGTTGGGAACACAAAGTTTCTTTTCAGTTGCAAACTCCATTCCATACATATATATGGGGAGGTACAAGCTCCAACACGGTTTTACAGTGAAAACTGCAGGAACTTCATACCGGCACTAGGAAACAGACTGAGAAAGCAGAGAAAAAGTGTCTCCTGCAACCCGTTCCCTTGGTGCTAGATGAACGAACGTCTCTCCACTTGCTCAGTTCTGAGAGATAAGTGTGTGTGAAAGCCGTCCTTCACCTAGCTTGTTGGGAACAAAAAGGTTTTTTTTTCAGTTGGCAACTCCATTCCATACATATATATGGGGAGGTAGACGTTCCAACTGGGTTTTAAAGTGAAAACTGCAGGAACTTGAAACCGACACTAGGAAACAGACTGAGAAAGCAGAGAAAAAGTGTCTCCTGCAACCCGTTCCCTTGGTGCTAGATGAACGAACGTCTCTCCACTTGCTAAGTTCTGAGAGATCAGTGTGTGTGAAAGCCGTCCTTCACCTAGCTTGTTGGGAACACAAAGTTTCTTTTCAGTTGCAAACTGCATTCCATACATATATATGGGGAGGTACAAGCTCCAACACGGTTTTACAGTGAAAACTGCAGGAACTTCAAACCGGCACTAGGAAACAGACTGAGATAGCAGAGAAAAAGTGTCCCCTGCAACCCGTTACCTTGGTGCTAGATGAACGAACGTCTCTCCACTTGCTCAGTTCTGAGAGATAAGTGTGTGTGAAAGCCGTCCTTCACCTAGCTTGTTGGGAACACAAAGTTTCTTTTCAGTTGCAAACTCCATTCCATACATATATATGGGAAGGTAGAAGTTTCAACTCGGTTTTACAGTGTAAACTGCAGGAACATCAAACCGGCACTAGGAAACAGACTGAGAAAGCCGAGAAAAAGTGTCTCCTGCAACCCGTTCCCTTGGTGCTAGATGAACGAACGTCTCTCCACTTGCTTAGTTCTGAGAGATAAGTGTGTGTGAAAGCCGTACTTCACCTAGCTTGTTGGGAACACAAAGGTTTTTTTTCAGTTGGCAACTCCATTCCATACATATATATGGGGAGGTAGAAGTTCCAACTCGGTTTTACAGTGAAAACTGCAGGAACATCAAACCGGCACTAGGAAACAGACTAAGAAAGCAGAGAAAAAGTGTCTCCTGCAACCCGTTCCATTGGTGCTAGATGAACGAACGTCTCTCCACTTGCTCAGTTCTGAGAGATAAGTGTGTGTGAAAGCCGTCCTTCACCTAGCTTGTTGGGAACAAAAGTTTCTTTTCACTTGCATACTCCATTCCATACATATATATGGGGTGGTAGAAGCTCCAACACTGTTTTACAGTGAAAACTGCAGGAACTTCAAACCGGCACTAGGAAACAGACTTAGAAAGCAGAGAAAAAGTCTCTCCTGCAACCCGTTCCCTTGGTGCTAGATGAACGAACGTCTCTCCACTTGCTCAGTTCTGAGAGATAAGTGTGTGTGAAAGCCGTCCTTCACCTAGCTTGTTGGGAACACAAAGTTTCTTTTCAGTTGCAAACTCCATTCCATACATATATATGGGGAGGTACAAGCTCCAACACGGTTTTACAGTGAAAACTGCAGGAACTTCATACCGGCACTAGGAAACAGACTGAGAAAGCAGAGAAAAAGTCTCTCCTGCAACCCGTTCCCTTGGTTCTAGATGAACGAACGTCTCTCCACTTGCTCAGTTCTGAGAGATAAGTGTGTGTGAAAGCCGTCCTTCACCTAGCTTGTTGGGAACACAAAGTTTCTTTTCAGTTGCAAACTCCATTCCATACATATATATGGGGAGGTACAAGCTCCAACACGGTTTTACAGTGAAAACTGCAGGAACTTCATACCGGCACTAGGAAACAGACTGAGAAAGCAGAGAAAAAGTGTCTCCTGCAACCCGTTCCCTTGGTGCTAGATGAACGAACGTCTCTCCACTTGCTCAGTTCTGAGAGATAAGTGTGTGTGAAAGCCGTCCTTCACCTAGCTTGTTGGGAACAAAAAGGTTTTTTTTCAGTTGGCAACTCCATTCCATACATATATATGGGGAGGTAGAAGTTCCAACTGGGTTTTAAAGTGAAAACTGCAGGAACTTCAAACCGACACTAGGAAACAGACTGAGAAAGCAGAGAAAAAGTGTCTCCTGCAACCCGTTCCCTTGGTGCTAGATGAACGAACGTCTCTCCACTTGCTAAGTTCTGAGAGATCAGTGTGTGTGAAAGCCGTCCTTCACCTAGCTTGTTGGGAACACAAAGTTTCTTTTCAGTTGCAAACTCCATTCCATACATATATATGGGGAGGTACAAGCTCCAACACGGTTTTACAGTGAAAACTGCAGGAACTTCATACCGGCACTAGGAAACAGACTGAGAAAGCAGAGAAAAAGTGTCTCCTGCAACCCGTTCCCTTGGTGCTAGATGAACGAACGTCTCTCCACTTGCTCAGTTCTGAGAGATAAGTGTGTGTGAAAGCCGTCCTTCACCTAGCTTGTTGGGAACAAAAAGGTTTTTTTTCAGTTGGCAACTCCATTCCATACATATATATGGGGAGGTAGAAGTTCCAACTGGGTTTTAAAGTGAAAACTGCAGGAACTTCAAACCGACACTAGGAAACAGACTGAGAAAGCAGAGAAAAAGTGTCTCCTGCAACCCGTTCCCTTGGTGCTAGATGAACGAACGTCTCTCCACTTGCTAAGTTCTGAGAGATCAGTGTGTGTGAAAGCCGTCCTTCACCTAGCTTGTTGGGAACACAAAGTTTCTTTTCAGTTGCAAACTCCATTCCATACATATATATGGGAAGGTAGAAGTTTCAACTCGGTTTTACAGTGTAAACTGCAGGAACATCAAACCGGCACTAGGAAACAGACTGAGAAAGCCGAGAAAAAGTGTCTCCTGCAACCCGTTCCCTTGGTGCTAGATGAACGAACGTCTCTCCACTTGCTTAGTTCTGAGAGATAAGTGTGTGTGAAAGCCGTACTTCACCTAGCTTGTTGGGAACACAAAGGTTTTTTTTCAGTTGGCAACTCCATTCCATACATATATATGGGGAGGTAGAAGTTCCAACTCGGTTTTACAGTGAAAACTGCAGGAACATCAAACCGGCACTAGGAAACAGACTAAGAAAGCAGAGAAAAAGTGTCTCCTGCAACCCGTTCCATTGGTGCTAGATGAACGAACGTCTCTCCACTTGCTCAGTTCTGAGAGATAAGTGTGTGTGAAAGCCGTCCTTCACCTAGCTTGTTGGGAACAAAAGTTTCTTTTCACTTGCATACTCCATTCCATACATATATATGGGGTGGTAGAAGCTCCAACACTGTTTTACAGTGAAAACTGCAGGAACTTCAAACCGGCACTAGGAAACAGACTTAGAAAGCAGAGAAAAAGTCTCTCCTGCAACCCGTTCCCTTGGTGCTAGATGAACGAACGTCTCTCCACTTGCTCAGTTCTGAGAGATAAGTGTGTGTGAAAGCCGTCCTTCACCTAGCTTGTTGGGAACACAAAGTTTCTTTTCAGTTGCAAACTCCATTCCATACATATATATGGGGAGGTACAAGCTCCAACACGGTTTTACAGTGAAAACTGCAGGAACTTCATACCGGCACTAGGAAACAGACTGAGAAAGCAGAGAAAAAGTCTCTAATGCAACCCGTTCCCTTGGTTCTAGATGAACGAACGTCTCTCCACTTGCTCAGTTCTGAGAGATAAGTGTGTGTGAAAGCCGTCCTTCACCTAGCTTGTTGGGAACACAAAGTTTCTTTTCAGTTGCAAACTCCATTCCATACATATATATGGGGAGGTACAAGCTCCAACACGGTTTTACAGTGAAAACTGCAGGAACTTCATACCGGCACTAGGAAACAGACTGAGAAAGCAGAGAAAAAGTGTCTCCTGCAACCCGTTCCCTTGGTGCTAGATGAACGAACGTCTCTCCACTTGCTCAGTTCTGAGAGATAAGTGTGTGTGAAAGCCGTCCTTCACCTAGCTTGTTGGGAACAAAAAGGTTTTTTTTCAGTTGTCAACTCCATTCCATACATATATATGGGGAGGTAGACGTTCCAACTGGGTTTTAAAGTGAAAACTGCAGGAACTTCAAACCGACACTAGGAAACAGACTGAGAAAGCAGAGAAAAAGTGTCTCCTGCAACCCGTTCCCTTGGTGCTAGATGAACGAACGTCTCTCCACTTGCTAAGTTCTGAGAGATCAGTGTGTGTGAAAGCCGTCCTTCACCTAGCTTGTTGGGAACACAAAGTTTCTTTTCAGTTGCAAACTGCATTCCATACATATATATGGGGAGGTACAAGCTCCAACACGGTTTTACAGTGAAAACTGCAGGAACTTCAAACCGGCACTAGGAAACAGACTGAGATAGCAGAGAAAAAGTGTCCCCTGCAACCCGTTACCTTGGTGCTAGATGAACGAACGTCTCTCCACTTGCTCAGTTCTGAGAGATAAGTGTGTGTGAAAGCCGTCCTTCACCTAGCTTGTTGGGAACACAAAGTTTCTTTTCAGTTGCAAACTCCATTCCATACATATATATGGGAAGGTAGAAGTTTCAACTCGGTTTTACAGTGTAAACTGCAGGAACATCAAACCGGCACTAGGAAACAGACTGAGAAAGCCGAGAAAAAGTGTCTCCTGCAACCCGTTCCCTTGGTGCTAGATGAACGAACGTCTCTCCACTTGCTTAGTTCTGAGAGATAAGTGTGTGTGAAAGCCGTACTTCACCTAGCTTGTTGGGAACACAAAGGTTTTTTTTCAGTTGGCAACTCCATTCCATACATATATATGGGGAGGTAGAAGTTCCAACTCGGTTTTACAGTGAAAACTGCAGGAACATCAAACCGGCACTAGGAAACAGACTAAGAAAGCAGAGAAAAAGTGTCTCCTGCAACACGTTCCATTGGTGCTAGATGAACGAACGTCTCTCCACTTGCTCAGTTCTGAGAGATAAGTGTGTGTGAAAGCCGTCCTTCACCTAGCTTGTTGGGAACAAAAGTTTCTTTTCACTTGCATACTCCATTCCATACATATATATGGGGTGGTAGAAGCTCCAACACTGTTTTACAGTGAAAACTGCAGGAACTTCAAACCGGCACTAGGAAACAGACTTAGAAAGCAGAGAAAAAGTCTCTCCTGCAACCCGTTCCCTTGGTTCTAGATGAACGAACGTCTCTCCACTTGCTCAGTTCTGAGAGATAAGTGTGTGTGAAAGCCGTCCTTCACCTAGCTTGTTGGGAACACAAAGATTCTTTTCAGTTGCAAACTCCATTCCATACATATATATGGGAAGGTAGAAGTTTCAACTCGGTTTTACAGTGTAAACTGCAGGAACTTCAAACCGGCACTAGGAAACAGACTGAGAAAGCCGAGAAAAAGTGTCTCCTGCAACCCGTTCCCTTGGTGCTAGATGAACGAACGTCTCTCCACTTGCTCAGTTTTGAGAGATAAGTGTGTGTGAAAGCCGTACTTCACCTAGCTTGTTGGGAACACAAAGGTTTTTTTTCAGTTGGCAACTCCATTCCATACATATATATGGGGAGGTAGAAGTTCCAACTCGGTTTTACAGTGAAAACTGCAGGAACATCAAACCGGCACTAGGAAACAGACTGAGAAAGCAGAGAAAAACTGTCTCCTGCAACCCGTTCCCTTGGTGCTAGATGAACGAACGTCTCTCCACTTGCTCAGTTCTGAGAGATAAGTGTGTGTGAAAGCCGTCCTTCACCTAGCTTGTTGGGAACAAAAGTTTCTTTTCAGTTGCAAACTCCATTCCATAAATATATATGGGGAGGAAGAAGCTCCAACACGGTTTTACAGTGAAAACTGCAGGAACTTCAAACCGGCACTAGGAAACAGACTGAGAAAGCAGAGAAAAAGTCTCTCCTGCAACCCGTTCCCTTGGTGCTAGATGAACGAACGTCTCTCCACTTGCTCAGTTCTGAGAGATAAGTGTGTGTGAAAGCCGTCCTTCACCTAGCTTGTTGGGAACACAAAGTTTCTTTTCAGTTGCAAACTCCATTCCATACATATATATGGGGAGGTACAAGCTCCAACACGGTTTTACAGTGAAAACTGCAGGAACTTCATACCGGCACTAGGAAACAGACTGAGAAAGCAGAGAAAAAGTGTCTCCTGCAACCCGTTCCCTTGGTGCTAGATGAACGAACGTCTCTCCACTTGCTCAGTTCTGAGAGATAAGTGTGTGTGAAAGCCGTCCTTCACCTAGCTTGTTGGGAACAAAAAGGTTTTTTTTCAGTTGGCAACTCCATTCCATACATATATATGGGGAGGTAGAAGTTCCAACTGGGTTTTAAAGTGAAAACTGCAGGAAATTCAAACCGGCACTAGGAAACAGACTGAGAAAGCAGAGAAAAAGTGTCTCCTGCAACCCGTTCCCTTGGTGCTAGATGAACGAACGTCTCTCCACTTGCTCAGTTCTGAGAGATAAGTGTGTGTGAAAGCCGTCCTTCACCTAGCTTGTTGGGAACACAAAGTTTCTTTTCAGTTGCAAACTCCATTCCATACATATATATGGGGAGGTACTAGCTCCAACTCGGTTTTACAGTGAAAACTGCAGTAACTTCAAACCGGCACTAGGAAACAGACTGAGAAAGCAGAGAAAAAGTGTCTCCTGCAACCCGTTCCCTTGGTGCTAGATGAACGAACGTCTCTCCACTTGCTCAGTTCTGAGAGATAAGTGTGTGTGAAAGCCGTCCTTCACCTAGCTTGTTGGGAACACAAAGTTTCTTTCCAGTTGCAAACTCCATTCCATACATATATATGGGAAGGTAGAAGTTCCAACTCGGTTTTACAGTGTAAACTGCAGGAACTTCAAACCGGCACTAGGAAACAGACTGAGAAAGCAGAGAAAAAGTGTCTCCTGCAACCCGTTCCCTTGGTGCTAGATGAACGAACGTCTCTCCACTTGCTCAGTTCTGAGAGATAAGTGTGTGTGAAAGCCGTCCTTCACCTAGCTTGTTGGGAACACAAAGTTTCTTTTCAGTTGCAAACTCCATTCCATACATATATATGGGAAGGTAGAAGTTTCAACTCGGTTTTACAGTGTAAACTGCAGGAACTTCAAACCGGCACTAGGAAACAGACTGAGAAAGCCGAGAAAAAGTGTCTCCTGCAACCCGTTCCCTTGGTGCTAGATGAACGAACGTCTCTCCACTTGCTCAGTTCTGAGAGATAAGTGTGAGTGAAAGCCGTCCTTCACCTAGCTTGTTGGGAACACAAAGTTTCTTTTCAGTTGCAAACTCCATTCCATACATATATATGGGGAGGTACAAGCTCCAACACGGTTTTACAGTGAAAACTGCAGGAACTTCATACCGGCACTAGGAAACAGACTGAGAAAGCAGAGAAAAAGTCTCTCCTGCAACCCGTTCCCTTGGTTCTAGATGAACGAACGTCTCTCCACTTGCTCACTTCTGAGAGATAAGTGTGTGTGAAAGCCGTCCTTCACCTAGCTTGTTGGGAACACAAAGTTTCTTTTCAGTTGCAAACTCCATTCCATACATATATATGGGGAGGTACAAGCTCCAACACGGTTTTACAGTGAAAACTGCAGGAACTTCATACCGGCACTAGGAAACAGACTGAGAAAGCAGAGAAAAAGTGTCTCCTGCAACCCGTTCCCTTGGTGCTAGATGAACGAACGTCTCTCCACTTGCTCAGTTCTGAGAGATAAGTGTGTGTGAAAGCCGTCCTTCACCTAGCTTGTTGGGAACAAAAAGGTTTTTTTTCAGTTGGCAACTCCATTCCATACATATATATGGGGAGGTAGAAGTTCCAACTGGGTTTTAAAGTGAAAACTGCAGGAACTTCAAACCGACACTAGGAAACAGACTGAGAAAGCAGAGAAAAAGTGTCTCCTGCAACCCGTTCCCTTGGTGCTAGATGAACGAACGTCTCTCCACTTGCTAAGTTCTGAGAGATCAGTGTGTGTGAAAGCCGTCCTTCACCTAGCTTGTTGGGAACACAAAGTTTCTTTTCAGTTGCAAACTGCATTCCATACATATATATGGGGAGGTACAAGCTCCAACACGGTTTTACAGTGAAAACTGCAGGAACTTCAAACCGGCACTAGGAAACATACTGAGATAGCAGAGAAAAAGTGTCCCCTGCAACCCGTTACCTTGGTGCTAGATGAACGAACGTCTCTCCACTTGCTCAGTTCTGAGAGATAAGTGTGTGTGAAAGCCGTCCTTCACCTAGCTTGTTGGGAACACAAAGTTTCTTTTCAGTTGCAAACTCCATTCCATACATATATATGGGAAGGTAGAAGTTTCAACTCGGTTTTACAGTGTAAACTGCAGGAACATCAAACCGGCACTAGGAAACAGACTGAGAAAGCCGAGAAAAAGTGTCTCCTGCAACCCGTTCCCTTGGTGCTAGATGAACGAACGTCTCTCCACTTGCTTAGTTCTGAGAGATAAGTGTGTGTGAAAGCCGTACTTCACCTAGCTTGTTGGGAACACAAAGGTTTTTTTTCAGTTGGCAACTCCATTCCATACATATATATGGGGAGGTAGAAGTTCCAACTCGGTTTTACAGTGAAAACTGCAGGAACATCAAACCGGCACTAGGAAACAGACTAAGAAAGCAGAGAAAAAGTGTCTCCTGCAACCCGTTCCATTGGTGCTAGATGAACGAACGTCTCTCCACTTGCTCAGTTCTGAGAGATAAGTGTGTGTGAAAGCCGTCCTTCACCTAGCTTGTTGGGAACAAAAGTTTCTTTTCACTTGCATACTCCATTCCATACATATATATGGGGTGGTAGAAGCTCCAACACTGTTTTACAGTGAAAACTGCAGGAACTTCAAACCGGCACTAGGAAACAGACTTAGAAAGCAGAGAAAAAGTCTCTCCTGCAACCCGTTCCCTTGGTGCTAGATGAACGAACGTCTCTCCACTTGCTCAGTTCTGAGAGATAAGTGTGTGTGAAAGCCGTCCTTCACCTAGCTTGTTGGGAACACAAAGTTTCTTTTCAGTTGCAAACTCCATTCCATACATATATATGGGGAGGTACAAGCTCCAACACGGTTTTACAGTGAAAACTGCAGGAACTTCATACCGGCACTAGGAAACAGACTGAGAAAGCAGAGAAAAAGTCTCTCCTGCAACCCGTTCCCTTGGTTCTAGATGAACGAACGTCTCTCCACTTGCTCAGTTCTGAGAGATAAGTGTGTGTGAAAGCCGTCCTTCACCTAGCTTGTTGGGAACACAAAGTTTCTTTTCAGTTGCAAACTCCATTCCATACATATATATGGGGAGGTACAAGCTCCAACACGGTTTTACAGTGAAAACTGCAGGAACTTCATACCGGCACTAGGAAACAGACTGAGAAAGCAGAGAAAAAGTGTCTCCTGCAACCCGTTCCCTTGGTGCTAGATGAACGAACGTCTCTCCACTTGCTCAGTTCTGAGAGATAAGTGTGTGTGAAAGCCGTCCTTCACCTAGCTTGTTGGGAACAAAAAGGTTTTTTTTCAGTTGGCAACTCCATTCCATACATATATATGGGGAGGTAGAAGTTCCAACTGGGTTTTAAAGTGAAAACTGCAGGAACTTCAAACCGACACTAGGAAACAGACTGAGAAAGCAGAGAAAAAGTGTCTCCTGCAACCCGTTCCCTTGGTGCTAGATGAACGAACGTCTCTCCACTTGCTAAGTTCTGAGAGATCAGTGTGTGTGAAAGCCGTCCTTCACCTAGCTTGTTGGGAACACAAAGTTTCTTTTCAGTTGCAAACTGCATTCCATACATATATATGGGGAGGTACAAGCTCCAACACGGTTTTACAGTGAAAACTGCAGGAACTTCAAACCGGCACTAGGAAACAGACTGAGATAGCAGAGAAAAAGTGTCCCCTGCAACCCGTTACCTTGGTGCTAGATGAACGAACGTCTCTCCACTTGCTCAGTTCTGAGAGATAAGTGTGTGTGAAAGCCGTCCTTCACCTAGCTTGTTGGGAACACAAAGTTTCTTTTCAGTTGCAAACTCCATTCCATACATATATATGGGAAGGTAGAAGTTTCAACTCGGTTTTACAGTGTAAACTGCAGGAACATCAAACCGGCACTAGGAAACAGACTGAGAAAGCCGAGAAAAAGTGTCTCCTGCAACCCGTTCCCTTGGTGCTAGATGAACGAACGTCTCTCCACTTGCTTATTTCTGAGAGATAAGTGTGTGTGAAAGCCGTACTTCACCTAGCTTGTTGGGAACACAAAGGTTTTTTTTCAGTTGGCAACTCCATTCCATACATATATATGGGGAGGTAGAAGTTCCAACTCGGTTTTACAGTGAAAACTGCAGGAACATCAAACCGGCACTAGGAAACAGACTAAGAAAGCAGAGAAAAAGTGTCTCCTGCAACCCGTTCCATTGGTGCTAGATGAACGAACGTCTCTCCACTTGCTCAGTTCTGAGAGATAAGTGTGTGTGAAAGCCGTCCTTCACCTAGCTTGTTGGGAACAAAAGTTTCTTTTCACTTGCATACTCCATTCCATACATATATATGGGGAGGTAGAAGCTCCAACACGGTTTTACAGTGAAAACTGCAGGAACTTCAAACCGGCACTAGGAAACAGACTTAGAAAGCAGAGAAAAAGTGTCTCCTGCAACCCGTTCCCTTGGTGCTAGATGAACGAACGTCTCTCCACTTGCTCAGTTCTGAGAGATAAGTGTGTGTGAAAGCCGTCCTTCACCTAGCTTGTTGGGAACACAAAGTTTCTTTTCAGTTGCAAACTCCATTCCATACATATATATGGGGAGGTACAAGCTCCAACACGGTTTTACAGTGAAAACTGCAGGAACTTCATACCGGCACTAGGAAACAGACTGAGAAAGCAGAGAAAAAGTGTCTCCTGCAACCCGTTCCCTTGGTGCTAGATGAACGAACGTCTCTCCACTTGCTCAGTTCTGAGAGATAAGTGTGTGTGAAAGCCGTCCTTCACCTAGCTTGTTGGGAACAAAAAGGTTTTTTTTCAGTTGGCAACTCCATTCCATACATATATATGGGGAGGTAGAAGTTCCAACTGGGTTTTAAAGTGAAAACTGCAGGAAATTCAAACCGGCACTAGGAAACAGACTGAGAAAGCAGAGAAAAAGTGTCTCCTGCAACCCGTTCCCTTGGTGCTAGATGAACGAACGTCTCTCCACTTGCTCAGTTCTGAGAGATAAGTGTGTGTGAAAGCCGTCCTTCACCTAGCTTGTTGGGAACACAAAGTTTCTTTTCAGTTGCAAACTCCATTCCATACATATATATGGGGAGGTACTAGCTCCAACTCGGTTTTACAGTGAAAACTGCAGTAACTTCAAACCGGCACTAGGAAACAGACTGAGAAAGCAGAGAAAAAGTGTCTCCTGCAACCCGTTCCCTTGGTGCTAGATGAACGAACGTCTCTCCACTTGCTCAGTTCTGAGAGATAAGTGTGTGTGAAAGCCGTCCTTCACCTAGCCTGTTGGGAACACAAAGTTTCTTTCCAGTTGCAAACTCCATTCCATACATATATATGGGAAGGTAGAAGTTCCAACTCGGTTTTACAGTGTAAACTGCAGGAACTTCAAACCGGCACTAGGAAACAGACTGAGAAAGCAGAGAAAAAGTGTCTCCTGCAACCCGTTCCCTTGGTGCTAGATGAACGAACGTCTCTCCACTTGCTCAGTTCTGAGAGATAAGTGTGTGTGAAAGCCGTCCTTCACCTAGCTTGTTGGGAACACAAAGTTTCTTTTCAGTTGCAAACTCCATTCCATACATATATATGGGAAGGTAGAAGTTTCAACTCGGTTTTACAGTGTAAACTGCAGGAACTTCAAACCGGCACTAGGAAACAGACTGAGAAAGCCGAGAAAAAGTGTCTCCTGCAACCCGTTCCCTTGGTGCTAGATGAACGAACGTCTCTCCACTTGCTCAGTTCTGAGAGATAAGTGTGTGTGAAAGCCGTACTTCACCTAGCTTGTTGGGAACACAAAGGTTTTTTTTCAGTTGGCAACACCATTCCATACATATATATGGGGAGGTAGAAGTTCCAACTCGATTTTACAGTGAAAACTGCAGGAACATCAAACCGGCACTAGGAAACAGACTGAGAAAGCAGAGAAAAAGTGTCTCCTGCAACCCGTTCCCTTGGTGCTAGATGAACGAACGTCTCTCCACTTGCTCAGTTCTGAGAGATAAGTGTGTGTGAAAGCCGTCCTTCACCTAGCTTGTTGGGAACACAAAGTTTCTTTTCAGTTGCAAACTCCATTCCATACATATATATGGGAAGGTAGAAGTTTCAACTCGGTTTTACAGTGTAAACTGCAGGAACTTCAAACCGGCACTAGGAAACAGACTGAGAAAGCCGAGAAAAAGTGTCTCCTGCAACCGGTTCCCTTGGTGCTAGATGAACGAACGTCTCTCCACTTGCTCAGTTTTGAGAGATAAGTGTGTGTGAAAGCGGTCCTTCACCTAGCTTGTTGGGAACACAAAGGTTTTTTTTCAGTTGGCAACTCCATTCCATACATATATATGGGGAGGTAGAAGTTCCAACTCGGTTTTACAGTGAAAACTGCAGGAACATCAAACCGGCACTAGGAAACAGACTGAGAAAGCAGAGAAAAAGTGTCTCCTGCAACCCGTTCCCTTGGTGCTAGATGAACGAACGTCTCTCCACTTGCTCAGTTCTGAGAGATAAGTGTGTGTGAAAGCCGTCCTTCACCTAGCTTGTTGGGAACACAAAGTTTCTTTTCAGTTGAAAACTCCATTCCATACATATATATGGGGAGGTACAAGCTCCAACACGGTTTTACAGTGAAAACTGCAGGAACTTCATACCGGCACTAGGAAACAGAATGAGAAAGCAGAGAAAAAGTCTCTCCTGCAACCCGTTCCCTTGGTGCTAGATGAACGAACGTCTTTCCACTTGCTCAGTTCTGAGAGATAAGTGTGTGTGAAAGCCGTCCTTCACCTAGCTTGTTGGGAAAACAAAGTTTCTTTTCAGTTGCAAACTCCATTCCATACATATATATGGGGAGGTACAAGCTCCAACACGGTTTTACAGTGAAAACTGCAGGAACTTCATACCGGCACTAGGAAACAAACTGAGAAAGCAGAGAAAAAGTCTCTCCTGCAACCCGTTCCCTTGGTGCTAAATGAACGAACGTCTCTCCACTTGCTCAGTTCTGAGAGATAAGTGTGTGTGAAAGCCGTCCTTCACATAGCTTGTTGGGAACAAAAAGGTTTTTTTTCAGTTGGCAACTCCATTCCATACATATATATGGGGAGGTAGAAGTTCCAACTGGGTTTTACAGTGAAAACTGCAGGAACTTCAAACCGGCACTAGGAAACAGACTGAGAAAGCAGAGAAAAAGTGTCTCCTGCAACCCGTTCCCTTGGTGCTAGATGAACGAACGTCTCTCCACTTGATCAGTTCTGAGAGATAAGTGTGTGTGAAAGCCGCCCTTCACCTAGCTTGTTGGGAACACAAAGTTTCTTTTCAGTTGCAAACTCCATTCCACACATATATATGGGGAGGTACAAGCTCCAACACGGTTTTACAGTGAAAACTGCAGGAACTTCAAACAGGCACTAGGAAACAGACTGAGAAAGCAGAGAAATGTGTCTCCTGCAACCCGTTCCCTTGGTGCTAGATGAACGAACGTCTCTCCACTTGCTCAGTTCTGAGAGATAAGTGTGTGTGAAAGCCGTCCTTCACCTATCTTGTTGGGAACACAAAGTTTTTTTTCAGTTGGCAACTCCATTCCATACATATATATGGGGAGGTACAAGCTCCAACACGGTTTTACAGTGAAAACTTCAGGAACTACAAACCGGCACTAGGAAACAGACTGAGAAAGCAGAGAAAAAGTCTCTCCTGCAACCCGTTCCCTTGGTGCTAGATGAAAGAACGTCTCTCCACTTGCTCAGTTCTGAGAGATAAGTGTGTGTGAAAGCCGTCCTTCACCAAGCTTGTTGGGAACACAAAGTTTCTTTTCAGTTGCAAACTCCATTCCATACATATATATGGGGAGGTACTAGCTCCAACTCGGTTTTACAGTGAAAACTGCAGGAACTTCAAACCGGCACTAGGAAACAGACTGAGAAAGCAGAGAAAAAGTGTCTCCTGCAACACGTTCCCTTGGTGCTAGATGAACGAACGTCTCTCCACTTGCTCAGTTCTGAGAGATAAGTGTGTGTGAAAGCCGTCCTTCACCTAGCTTGTTGGGAACACAAAGTTTCTTTCCAGTTGCAAACTCCATTCCATACATATATATGGGAAGGTAGAAGTTCCAACTCGGTTTTACAGTGTAAACTGCAGGAACTTCAAACCGGCACTAGGAAAAAGACTGAGAAAGCAGAGAAAAAGTGTCTCCTGCAACCCGTTCCCTTGGTGCTAGATGAACGAACGTCTCTCCACTTGCTCAGTTCTGAGAGATAAGTGTGTGTGAAAGCCGTCCTTCACCTAGCTTGTTGGGAACACAAAGTTTCTTTTCAGTTGCAAACTCCATTCCATACATATATATGGGGAGGTACTAGCTCCAACTCGGTTTTACAGTGAAAACTGCAGTAACTTCAAACCGGCACTAGGAAACAGACTGAGAAAGCAGAGAAAAAGTGTCTCCTGCAACCCGTTCCCTTGGTGCTAGATGAACGAACGTCTCTCCACTTGCTCAGTTCTGAGAGATAAGTGTGTGTGAAAGCCGTACTTCACCTAGCTTGTTGGGAACACAAAGTTTCTTTCCAGTTGCAAACTCCATTCCATACATATATATGGGAAGGTAGAAGTTCCAACTCAGTTTTACAATGTAAACTGCAGGAACTTCAAACCGGCACTAGGAAACAGACTGAGAAAGCAGAGAAAAAGTGTCTCCTGCAACCCGTTCCCTTGGTGCTAGATGAACGAACGTCTCTCCACTTGCTCAGTTCTGAGAGATAAGTGTGTGTGAAAGCCGTCCTTCACCTAGCTTGTTGGGAACACAAAGTTTCTTTTCAGTTGCAAACTCCATTCCATACATATATATGGGAAGGTAGAAGTTTCAACTCGATTTTACAGTGAAAACTGCAGGAACATCAAACCGGCACTAGGAAACAGACTGAGAAAGCAGAGAAAAAGTGTCTCCTGCAACCCGTTCCCTTGGTGCTAGATGAACCAACGTCTCTCCACTTGCTCAGTTCTGAGAGATAAGTGTGTGTGAAAGCCGTCCTTCACCTAGCTTGTTGGTAACAAAAGTTTCTTTTCAGTTGCAAACTCCATTCCATACATATATATGGGGAGGTAGAAGCTCCAACACGGTTTTACAGTGAAAACTGCAGGAACTTCAAACCGGCACTAGGAAACAGACTTAGAAAGCAGAGAAAAAGTCTCTCCTGCAACCCGTTCCCTTGGTGCTAGATGAACGAACGTCTCTCCACTTGCTCAGTTCTGAGAGATAAGTGTGTGTGAAAGCCGTCCTTCACCTAGCTTGTTGGGAACACAAAGTTTCTTTTCAGTTGCAAACTCCATTCCATACATATATATGGGAAGGTAGAAGTTTCAACTCGGTTTTACAGTGTAAACTGCAGGAACTTCAAACCGGCACTAGGAAACAGACTGAGAAAGCCGAGAAAAAGTGTCTCCTGCAACCCGTTCCCTTGGTGCTAGATGAACGAACGTCTCTCCACTTGCTCAGTTCTGAGAGATAAGTGTGTGTGAAAGCCGTCCTTCACCTAGCTTGTTGGGAACACAAAGGTTTTTTTTCAGTTGGCAACTCCATTCCATACATATATATGGGGAGGTAGAAGTTCCAACTCGGTTTTACAGTGAAAACTGCAGGAACATCAAACCGGCACTAGGAAACAGACTGAGAAAGCAGAGAAAAAGTGTCTCCTGCAACCCGTTCCCTTGGTGCTAGATGAACGAACGTCTCTCCACTTGCTCAGTTCTGAGAGATAAGTGTGTGTGAAAGCCGTCCTTCACCTAGCTTGTTGGGAACACAAAGTTTCTTTTCAGTTGAAAACTCCAATCCATACATATATATGGGGAGGTACAAGCTCCAACACGGTTTTACAGTGAAAACTGCAGGAACTTCATACCGGCACTAGGAAACAGAATGAGAAAGCAGAGAAAAAGTCTCTCCTGCAACCCGTTCCCTTGGTGCTAGATGAACGAACGTCTTTCCACTTGCTCAGTTCTGAGAGATAAGTGTGTGTGAAAGCCGTCCTTCACCTAGCTTGTTGGGAACACAAAGTTTCTTTTCAGTTGCAAACTCCATTCCATACATATATATGGGGAGGTACAAGCTCCAACACGGTTTTACAGTGAAAACTGCAGGAACTTCATACCGGCACTAGGAAACAGACTGAGAAAGCAGAGAAAAAGTCTCTCCTGCAACCCGTTCTCTTGGTGCTAGATGAACGAACGTCTCTCCACTTGCTCAGTTCTGAGAGATAAGTGTGTGTGAAAGCCGTCCTTCACATAGCTTGTTGGGAACAAAAAGGTTTTTTTTCAGTTGGCAACTCCATTCCATACATATATATGGGGAGGTAGAAGTTCCAACTGGGTTTTACAGTGAAAACTGCAGGAACTTCAAACCGGCACTAGAAAACAGACTGAGAAAGCAGAGAAAAAGTGTCTCCTGCAACCCGTTCCCTTGGTGCTAGATGAACGAACGTCTCTCCACTTGATCAGTTCTGAGAGATAAGTGTGTGTGAAAGCCGTCCTTCACCTAGCTTGTTGGGAACACAAAGTTTCTTTTCAGTTGCAAACTCCATTCCACACATATATATGGGGAGGTACAAGCTCCAACACGGTTTTACGGTGAAAACTGCAGGAACTTCAAACCGGCACTAGGAAACAGACTGAGAAAGCAGAGAAATGTGTCTCCTGCAACCCGTTCCCTTGGTGCTAGATGAACGAACGTCTCTCCACTTGCTCAGTTCTGAGAGATAAGTGTGTGTGAAAGCCGTCCTTCACCTATCTTGTTGGGAACACAAAGTTTTTTTTCAGTTGGCAACTCCATTCCATACATATATATGGGGAGGTACAAGCTCCAACACGGTTTTACAGTGAAAACTTCAGGAACTACAAACCGGCACTAGGAAACAGACTGAGAAAGCAGAGAAAAAGTCCCTCCTGCAACCCGTTCCCTTGGTGCTAGATGAAAGAACGTCTCTCCACTTGCTCAGTTCTGAGAGATAAGTGTGTGTGAAAGCCGTCCTTCACCTAGCTTGTTGGGAACACAAAGTTTCTTTTCAGTTGCAAACTCCATTCCATACATATATATGGGGAGGTACTAGCTCCAACTCGGTTTTACAGTGAAAACTGCAGGAATTTCAAACCGGCACTAGGAAACAGACTGAGAAAGCAGAGAAAAAGTGTCTCCTGCAACACGTTCCCTTGGTGCTAGATGAACGAACGTCTCTCCACTTGCTCAGTTCTGAGAGATAAGTGTGTGTGAAAGCCGTCCTTCACCTAGCTTGTTGGGAACACAAAGTTTCTTTCCAGTTGCAAACTCCATTCCATACATATATATGGGAAGGTAGAAGTTCCAACTCGGTTTTACAGTGTAAACTGCAGGAACTTCAAACCGGCACTAGGAAACAGACTGAGAAAGCAGAGAAAAAGTCTCTCCTGCAACCCGTTCCCTTGGTGCTAGATGAACGAACGTCTCTCCACTTGCTCAGTTCTGAGAGATAAGTGTGTGTGAAAGCCGTCCTTCACCTAGCTTGTTGGGAACACAAAGTTTCTTTTCAGTTGCAAACTCCATTCCATACATATATATGGGGAGGTACAAGCTCCAACACGGTATTACAGTGAAAACTGCAGGAACTTCATACCGGCACTAGGAAACAGACTGAGAAAGCAGAGAAAAAGTCTCTCCTGCAAACAGTTCCCTTGGTGCTAGATGAACGAACGTCTCTCCACTTGCTCAGTTCTGAGAGATAAGTGTGTGTGAAAGCCGTCCTTCACCTAGCTTGTTGGGAACACAAAGTTTCTTTTCAGTTGCAAACTCCATTCCATACATATATATGGGGAGGTACAACCTCCAACACCGTTTTACAGTGAAAACTGCAGGAACTTCATACCGGCACTAGGAAACAGACTGAGAAAGCAGAGAAAAAGTCTCTCCTGCAACCCGTTCCCTTGGTGCTAGATGAACGAACGTCTCTCCACTTGCTCAGTTCTGAGAGATAAGTGTGTGTGAAAGCCGTCCTTCACCTAGCTTGTTGGGAACAAAAAGGTTTTTTGTCAGTTGGCAACTCCATTCCATACATATATATGGGGAGGTAGAAGTTCCAACTCGGTTTTACAGTGAAAACTGCAGGAACTTCAAACCGGCACTAGGAAACAGACTGAGAAAGCAGAGAAAAAGTCTCTCCTGCAACCCGTTCCCTTGGTGCTAGATGAACGAACGTCTCTCCACTTGCTCAGTTCTGAGAGATAAGTGTGTGTGAAAGCCGTCCTTCACCTAGCTTGTTGGGAACACAAAGTTTCTTTTCAGTTGCAAACTCCATTCCATACATATATATGGGGAGGTACAAGCTCCAACACGGTTTTACAGTGAAAACAGCAGGAACTTCAAACCGGCACTAGGAAACAGACTGAGATAGCAGAGAAAAAGTGTCTCCTGCAACCGGTTTCCTTGGTGCTAGATGAACGAACGTCTCTCCACTTGCTCAGTTCTGAGAGATAAGTGTGTGTGAAAGCCGTCCTTCACCTATCTTGTTGGGAACACAAAGTTTTTTTTCAGTTGGCAACTCCATTCCATACATATATATGGGGAGGTACAAGCTCCAACACGGTTTTACAGTGAAAACTTCAGGATCTACAAACCGGCACTAGGAAACAGACTGAGAAAGAAGAGAAAAAGTGTCTCCTGCAACCCGTTCCCTTGGTGCTAGATGAACGAACGTCTCTCCACTTGATCAGTTCTGAGAGATAAGTGTGTGTGAAAGCCGTCCTTCACCTAGCTTGTTGGGAACACAAAGTTTCTTTTCAGTTGCAAACTCCATTCCACACATATATATGGGGAGTTACAAGCTCCAACACGGTTTTACAGTGAAAACTGCAGGAACTTCAAACCGGCACTAGGAAACAGACTGAGAAAGCAGAGAAAAAGTGTCTCCTGCAACCCGTTCCCTTGGTGCTAGATGAACGAACGTCTCTCCACTTGCTCAGTTCTGAGAGATAAGTGTGTGTGAAAGCCGTCCTTCACCTAGCTTGTTGGGAACACAAAGTTTCTTTTCAGTTGCAAACTCCATTCCATACATATATATGGGGAGGTACAAGCTCCAACACGGTATTACAGTGAAAACTGCAGGAACATCATACCGGCACTAGGAAACAGACTGAGAAAGCAGAGAAAAAGTCTCTCCTGCAAACAGTTCCCTTGGTGCTAGATGAACGAACGTCTCTCCACTTGCTCAGTTCTGAGAGATAAGTGTGTGTGAAAGCCGTCCTTCACCTAGCTTGTTGGGAACACAAAGTTTCTTTTCAGTTGCAAACTCCATTCCATACATATATATGGGGAGGTACAACCTCCAACACGGTTTTACAGTGAAAACTGCAGGAACTTCATACCGGCACTAGGAAACAGACTGAGAAAGCAGAGAAAAAGTCTCTCCTGCAACCCGTTCCCTTGGTGCTAGATGAACGAACGTCTCTCCACTTGCTCAGTTCTGAGAGATAAGTGTGTGTGAAAGCCGTCCTTCACCTAGCTTGTTGGGAACAAAAAGGTTTTTTGTCAGTTGGCAACTCCATTCCATACATATATATGGGGAGGTAGAAGTTCCAACTCGGTTTTACAGTGAAAACTGCAGGAACTTCAAACCGGCACTAGGAAACAGACTGAGAAAGCAGAGAAAAAGTCTCTCCTGCAACCCGTTCCCTTGGTGCTAGATGAACGAACGTCTCTCCACTTGCTCAGTTCTGAGAGATAAGTGTGTGTGAAAGCCGTCCTTCACCTAGCTTGTTGGGAACACAAAGTTTCTTTTCAGTTGCAAACTCCATTCCATACATATATATGGGGAGGTACAAGCTCAAACACGGTTTTACAGTGAAAACTGCAGGAACTTCAAACCGGCACTAGGAAACAGACTGAGATAGCAGAGAAAAAGTGTCTCCTGCAACCGGTTTCCTTGGTGCTAGATGAACGAACGTCTCTCCACTTGCTCAGTTCTGAGAGATAAGTGTGTGTGAAAGCCGTCCTTCACCTATCTTGTTGGGAACACAAAGTTTTTTTTCAGTTGGCAACTCCATTCCATACATATATATGGGGAGGTACAAGCTCCAACACGGTTTTACAGTAAAAACTTCAGGAACTACAAACCGGCACTAGGAAACAGTCTGAGAAAGAAGAGAAAAAGTGTCTCCTGCAACCCGTTCCCTTGGTGCTAGATGAACGAACGTCTCTCCACTTGATCAGTTCTGAGAGATAAGTGTGTGTGAAAGCCGTCCTTCACCTAGCTTGTTGGGAACACAAAGTTTCTTTTCAGTTGCAAACTCCATTCCACACATATATATGGGGAGTTACAAGCTCCAACACGGTTTTACAGTGAAAACTGCAGGAACTTCAAACCGGCACTAGGAAACAGACTGAGAAAGCAGAGAAAAAGTGTCTCCTGCAACCCGTTCCCTTGGTGCTAGATGAACGAACGTCTCTCCACTTGCTCAGTTCTGAGAGATAAGTGTGTGTGAAAGCCGTCCTTCACCTAGCTTGTTGGGAACACAAAGTTTCTTTTCAGTTGCAAACTCCATTCCATACATATATATGGGGAGGTACAAGCTCCAACACGGTTTTACAGTGAAAACTGCAGGAACTTCATACCGGCACTAGGAAACGGACTGAGAAAGCAGAGAAAATGTCTCTCCTGCAAACAGTTCCCTTGGTGCTAGATGAACGAACGTCTCTCCACTTGCTCAGTTCTGAGAGATAAGTGTGTGTGAAAGCCGTCCTTCACCTAGCTTGTTGGGAACACAAAGTTTCTTTTCAGTTGCAAACTCCATTCCATACATATATATGGGGAGGTACAAGCTCCAACACGGTTTTACAGTGAAAACTGCAGGAACTTCATACCGGCACTAGGAAACAGACTGAGAAAGCAGAGAAAAAGTCTCTCCTGCAACCCGTTCCCTTGGTGCTAGATGAACGAACGTCTCTCCACTTCTCAGTTCTGAGAGATAAGTGTGTGTGAAAGCCGTCCTTCACCTAGCTTGTTGGGAACAAAAAGGTTTTTTATCAGTTGGCAACTCCATTCCATACAAATATATGGGGAGGTAGAAGTTGCAACTCGGTTTTACAGTGAAAACTGCAGGAACTTCAAACCGGCACTAGGAAACAGACTGAGAAAGCAGAGAAAAAGTGTCTCCTGCAACCCGTTCCCTTGGTGCTAGATGAACGAACGTCTCTCCACTTGCTCAGTTCTGAGAGATAAGTGTGTGTGAAAGCCGTCCTTCACCTAGCTTGTTGGGAACACAAAGTTTCTTTTCAGTTGCAAACTCCATTCCATACATATATATGGGGAGGTACAAGCTCCAACACGGTTTTACAGTGAAAACAGCAGGAACTTCAAACCGGCACTAGGAAACAGACTGAGATAGCAGAGAAAAAGTGTCTCCTGCAACCGGTTTCCTTGGTGCTAGATGAACGAACGTCTCTCCACTTGCTCAGTTCTGAGAGATAAGTGTGTGTGAAAGCCGTCCTTCACCTATCTTGTTGGGAACACAAAGTTTTTTTTCAGTTGGCAACTCCATTCCATACATATATATGGGGAGGTACAAGCTCCAACACGGTTTTACAGTGAAAATTTCAGGATCTACAAACCGGCACTAGGAAACAGACTGAGAAAGAAGAGAAAAAGTGTCTCCTGCAACCCGTTCCCTTGGTGCTAGATGAACGAACGTCTCTCCACTTGATCAGTTCTGAGATATAAGTGTGTGTGAAAGCCGTCCTTCACCTAGCTTGTTGGGAACACAAAGTTTCTTTTCAGTTGCAAACTCCATTCCACAAATATATATGGGGAGTTACAAGCTCCAACACGGTTTTACAGTGAAAACTGCAGGAACTTCAAACCGGCACTAGGAAACAGACTGAGAAAGCAGAGAAAAAGTGTCTCCTGCAACCCGTTCCCTTGGTGCTAGATGAACGAACGTCTCTCCACTTGCTCAGTTCTGAGAGATAAGTGTGTGTGAATGCCGTCCTTCACCTAGCTTGTTGGGAACACAAAGTTTTTTTTCAGTTGGCAACTCCATTCCATACATATATATGGGGAGGTAGAAGTTCCAACTCGGTTTTACTGTGAAAACTGCAGGAACATCAAACCGGAACTAGGAAACAGACTGAGAAAGCAGAGAAAAAGTGTCTCCTGCAACCCGTTCCCTTGGTGCTAGATGAACGAACGTCTCTCCACTTGCTCAGTTCTGAGAGATAAGTGTGTGTGAAAGCCGTCCTTCACCTAGCTTGTTGGGAACAAAAGTTTCTTTTCAGTTGCAAACTCCATTCCATACATATATATGGGGAGGTAGAAGCTCCAACACGGTTTTAAAGTGAAAACTGCAGGAACTTCAAACCGGCACTAGGAAACAGACTTAGAAAGCAGAGAAAAAGTCTCTCCTGCAACCCGTTCCCTTGGTGCTAGATGAACGAACGTCTCTCCACTTGCTCAGTTCTGAGAGATAAGTGTGTGTGAAAGCCGTCCTTCACCTAGCTTGTTGGGAACACAAAGTTTCTTTTCAGTTGCAAACTCCATTCCATACATATATATGGGAGGTACAAGCTCCAACACGGTTTTACAGTGAAAACTGCAGGAACTTCAAACCGGCACTAGGAAACAGACTGAGAAAGCAGAGAAAAAGTGTCTCCTGCAACCCGTTCCCTTGGTGCTAGATGAACGAACGTCTCTCCACTTGCTCAGTTCTGAGAGATAATAGTGTGTGAAAGCCGTTCTTCACCTAGCTTGTTGGGAACACAAAGTTTCTTTTCAGTTGCAAACTCCATTCCATACATATATATGGGGAGGTACTAGTTTCAACTCGGTTTTACAGTGAAAACTGCAGGAACTTCAAACCGGCACTGGGAAACAGACTGAGAAAGCAGAGAAAAAGTCTCTCCTGCAACCCGTTCACTTGGTGCTAGATGAACGAACGTCTCTCCACTTGCTCAGTTCTGAGAGATAAGTGTGTGTGAAAGCCGTCCTTAACCTAGCTTGTTGGGAACACAAAGTTTCTTTTCAGTTGCAAACTCCATTCCATACATATATATGGGGAGATACAAGCTCCAACACGGTTTTACAGTGAAAACTGCAGGAACTTCAAACCGGCACTAGGAAACAGACTGAGAAAGCAGAGAAAAAGTGTCTCCTGCAACCCGTTCCCTTGGTGCTAGATGAACGAACGTCTCTCCACTTGATCAGTTGTGAGAGTTAAGTGTGTGTGAAAGCCGTCCTTCACCTAGCTTGTTGGGAACACAAAGTTTCTTTTCAGTTGCAAAATCCATTCCATACATATATATGTGGAGGTAGAAGCTCCAACACGGTTTTACAGTGAAAACTGCAGGAACTTCAAACCGGCACTAGGAAACAGACTGAGAAAGCAGAGAAAAAGTGTCTCCTGCAACCCGTTCCCTTGGTGCTAGATGAATGAACGTCTCTCCACTTGCTCAGTTCTGAGAGATAAGTGTGTGTGAAAGCCGTCCTTCACCTAGCCTGTTGGGAACACAAAGTTTCTTTTCAGTTGCAAACTCCATTCCATACATATATATGGGGAGGTACAAGCTCCAACACGGTTTTACAGTGAAAACTGCAGGAACTTCAAACCGGCACTAGGAAACAGACTGAGAAAGCAGAGAAAAAGTGTCTCCTGCAACCCGTTCCCTTGGTGCTAGATGAACGAACGTCTCTCCACTTGCTCAGTTCTGAGAGATAATAGTGTGTGAAAGCCGTTCTTCACCTAGCTTGTTGGGAACACAAAGTTTCTTTTCAGTTGCAAACCCAATTCCATAAATATATATGGGGAGGTACTAGCTCCAACTCGGTTTTACAGTGAAAACTGCAGGAACTTCAAACCGGCACTAGGAAACAGACTGAGAAAGCAGAGAAAAAGTGTCTCCTGCAACCCGTTCCCTTGGTGCTAGATGAACGAACGTCTCTCCACTTCATCAGTTGTGAGAGATAAGTGTGTGTGAAAGCCGTCCTTCACCTAGCTTGTTGGGAACACAAAGTTTCTTTTCAGTTGCAAACTCCATTCCATACATATATATGGGGAGGTACAAGCTCCAACACGGTTTTACAGTGAAAACTGCAGGAACTTCAAACCGGCACTAGGAAACAGACTGAGAAAGCAGAGAAAAAGTCTCTCCTGCAACCCGTTCCCTTGGTGCTAGATGAACGAACGTCTCTCCACTTGCTCAGTTCTGAGAGATAAGTGTGTGTGAAAGCCGTCCTTCACCTAGCTTGTTGGGAACACAAAGTTTCTTTTCAGTTGCAAACTCCATTCCATACATATATATGGGAAGGTAGAAGTTTCAACTCGGTTTTACAGTGTAAACTGCAGGAACTTCAAACCGGCACTAGGAAACAGACTGAGAAAGCCGAGAAAAAGTGTCTCCTGCAACCCGTTCCCTTGGTGCTAGATGAACGAACGTCTCTCCACTTGCTCAGTTCTGAGAGATAAGTGTGTGTGAAAGCCGTCCTTCAACTAGCTTGTTGGGAACACAAAGGTTTTTTTTCAGTTGGCAACTCCATTCCATACATATATATGGGGAGGTACAAGCTCCAACACGGTTTTACAGTGAAAACTGCAGGAACTTCAAACCGGCACTAGGAAACAGACTGAGAAAGCAGAGAAAAAGTGTCTCCTGCAACCCGTTACCTTGGTGCTAGATGAACGAAAGTCTCTCCACTTGCTCAGTTCTGAGAGATAATAGTGTGTGAAAGCCGTTCTTCAACTAGATTGTTGGGAACACAAAGTTTCTTTTCAGTTGCAAACTCCATTCCATACATATATATGGGGAGGTACTAGTTTCAACTCGGTTTTACAGTGAAAACTGCAGGAACTTCAAACCGGCACTGGGAAACAGACTGAGAAAGCAGAGAAAAAGTCTCTCCTGCAACCCGTTCCCTTGGTGCTAGATGAACGATCGTCTCTCCACTTGCTCAGTTCTGAGAGATAAGTGTGTGTGAAAGCCGTCCTTCACTTGGCTTGTTGGGAACACAAAGTTTCTTTTCAGTTGCAAACTCCATTCCATACATATATATGGGGAGGTACAAGCTCCAACACGGTTTTACAGTGAAAACTGCAGGAACTTCAAACCGGCACTAGGAAACAGACTGAGAAAGCAGAGAAAAAGTGTCTCCTGCAACCCGTTCCCTTGGTGCTAGATGAACGAACGTCTCTCCACTTGATCAGTTGTGAGAGTTAAGTGTGTGTGAAAGCCGTCCTTCACCTAGCTTGTTGGGAACACAAAGTTTCTTTTCAGTTGCAAACTCCATTCCATACATATATATGTGGAGGTAGAAGCTCCAACACGGTTTTACAGTGAAAACTGCAGGAACTTCAAACCGGCACTAGGAAACAGACTGAGAAAGCAGAGAAAAAGTCTCTCCTGCAACCCGTTCCCTTGGTGCTAGATGAACGAACGTCTCTCCACTTGCTCAGTTCTGAGAGATAAGTGTGTGTGAAAGCCGTCCTTCACCTAGCTTGTTGGGAACACAAAGTTTCTTTTCAGTTGCAAACTCCATTCCATACATATATATGGTGAGGTACTAGCTCCAACTCGGTTTTACAGTGAAAACTGCAGGAAATTCAAACCGGCACTAGGAAACAGACTGAGAAAGCAGAGATAAAGTGTCTCCTGCGACCCGTTCCCTTGGTGCTAGATGAACGAACGTCTCTCCACTTGCTCAATTCTGAGAGATAAGTGTGTGTGAAAGCCGTCCTTCACCTAGCTTGTTTTGAACACAAAGTTTTTTTTCAGTTGGCAACCCCATTCCATACATATATATGGGGAGGTAGAAGTTCCAACTCGGTTTTACAGTGAAAACTGCAGGAAATTCAAACAGGCACTAGGAAACAGACTGAGAAAGCAGAGAAAAAGTGTCTCCTGCAACCCGTTCCCTTGGTGCTAGATGAACGAACGTCTCTCCACTTGCTCAGTTCTGAGAGATAAGTGTGTGTGAAAGCCGTCCTTCACCTAGCTTGTTGGGAACAAAAGTTTCTTTTCAGTTGCAAACTCCATTCCATACATATATATGGGGAGGTAAAAGCTCCAACACGGTTTTACAGTGAAAACTGCTGGAACTTCAAACCGGCACTAGGAAACAGACTGAGAAAGCAGAGAAAAATTCTCTCCTGCAACCCGTTCCCTTGGTGCTAGATGAACGAACGTCTCTCCACTTGCTCAGTTCTGAGAGATAAGTGTGTGTGAAAGCCGTCCTTCACCTAGCTTGTTGGGAACACAAAGTTTCTTTTCAGTTGCAAACTCCATTCCATACATATATATGGGGAGGTACTAGCTCCAACTCGGTTTTACAGTGAAAACTGCAGGAAATTCAAACCGGCACTAGGAAACAGACTGAGAAAGCAGAGAAATAGTGTCTCCTGCAACCCGTTCCCTTGGTGCTAGATGAACGAACGTCTCTCCACTTGATCAGTTGTGAGAGATAATTGTGTGTGAAAGCCGTCCTTCACCTAGCTTGTTGGGAACACAAAGTTTCTTTTCAGTTGCAAACTCCATTCCATACATATATATGGGGAGGTACAAGCTCCAACACGGTTTTACAGTGAAAACTGCAGGAACTTCAAACCGGCACTAGGAAACAGACTGAGAAAGCAGAGAAAAAGTCTCTCCTGCAACCCGTTCCCTTGGTGCTAGATGAACGAACGTCTCTCCACTTGCTCAGTTCTGAGAGATAAGTGTGTGTGAAAGCCGTCCTTCACCTAGCTTGTTGGGAACACAAACTTCCTTTTCAGTTGCAAACTCCATTCCATACATATATATGGGAAGGTAGAAGTTCCAACTCGGTTTTACTGTGTAAACTGCAGGAACTTCAAACCGGCACTAGGAAACAGACTGAGAAAGCAGAGAAAAAGTGTCTCCTGCAACCCGTTCCCTTCGTGCTAGATGAACGAACGTCTCTCCACTTGCTCAGTTCTGAGAGTTATGTGTGTGTGAAAGCCGTCCTTCACCTAGCTTGTTGGGAACACAAAGGTTTTTTTTCAGTTGGCAACTCCATTCCATACATATATATGGGGAGGTAGAAGTTCCAACTCGGTTTTGCAGTGAAAACTGCAGGAACTTCAAACCGGCACTAGGAAACAGACTGAGAAAGCAGAGAAAAAGTGTCTCCTGCAACCCGTTCCCTTGGTGCTAGATGAACGAACGTCTCTCCACTTGCTCAGTTCTGAGAGATAAGTGTGTGTGAAAGCCGTCCTTCACCTAGCTTGTTGGGAACAAAAGTTTCTTTTCAGTTGCAAACTCCATTCCATACATATATATGGTGAGGTACTAGCTCCAACTCGGTTTTACAGTGAAAACTGCAGGAACTTCAAACCGGCACTAGGAAACAGACTGAGAAAGCAGAGAAAAAGTCTCTCCTGCAACCCGTTCCCTTGGTGCTAGATGAACGAACGTCTCTACATTTGCTCATTTCTGAGATATAATTGTGTGTGAAAGCCGTCCTTCACCTAGCTTGTTGGGAACACAAAGTTTCTTTTCAGTTGCAAACTCCATTCCATACATATATATGGGGAGGTACAAGCTCCAACACGGTTTTACAGTGAAAACTGCAGGAACTTCATACCGGCACTAGGAAACAGACTGAGAAAGCAGAGAAACAGTCTCTCCTGCAACCCGTTCTCTTGTGCTAGATGAACGAACGTCTCTCCACTTGCTCAGTTCTGAGAGATAAGTGTGTGTGAAAGCCGTCCTTCACCTAGCTTGTTGGGAACACAAAGTTTCTTTTCAGTTGCAAACTCCATTCCATACATATATATGGGAAGGTAGAAGTTCCAACTCGGTTTTACAGAGAAAACTGCAGGAACTTCAAACCGGCACTAGGAAACAGACTGAGAAAGCAGAGAAAAAGTGTCTCCTGCAACCCGTTCCCTTGGTGTTAGATGAACGAACGTCTCCCCACTTGCTCATTTCTGAGAGTTAAGTGTGTGTGAAAGCCGTCCTTCACCTAGCTTGTTGGGAACACAAAGGTTTTTTTTCAGTTGGCAACTCCATTCCATACATATATATGGGGAGGTAGAAGTTCCAACTCGGTTTTACAGTGAAAACTGCAGGAACTTCAAACCGGCACTAGGAAACAGACTGAGAAAGCAGAGAAAAAGTGTCTCCTGCAACCCGTTCCCTTGTTGCTAGATGAACGAACGTCTCTCCACTTGCTCAGTTCTGAGAGATAAGTGTGTGTGAAAGCCATCCTTCACCTAGCTTGTTGGGAACACAAAGTTTCTTTTCAGTTGCAAACTCCATTCCATACATATATATGGGGAGGTACAAGCTCCAACACGGTTTTACAGTGAAAACTGCAGGAACTTCAAACCGGCACTAGGAAACAGACTGAGAAAGCAGAGAAAAAGTGTCTCCTGCAACCCGTTCACTTGGTGCTAGATGAACGAACGTCTCTCCACTTGCTCAGTTCTGAGAGATAAGTGTGTGTGAAAGCCGTCCTTCACCTAGCTTGTTGGGAACACAAAGTTTCTTTTCAGTTGCAAACTCCTTTCCATACATATATATGGGAAGGTAGAAGTTCCAACTCGGTTTTACAGTGAAAACTGCAGGAAATTCAAACCGGCACTAGGAAACAGACTGAGAAACCAGAGAAAAAGTGTCTCCTGCAACCCGTTCCCTTGGTGCTAGATGAACGAACGTCTCTCCACTTGCTCAGTTCTGAGAGATAAGTGTGTGTGAAAGCCGTCCTTCACCTAGCTTCTTGGGAACACAAAGTTTTTTTTCAGTTGGCAACTCCATTCCATATATATATATGGGGAGGTAGAAGTTCCAACTCGGTTTTACAGTGAAAACTGCAGGAACTACAAACCGGCACTAGGAAACAGACTGAGAAAGCAGAGAAAATGTGTCTCCTGCAACCCGTTCCCTTGGTGCTAGATGAACGAACGTCTCTCCACTTGCTCAGTTCTGAGAGATAAGTGTGTGTGAAAGCCGTCCTTCACCTAGCTTGTTGGGAACACAAACTTTTTTTCAGTTGCAAACTCCATTCCATACATATATATGGGGAGGTAGAAACTCCAACACGGTTTTACAGTGAAAACTGCAGGAACTTCAAACCGGCACTAGGAAACAGACTGAGAAAACAGAGAAAAAGTCTCTCCTGCAACCCGTTCCCTTGGTGCTAGATGAACGAACGTCTCTCCACTTGCTCAGTTCTGAGAGATAAGTGTGTGTGAAAGCCGTCCTTCACCTTGCTTGTTGGGAACACAAAGTTTCTTTTCAGTTGCAAACTCCATTCCATACATATATATGGGGAGGTACTAGCTCCAACTCGGTTTTACAGTGAAAACTGCAGGAAATTCAAACCGGCACTAGGAAACAGACTGAGAAACAGAGAAAAAGTGTCTCCTGCTACCCGTTCCCTTGGTGCTAGATGAACGAACGTCTCTCCACTTGCTCATTTCTGAGAGATAAGTGTGTGTGAAAGCCGTCCTTCACCCAGCTTGTTGGGAACACAAAGTTTCTTTTCAGTTGCAAACTCCATTCCTTACATATATATGGGGAGATACAAGCTCCAACACGGTTTTACAGTGAAAACTGCAGGAACTTCATACCGGCACTAGGAAACAGACTGAGAAAGCAGAGAAAAAGTGTCTCCTGCTACCCGTTCCCTTCGTGCTAGATGAACGAACGTCTCTCCACTTGCTCAGTTCTGAGAGATAAGTGTGTGTGAAAGCCGTCCTTCACCTAGCTTGTTGGGAACACAAAGGTTTTTTTTCAGTTGGCAACTCCATTCCATACATATATATGGGGAGGTAGAAGTTCCAACTCGGTTTTACAGTGAAAACTGCAGGAACTTCAAACCGGCACTAGGAAACAGACTGAGAAAGCAGAGAAAAAGTGTCTCCTGCAACCCGTTCCCTTGGTGCTAGATGAACGAACGTCTCTCCACTTGATCAGTTGTGAGAGATAAGTGTGTGTGAAAGCCGTCCTTCACCTAGCTTGTTGGGAACACAAAGTTTCTTTTCAGTTGCAAACTCCATTCCATACATATATATGTGGGGGTAGAAGCTCCAACACGGTTTTACAGTGAAAACTGCAGGAACTTCAAACCGGCACTAGGAAACAGACTGAGAAAGCAGAGAAAAAGTCTCTCCTGCAACCCGTTCCCTTGGTGCTAGATGAACGAACGTCTCTCCACTTGCTCAGTTCTGAGAGATAAGTGTGTGTGAAAGCCGTCCTTCACCTAGCTTGTTGGGAACACAAAGTTTCTTTTCAGTTGCAAACTCCATTCCATACATATATATGGTGAGGTACTAGCTCCAACTCGGTTTTACAGTGAAAACTGCAGGAAATTCAAACCGGCACTAGGAAACAGACTGAGAAAGCAGAGATAAAGTGTCTCCTGCGACCCGTTCCCTTGGTGCTAGATGAACGAACGTCTCTCCACTTGCTCAATTCTGAGAGATAAGTGTGTGTGAAAGCCGTCCTTCACCTAGCTTGTTTTGAACACAAAGTTTTTTTTCAGTTGGCAACCCCATTCCATACATATATATGGGGAGGTAGAAGTTCCAACTCGGTTTTACAGTGAAAACTGCAGGAAATTCAAACAGGCACTAGGAAACAGACTGAGAAAGCAGAGAAAAAGTGTCTCCTGCAACCCGTTCCCTTGGTGCTAGATGAACGAACGTCTCTCCACTTGCTCAGTTCTGAGAGATAAGTGTGTGTGAAAGCCGTCCTTCACCTAGCTTGTTGGGAACACAAAGTTTCTTTTCAGTTGCAAACTCCATTCCATACATATATATGGGGAGGTACTAGCTCCAACTCGGTTTTACAGTGAAAACTGCAGGAACTTCAAACCGGCACTAGGAAACAGACTGAGAAAGCAGAGAAAAATTCTCTCCTGCAACCCGTTCCCTTGGTGCTAGATGAACGAACGTCTCTCCACTTGCTCAGTTCTGAGAGATAAGTGTGTGTGAAAGCCGTCCTTCACCTAGCTTGTTGGGAACACAAAGTTTCTTTTCAGTTGCAAACTCCATTCCATACATATATATGGGGAGGTACTAGCTCCAACTCGGTTTTACAGTGAAAACTGCAGGAACTTCAAACCGGCACTAGGAAACAGACTGAGAAAGCAGAGAAATAGTGTCTCCTGCAACCCGTTCCCTTGGTGCTAGATGAACGAACGTCTCTCCACTTGATCAGTTGTGAGAGATAATTGTGTGTGAAAGCCGTCCTTCACCTAGCTTGTTGGGAACACAAAGTTTCTTTTCAGTTGCAAACTCCATTCCATACATATATATGGGGAGGTACAAGCTCCAACACGGTTTTACAGTGAAAACTGCAGGAACTTCAAACCGGCACTAGGAAACAGACTGAGAAAGCAGAGAAAAAGTCTCTCCTGCAACCCGTTCCCTTGGTGCTAGATGAACGAACGTCTCTCCACTTGCTCAGTTCTGAGAGATAAGTGTGTGTGAAAGCCGTCCTTCACCTAGCTTGTTGGGAACACAAAGTTCCTTTTCAGTTGCAAACTCCATTCCATACATATATATGGGAAGGTAGAAGTTCCAACTCGGTTTTACTGTGTAAACTGCAGGAACTTCAAACCGGCACTAGGAAACAGACTGAGAAAGCAGAGAAAAAGTGTCTTCTGCAACCCGTTCCCTTTGTGCTAGATGAACGAACGTCTCTCCACTTGCTCAGTTCTGAGAATTATGTGTGTGTGAAAGCCGTCCTTCACCTAGCTTGTTGGGAACACAAAGGTTTTTTTTCAGTTGGCAACTCCATTCCATACATATATATGGGGAGGTAGAAGTTCCAACTCGGTTTTACAGTGAAAACTGCAGGAACTTCAAACCGGCACTAGGAAACAGACTGAGAAAGCAGAGAAAAAGTGTCTCCTGCAACCCGTTCCCTTGGTGCTAGATGAACGAACGTCTCTCCACTTGCTCAGTTCTGAGAGATAAGTGTGTGTGAAAGCCGTCCTTCACCTAGCTTGTTGGGAACACAAAGGTTTTTTTTCAGTTGGCAACTCCATTCCATACATATATATGGGGAGGTAGAAGTTCCAACTCGGTTTTACAGTGAAAACTGCAGGAACTTCAAACCGGCACTAGGAAACAGACTGAGAAAGCAGAGAAAAAGTGTCTCCTGCAACCCGTTCCCTTGGTGCTAGATGAACGAACGTCTCTCCACTTGCTCAGTTCTGAGAGATAAGTGTGTGTGAAAGCCGTCCTTCACCTAGCTTGTTGGGAACACAAAGGTTTTTTTTCAGTTGGCAACTCCATTCCATACATATATATGGGGAGGTAGAAGTTCCAACTCGGTTTTACAGTGAAAACTGCAGGAACTTCAAACCGGCACTAGGAAACAGACTGAGAAAGCAGAGAAAAAGTGTCTCCTGCAACCCGTTCCCTTGGTGCTAGATGAACGAACGTCTCTCCACTTGATCAGTTGTGAGAGATAAGTGTGTGTGAAAGCCGTCCTTCACCTAGCTTGTTGGGAACACAAAGTTTCTTTTCAGTTGCAAACTCCATTCCATACATATATATGTGGAGGTAGAAGCTCCAATACGGTTTTACAGTGAAAACTGCAGGAACTTCAAACCGGCACTAGGAAACAGACTGAGAAAGCAGAGAAAAAGTCTCTCCTGCAACCCGTTCCCTTGGTGCTAGATGAACGAACGTCTCTCCACTTGCTCAGTTCTGAGAGATAAGTGTGTGTGAAAGCCGTCCTTCACCTAGCTTGTTGGGAACACAAAGTTTCTTTTCAGTTGCAAACTCCATTCCATACATATATATGGTGAGGTACTAGCTCCAACTCGGTTTTACAGTGAAAACTGCAGGAAATTCAAACCGGCACTAGGAAACAGACTGAGAAAGCAGAGATAAAGTGTCTCCTGCGACCCGTTCCCTTGGTGCTAGATGAACGAACGTCTCTCCACTTGCTCAATTCTGAGAGATAAGTGTGTGTGAAAGCCGTCCTTCACCTAGCTTGTTTTGAACACAAAGTTTTTTTTCAGTTGGCAACCCCATTCCATACATATATATGGGGAGGTAGAAGTTCCAACTCGGTTTTACAGTGAAAACTGCAGGAAATTCAAACAGGCACTAGGAAACAGACTGAGAAAGCAGAGAAAAAGTGTCTCCTGCAACCCGTTCCCTTGGTGCTAGATGAACGAACGTCTCTCCACTTGCTCAGTTCTGAGAGATAAGTGTGTGTGAAAGCCGTCCTTCACCTAGCTTGTTGGGAACACAAAGTTTCTTTTCAGTTGCAAACTCCATTCCATACATATATATGGGGAGGTAAAAGCTCCAACACGGTTTTACAGTGAAAACTGCAGGAACTTCAAACCGGCACTAGGAAACAGACTGAGAAAGCAGAGAAAAATTCTCTCCTGCAACCCGTTCCCTTGGTGCTAGATGAACGAACGTCTCTCCACTTGCTCAGTTCTGAGAGATAAGTGTGTGTGAAAGCCGTCCTTCACCTAGCTTGTTGGGAACACAAAGTTTCTTTTCAGTTGCAAACTCCATTCCATACATATATATGGGGAGGTACTAGCTCCAACTCGGTTTTACAGTGAAAACTGCAGGAACTTCAAACCGGCACTAGGAAACAGACTGAGAAAGCAGAGAAATAGTGTCTCCTGCAACCCGTTCCCTTGGTGCTAGATGAACGAACGTTTCTCCACTTGATCAGTTGTGAGAGATAATTGTGTGTGAAAGCCGTCCTTCACCTAGCTTGTTGGGAACACAAAGTTTCTTTTCAGTTGCAAACTCCATTCCATACATATATATGGGGAGGTACAAGCTCCAACACGGTTTTACAGTGAAAACTGCAGGAACTTCAAACCGGCACTAGGAAACAGACTGAGAAAGCAGAGAAAAAGTCTCTCCTGCAACCCGTTCCCTTGGTGCTAGATGAACGAACGTCTCTCCACTTGCTCAGTTCTGAGAGATAAGTGTGTGTGAAAGCCGTCCTTCACCTAGCTTGTTGGGAACACAAAGTTCCTTTTCAGTTGCAAACTCCATTCCATACATATATATGGGAAGGTAGAAGTTCCAACTCGGTTTTACTGTGTAAACTGCAGGAACTTCAAACCGGCACTAGGAAACAGACTGAGAAAGCAGAGAAAAAGTGTCTCCTGCAACCCGTTCCCTTTGTGCTAGATGAACGAACGTCTCTCCACTTGCTCAGTTCTGAGAGTTATGTGTGTGTGAAAGCCGTCCTTCACCTAGCTTGTTGGGAACACAAAGGTTTTTTTTCAGTTGGCAACTCCATTCCATACATATATATGGGGAGGTAGAAGTTCCAACTCGGTTTTACAGTGAAAACTGCAGGAACTTCAAACCGGCACTAGGAAACAGACTGAGAAAGCAGAGAAAAAGTGTCTCCTGCAACCCGTTCCCTTGGTGCTAGATGAACGAACGTCTCTCCACTTGCTCAGTTCTGAGAGATAAGTGTGTGTGAAAGCCGTCCTTCACCTAGCTTGTTGGGAACAAAAGTTTCTTTTCAGTTGCAAACTCCATTCCATACATATATATGGTGAGGTACTAGCTCCAACTCGATTTTACAGTGAAAACTGCAGGAACTTCAAACCGGCACTAGGAAACAGACTGAGAAAGCAGAGAAAAAGTCTCTCCTGCAACCCGTTCCCTTGGTGCTAAATGAACGAACGTCTCTACATTTGCTCATTTCTGAGATATAATTGAGTGTGAAAGCCGTCCTTCACCTAGCTTGTTGGGAACACAAAGTTTCTTTTCAGTTGCAAACTCCATTCCATACATATATATGGGGAGGTACAAGCTCCAACACGGTTTTACAGTGAAAACTGCAGGAACTTCATACCGGCACTAGGAAACAGACTGAGAAAGCAGAGAAACAGTCTCTCCTGCAACCCGTTCTCTTGTGCTAGATGAACGAACGTCTCTCCACTTGCTCAGTTCTGAGAGATAAGTGTGTGTGAAAGCCGTCCTTCACCTAGCTTGTTGGGAACACAAAGTTTCTTTTCAGTTGCAAACTCCATTCCATACATATATATGGGAAGGTAGAAGTTCCAACTCGGTTTTACAGAGAAAACTGCAGGAACTTCAAACCGGCACTAGGAAACAGACTGAGAAAGCAGAGAAATAGTGTCTCCTGCAACCCGTTCCCTTGGTGCTAGATGAACGAACGTTTCTCCACTTGATCAGTTGTGAGAGATAATTGTGTGTGAAAGCCGTCCTTCACCTAGCTTGTTGGGAACACAAAGTTTCTTTTCAGTTGCAAACTCCATTCCATACATATATATGGGGAGGTACAAGCTCCAACACGGTTTTACAGTGAAAACTGCAGGAACTTCAAACCGGCACTAGGAAACAGACTGAGAAAGCAGAGAAAAAGTCTCTCCTGCAACCCGTTCCCTTGGTGCTAGATGAACGAACGTCTCTCCACTTGCTCAGTTCTGAGAGATAAGTGTGTGTGAAAGCCGTCCTTCACCTAGCTTGTTGGGAACACAAAGTTCCTTTTCAGTTGCAAACTCCATTCCATACATATATATGGGAAGGTAGAAGTTCCAACTCGGTTTTACTGTGTAAACTGCAGGAACTTCAAACCGGCACTAGGAAACAGACTGAGAAAGCAGAGAAAAAGTGTCTCCTGCAACCCGTTCACTTTGTGCTAGATGAACGAACGTCTCTCCACTTGCTCAGTTCTGAGAGTTATGTGTGTGTGAAAGCCGTCCTTCACCTAGCTTGTTGGGAACACAAAGGTTTTTTTTCAGTTGGCAACTCCATTCCATACATATATATGGGGAGGTAGAAGTTCCAACTCGGTTTTACAGTGAAAACTGCAGGAACTTCAAACCGGCACTAGGAAACAGACTGAGAAAGCAGAGAAAAAGTGTCTCCTGCAACCCGTTCCCTTGGTGCTAGATGAACGAACGTCTCTCCACTTGCTCAGTTCTGAGAGATAAGTGTGTGTGAAAGCCGTCCTTCACCTAGCTTGTTGGGAACAAAAGTTTCTTTTCAGTTGCAAACTCCATTCCATACATATATATGGTGAGGTACTAGCTCCAACTCGATTTTACAGTGAAAACTGCAGGAACTTCAAACCGGCACTAGGAAACAGACTGAGAAAGCAGAGAAAAAGTCTCTCCTGCAACCCGTTCCCTTGGTGCTAAATGAACGAACGTCTCTACATTTGCTCATTTCTGAGATATAATTGAGTGTGAAAGCCGTCCTTCACCTAGCTTGTTGGGAACACAAAGTTTCTTTTCAGTTGCAAACTCCATTCCATACATATATATGGGGAGGTACAAGCTCCAACACGGTTTTACAGTGAAAACTGCAGGAACTTCATACCGGCACTAGGAAACAGACTGAGAAAGCAGAGAAACAGTCTCTCCTGCAACCCGTTCTCTTGTGCTAGATGAACGAACGTCTCTCCACTTGCTCAGTTCTGAGAGATAAGTGTGTGTGAAAGCCGTCCTTCACCTAGCTTGTTGGGAACACAAAGTTTCTTTTCAGTTGCAAACTCCATTCCATACATATATATGGGAAGGTAGAAGTTCCAACTCGGTTTTACAGAGAAAACTGCAGGAACTTCAAACCGGCACTAGGAAACAGACTGAGAAAGCAGAGAAAAAGTGTCTCCTGCAACCCGTTCCCTTGGTGTTAGATGAACGAACGTCTCCCCACTTGCTCATTTCTGAGAGTTAAGTGTGTGTGAAAGCCGTCCTTCACCTAGCTTGTTGGGAACACAAAGGTTTTTTTTCAGTTGGCAACTCCATTCCATACATATATATGGGGAGGTAGAAGTTCCAACTCGGTTTTACAGTTAAAACTGCAGGAACTTCAAACCGGCACTAGGAAACAGACTGAGAAAGCAGAGAAAAAGTGTCTCCTGCAACCCGTTCCCTTGTTGCTAGATGAACGAACGTCTCTCCACTTGCTCAGTTCTGAGAGATAAGTGTGTGTGAAAGCCATCCTTCACCTAGCTTGTTGGGAACACAAAGTTTCTTTTCAGTTGCAAACTCCATTCCATACATATATATGGGGAGGTACAAGCTCCAACACGGTTTTACAGTGAAAACTGCAGGAACTTCAAACCGGCACTAGGAAACAGACTGAGAAAGCAGAGAAAAAGTGTCTCCTGCAACCCGTTCCCTTGGTGCTAGATGAACGAACGTCTCTCCACTTGCTCAGTTCTGAGAGATAAGTGTGTGTGAAAGCCGTCCTTCACCTAGCTTGTTGGGAACACAAAGTTTCTTTTCAGTTGCAAACTCCTTTCCATACATATATATGGGAAGGTAGAAGTTCCAACTCGGTTTTACAGTGAAAACTGCAGGAAATTCAAACCGGCACTAGGAAACAGACTGAGAAACCAGAGAAAAAGTGTCTCCTGCAACCCGTTCCCTTGGTGCTAGATGAACGAACGTCTCTCCACTTGCTCAGTTCTGAGAGATAAGTGTGTGTGAAAGCCGTCCTTCACCTAGCTTCTTGGGAACACAAAGTTTTTTTTCAGTTGGCAACTCCATTCCATATATATATATGGGGAGGTAGAAGTTCCAACTCGGTTTTACAGTGAAAACTGCAGGAACTACAAACCGGCACTAGGAAACAGACGGAGAAAGCAGAGAAAAATTGTCTCCTGCAACCCGTTCCCTTGGTGCTAAATGAACGAACGTCTCTCCACTTGCTCAGTTCTGAGAGATAAGTGTGTGTGAAAGCCGTCCTTCACCTAGCTTGTTGGGAACACAAACTTTTTTTCAGTTGCAAACTCCATTCCATACATATATATGGGGAGGTAGAAACTCCAACACGGTTTTACAGAGAAAACTGCAGGAACTTCAAACCGGCACTAGGAAACAGACTGAGAAAGCAGAGAAAAAGTCTCTCCTGCAACCCGTTCCCTTGGTGCTAGATGAACGAACGTCTCTCCACTTGCTCAGTTCTGAGAGATAAGTGTGTGTGAAAGCCGTCCTTCACCTTGCTTGTTGGGAACACAAAGTTTCTTTTCAGTTGCAAACTCCTTTCCATACATATATATGGGGAGGTACTAGCTCCAACTCGGTTTTACAGTGAAAACTGCAGGAAATTCAAACCGGCACTAGGAAACAGACTGAGAAACAGAGAAAAAGTGTCTCCTGCTACCCGTTCCCTTGGTGCTAGATGAACGAACGTCTCTCCACTTGCTCATTTCTGAGAGATAAGTGTGTGTGAAAGCCGTCCTTCACCCAGCTTGTTGGGAACACAAAGTTTCTTTTCAGTTGCAAACTCCATTCCTTACATATATATGGGGAGATACAAGCTCCAACACGGTTTTACAGTGAAAACTGCAGGAACTTCATACCGGCACTAGGAAACAGACTGAGAAAGCAGAGAAAAAGTGTCTCCTGCTACCCGTTCCCTTCGTGCTAGATGAACGAACGTCTCTCCACTTGCTCAGTTCTGAGAGATAAGTGTGTGTGAAAGCCGTCCTTCACCTAGCTTGTTGGGAACACAAAGGTTTTTTTTCAGTTGGCAACTCCATTCCATACATATATATGGGAAGGTAGAAGTTCCAACTCGGTTTTACTGTGTAAACTGCAGGAACTTCAAACCGGCACTAGGAAACAGACTGAGAAAGCAGAGAAAAAGTGTCTCATGCAACCCGTTCCCTTTGTGCTAGATGAACGAACGTCTCTCCACTTGCTCAGTTCTGAGAGTTATGTGTGTGTGAAAGCCGTCCTTCACCTAGCTTGTTGGGAACACAAAGGTTTTTTTTCAGTTGGCAACTCCATTCCATACATATATATGGGGAGGTAGAAGTTCCAACTCGGTTTTACAGTGAAAACTGCAGGAACTTCAAACCGGCACTAGGAAACAGACTGAGAAAGCAGAGAAAAAGTGTCTCCTGCAACCCGTTCCCTTGGTGCTAGATGAACGAACGTCTCTCCACTTGCTCAGTTCTGAGAGATAAGTGTGTGTGAAAGCCGTCCTTCACCTAGCTTGTTGGGAACAAAAGTTTATTTTCAGTTGCAAACTCCATTCCATACATCTATATGGTGAGGTACTAGCTCCAACTCGATTTTACAGTGAAAACTGCAGGAACTTCAAACCGGCACTAGGAAACAGACTGAGAAAGCAGAGAAAAAGTCTCTCCTGCAACCCGTTCCCTTGGTGCTAGATGAACGAACGTCTCTACATTTGCTCATTTCTGAGATATAATTTTGTGTGAAAGCCGTCCTTCACCTAGCTTGTTGGGAACACAAAGTTTCTTTTCAGTTGCAAACTCCATTCCATACATATATATGGGGAGGTACAAGCTCCAACACGGTTTTACAGTGAAAACTGCAGGAACTTCATACCGGCACTAGGAAACAGACTGAGAAAGCAGAGAAACAGTCTCTCCTGCAACCCGTTCTCTTGTGCTAGATGAACGAACGTCTCTCCACTTGCTCAGTTCTGAGAGATAAGTGTGTGTGAAAGCCGTCCTTCACCTAGCTTGTTGGGAACACAAAGTTTCTTTTCAGTTGCAAACTCCATTCCATACATATATATGGGAAGGTAGAAGTTCCAACTCGGTTTTACAGAGAAAACTGCAGGAACTTCAAACCGGCACTAGGAAACAGACTGAGAAAGCAGAGAAAAAGTGTCTCCTGCAACCCGTTCCCTTGGTGTTAGATGAACGAACGTCTCCCCACTTGCTCATTTCTGAGAGTTAAGTGTGTGTGAAAGCCGTCCTTCACCCAGCTTGTTGGGAACACAAAGGTTTTTTTTCAGTTGGCAACTCCATTCCATACATATATATGGGGAGGTAGAAGTTCCAACTCGGTTTTACAGTTAAAACTGCAGGAACTTCAAACCGGCACTAGGAAACAGACTGAGAAAGCAGAGAAAAAGTGTCTCCTGCAACCCGTTCCCTTGTTGCTAGATGAACGAACGTCTCTCCACTTGCTCAGTTCTGAGAGATAAGTGTGTGTGAAAGCCATCCTTCACCTAGCTTGTTGGGAACACAAAGTTTCTTTTCAGTTGCAAACTCCATTCCATACATATATATGGGGAGGTACAAGCTCCAACACGGTTTTACAGTGAAAACTGCAGGAACTTCAAACCGGCACTAGGAAACAGACTGAGAAAGCAGAGAAAAAGTGTCTCCTGCAACCCGTTCCCTTGGTGCTAGATGAACGAACGTCTCTCCACTTGCTCAGTTCTGAGAGATAAGTGTGTGTGAAAGCCGTCCTTCACCTAGCTTGTTGGGAACACAAAGTTTCTTTTCAGTTGCAAACTCCTTTCCATACATATATATGGGAAGGTAGAAGTTCCAACTCGGTTTTACAGTGAAAACTGCAGGAAATTCAAACCGGCACTAGGAAACAGACTGAGAAACCAGAGAAAAAGTATCTCCTGCAACCCGTTCCCTTGGTGCTAGATGAACGAACGTCTCTCCACTTGCTCAGTTCTGAGAGATAAGTGTGTGTGAAAGCCGTCCTTCACCTAGCTTCTTGGGAACACAAAGTTTTTTTTCAGTTGGCAACTCCATTCCATATATATATATGGGGAGGTAGAAGTTCCAACTCGGTTTTACAGTGAAAACTGCAGGAACTACAAACCGGCACTAGGAAACAGACGGAGAAAGCAGAGAAATATTGTCTCCTGCAACCCGTTCCCTTGGTGCTAAATGAACGAACGTCTCTCCACTTGCTCAGTTCTGAGAGATAAGTGTGTGTGAAAGCCGTCCTTCACCTAGCTTGTTGGGAACACAAACTTTTTTTCAGTTGCAAACTCCATTCCATACATATATATGGGGAGGTAGAAACTCCAACACGGTTTTACAGAGAAAACTGCAGGAACTTCAAACCGGCACTAGGAAACAGACTGAGAAAGCAGAGAAAAATTCTCTCCTGCAACCCGTTCCCTTGGTGCTAGATGAACGAACGTCTCTCCACTTGCTCAGTTCTGAGAGATAAGTGTGTGTGAAAGCCGTCCTTCACCTTGCTTGTTGGGAACACAAAGTTTCTTTTCAGTTGCAAACTCCTTTCCATACATATATATGGGGAGGTACTAGCTCCAACTCGGTTTTACAGTGAAAACTGCAGGAAATTCAAACCGGCACTAGGAAACAGACTGAGAAACAGAGAAAAAGTGTCTCCTGCTACCCGTTCCCTTGGTGCTAGATGAACGAACGTCTCTCCACTTGCTCATTTCTGAGAGATAAGTGTGTGTGAAAGCCGTCCTTCACCCAGCTTGTTGGGAACACAAAGTTTCTTTTCAGTTGCAAACTCCATTCCTTACATATATATGGGGAGATACAAGCTCCAACACGGTTTTACAGTGAAAACTGCAGGAACTTCATACCGGCACTAGGAAACAGACTGAGAAAGCAGAGAAAAAGTGTCTCCTGCTACCCGTTCCCTTCGTGCTAGATGAACGAACGTCTCTCCACTTGCTCAGTTCTGAGAGATAAGTGTGTGTGAAAGCCGTCCTTCACCTAGCTTGTTGGGAACACAAAGGTTTTTTTTCAGTTGGCAACTCCATTCCATACATATATATGGGAAGGTAGAAGTTCCAACTCGGTTTTACAGTGAAAACGGCAGGAACTTCAAACCGGCACTAGGAAACAGACTGAGAAAGCAGAGAAAAAGTGTCTCCTGCAACCCGTTCCCTTGGTGCTAGATGAACGAACGTCTCTCCACTTGCTCAGTTCTGAGAGATAAGTGTGTGTGAAAGCCGTCCTTCACCTAGCTTGTTGGGAACACAAAGTTTCTTTGAAGTTGCAAACTCCATTCCATACATATATATGGGGAGGTAAAAGCTCCAACACGATTTTACAGTGAAAACTGCAGGAACTTCAAACCGGCACTAGGAAACAGACTGAGAAAGCAGAGAAAAATTCTCTCCTGCAACCCGTTCCCTTGGTGCTAGATGAACGAACGTCTCTCCACTTGCTCAGTTCTGAGTGATAAGTGTGTGTGAAAGCCGTCCTTCACCTAGCTTGTTGGGAACACAAAGTTTCTTTTCAGTTGCAAACTCCATTCCATACATATATATGGGGAGGTACTAGCTCCAACTCGGTTTTACAGTGAAAACTGCAGGAACTTCAAACCGGCACTAGGAAACAGACTGAGAAAGCAGAGAAATAGTGTCTCCTGCAACCCGTTCCCTTGGTGCTAGATGAACGAACGTCTCTCCACTTGATCAGTTGTGAGAGATAAGTGTGTGTGAAAGCCGTCCTTCACCTAGCTTGTTGGGAACACAAAGTTTCTTTTCAGTTGCAAACTCCATTCCATACATATATATGGGGAGGTACAAGCTCCAACACGGTTTTACAGTGAAAACTGCAGGAACTTCAAACCGGCACTAGGAAACAGACTGAGAAAGCAGAGAAAAAGTCTCTCCTGCAACCCGTTCCCTTGGTGCTAGATGAACGAACGTCTCTCCACTTGCTCAGTTCTGAGAGACAAGTGTGTGTGAAAGCCGTCCTTCACCTAGCTTGTTGGGAACACAAAGTTCCTTTTCAGTTGCAAACTCCATTCCATACATATATATGGGAAGGTAGAAGTTCCAACTCGGTTTTACAGTGTAAACTGCAGGAACTTCAAACCGGCACTAGGAAACAGACTGAGAAAGCAGAGAAAAAGTGTCTCCTGCAACCCGTTCCCTTCGTGCTAGATGAACGAACGTCTCTACACTTGCTCAGTTCTGAGAGTTATGTGTGTGTGAAAGCCGTCCTTCACCTAGCTTGTTGGGAACACAAAGGTTTTTTTTCAGTTGGCAACTCCATTCCATACATATATATGGGGAGGTAGAAGTTCCAACTCGGTTTTACAGTGAAAACTGCAGGAACTTCAAACCGGCACTAGGAAACAGACTGAGAAAGCAGAGAAAAAGTGTCTCCTGCAACCCGTTCCCTTGGTGCTAGATGAACGAACGTCTCTCCACTTGCTCAGTTCTGAGAGATAAGTGTGTGTGAAAGCCGTCCTTCACCTAGCTTGTTGGGAACAAAAGTTTCTTTTCAGTTGCAAACTCCATTCCATACATATATATGGTGAGGTACTAGCTCCAACTCGGTTTTACAGTGAAAACTGCAGGAACTTCAAACCGGCACTAGGAAACAGACTGAGAAAGCAGAGAAAAAGTCTCTCCTGCAACCCGTTCCCTTGGTGCTAGATGAACGAACGTCTCTCCACTTGCTCATTTCTGAGATATAAGTGTGTGTGAAAGCCGTCCTTCACCTAGCTTGTTGGGAACACAAAGTTTCTTTTCAGTTGCAAACTCCATTCCATAAATATATATGGGGAGGTACAAGCTCCAACACGGTTTTACAGTGAAAACTGCAGGAACTTCATACCGGCACTAGGAAACAGACTGAGAAAGCAGAGAAACAGTCTCTCCTGCAACCCGTTCCCTTGGTGCTAGATGAACGAACGTCTCTCCACTTGCTCAGTTCTGAGAGATAAGTGTGTGTGAAAGCCGTCCTTCACCTAGCTTGTTGAGAACACAAAGTTTTTTTTCAGTTGGCAACTCCATTCCATATATATATATGGGGAGGTAGAAGTTCCAACTCGGTTTTACAGTGAAAACTGCAGGAACTACAAACCGGCACTAGGAAACAGACGGAGAAAGCAGAGAAAAAGTCTCTCCTGCAACCCGTTCCCTTGGTGCTAGATGAACGAACGTCTCTCCACTTGCTCATTTCTGAGATATAAGTGTGTGTGAAAGCCGTCCTTCACCTAGCTTGTTGGGAACACAAAGTTTCTTTTCAGTTGCAAACTCCATTCCATAAATATATATGGGGAGGTACAAGCTCCAACACGGTTTTACAGTGAAAACTGCAGGAACTTCATACCGGCACTAGGAAACAGACTGAGAAAGCAGAGAAACAGTCTCTCCTGCAACCCGTTCCCTTGGTGCTAGATGAACGAACGTCTCTCCACTTGCTCAGTTCTGAGAGATAAGTGTGTGTGAAAGCCGTCCTTCACCTAGCTTGTTGAGAACACAAAGTTTTTTTTCAGTTGGCAACTCCATTCCATATATATATATGGGGAGGTAGAAGTTCCAACTCGGTTTTACAGTGAAAACTGCAGGAACTACAAACCGGCACTAGGAAACAGACGGAGAAAGCAGAGAAAAATTGTCTCCTGCAACCCGTTCCCTAGGTCCTAAATGAACGAACGTCTCTCCACTTGCTCAGTTCTGAGAGATAAGTGTGTGTGAAAGCCGTCCTTCACCTAGCTTGTTGGGAACACAAAGTTTCTTTTCAGTTGCAAACTCCATTCCACACGTATATATGGGGAGGTACAAGCGCCAACACGGTTTTACAGTGAAAACTGCAGGAACTTCAAACCGGAACTAGGAAACAGACTGAGAAAGCAGAGAAAAAGTGTCTCCTGCAACCCGTTCCCTTGGTGCTAGATGAACGAACGTCTCTCTACTTGCTCAGTTCTGAGAGATAAGTGTGTGTGAAAGCCGTCCTTCACCTATATTGTTGGAAACACAAAGTTTTTTTTCAGTTGGCAACTCCATTCCATACATATATATGGGGAGGTACAAGCTCCAACACGGTTTTACAGTGAAAACTTCAGGAACTACAAACCGGCACTAGGAAACAGACTGAGAAAGCAGAGAAAAAGTCTCTCCTGCAACCCGTTCCCTTGGTGCTAGATGAATGAACGTCTCTCCACTTGCTCAGTTCTGAGAGATAAGTGTGTGTGAAAGCCGTCCTTCACCTAGCTTGTTGGGAACACAAAGTTTCTTTTCAGTTGCAAACTCCATTCCATACATATATATGGGGAGGTACTAGCTCCAAATCGGTTTTACAGTGAAAACTGCAGGAACTTCAAACCGGCACTAGGAAACAGACTGAGAAAGCAGAGAAAAAGTGTCTCCTGCAACCCGTTCCCTTGGTGCTAGATGAACGAACGTCTCTCCACTTGCTCAGTTCTGAGAGATAAGTGTGTGTGAAAGCCGTCCTTCACCTAGCTTGTTGGAAACACAAAGTTTTTTTTCAGTTGGCAACTCCATTCCATACATATATATGGGGAGGTACAAGCTCCAACACGGTTTTACAGTGAAAACTTCAGGAACTACAAACCGGCACTAGGAAACAGACTGAGAAAGCCGAGAAAAAGTGTCTCCTGCAACCCGTTCCCTTGGTGCTAGATGAATGAACGTCTCTCCACTTGCTCAGTTCTGAGAGATAAGTGTGTGTGAAAGCCGTCCTTCACCTAGCTTGTTGGGAACACAAAGTTTCTTTTCAGTTGCAAACTCCATTCCATACATATATATGGGGAGGTACTAGCTCCAAATCGGTTTTACAGTGAAAACTGCAGGAACTTCAAACCGGCATTAGGAAACAGACTGAGAAAGCAGAGAAAAAGTGTCTCCTGCAACCCGTTCCCTTGGTGCTAGATGAACGAACGTCTCTCCACTTGCTCAGTTCTGAGAGATAAGTGTGTGTGAAAGCCGTCCTTCACCTAGCTTGTTGGAAACACAAAGTTTTTTTTCAGTTGGCAACTCCATTCCATACATATATATGGGGAGGTACAAGCTCCAACACGGTTTTACAGTGAAAACTTCAGGAACTACAAACCGGCACTAGGAAACAGACTGAGAAAGCCGAGAAAAAGTGTCTCCTGCAACCCGTTCCCTTGGTGCTAGATGAATGAACGTCTCTCCACTTGCTCAGTTCTGAGAGATAAGTGTGTGTGAAAGCCGTCCTTCACCTAGCTTGTTGGGAACACAAAGTTTCTTTTCAGTTGCAAACTCCATTCCATACATATATATGGGGAGGTACTAGCTCCAAATCGGTTTTACAGTGAAAACTGCAGGAACTTCAAACCGGCACTAGGAAACAGACTGAGAAAGCAGAGAAAAAGTGTCTCCTGCAACCCGTTCCCTTGGTGCTAGATGAACGAACGTCTCTCCACTTGCTCAGTTCTGAGAGATAAGTGTGTGTGAAAGCCGTCCTTCACCTAGCTTGTTGGGAACACAAAGTTTCTTTCCAGTTGCAAAATCCATTCCATACATATATATGGGAAGGTAGAAGTTTCAACTCGGTTTTACAGTGTAAACTGCAGGAACTTCAAACCGGCACTAGGAAACAGACTGAGAAAGCCGAGAAAAAGTGTCTCCTGCAACCCGTTCCCTTGGTGCTAGATGAACGAACGTCTCTCCACTTGCTCAGTTCTGAGAGATAAGTGTGTGTGAAAGCCGTACTTCACCTAGCTTGTTGGGAACACAAAGGTTTTTTTTCAGTTGGCAACTCCATTCTATACATATATATGGGGAGGTAGAAGTTCCAACTCGGTTTTACAGTGAAAACTGCAGGAACATCAAACCGGCACTAGGAAACAGACTGAGAAAGCAGAGAAAAAGTGTCTCCTGCAACCCGTTCCCCTGGTGCTAGATGAACGAACGTCTCTCCACTTGCTCAGTTCTGAGAGATAAGTGTGTGTGAAAGCCGTCCTTCACCTAGCTTGTTGGGAACAAAAGTTTGTTTTCAGTTGCAAACTCCATTCCATACATATATATGGGGAGGTAGAAGCTCCAAAATGGTTTTACAGTGAAAACTGCAGGAACTTCAAACCGGCACTAGGAAACAGACTTAGAAAGCAGAGAAAATGTGTCTCCTGCAACCCGTTCCCTTGGTGCTAGATGAACGAACGTCTCTCCACTTGCTCAGTTCTGAGAGATAAGTGTGTGTGAAAGCCGTCCTTCACCTAGCTTGTTGGGAACACAAAGTTTCTTTTCAGTTGCAAACTCCATTCCATAGATATATATGGGGAGGTACTAGCTCCAACTCGGTTTCACAGTGAAAACTGCAGGAACTTCAAACCGGCACTAGGAAACAGACTGAGAAAGCAGAGAAAAAGTGTCTCTTTCAACCCGTTCCCTTGGTGCTAGATGAACGAACGTCTCTCCACTTGCTCAGTTCTGCGAGATAAGTGTGTGTGAAAGCCGTCCTTCACCTAGCTTGTTGGGAACACAAAGTTTCTTTTCAGTTGCAAACTCCATTGCATACATATATATGGGGAGGTACTAGCTCGAACTCGGTTTTACAGTGAAAACTGCAGGAACTTCAAACCGGCACTAGGAAACAGACTGAGAAAGCAGAGAAAAAGTGTCTCCTTCAACCCGTTCCCTTGGTGCTAGATGAACGAACGTCTCTCCACTTGCTCAGTTCTGAGAGATAAGTGTGTGTGAAAGCCGTCCTTCAACTAGCTTGTTGGGAACACAAAGTTTCTTTTCAGTTGCAAACTCCATTCCATACATATATATGGGGAGGTTCTAGCTCCAACTCGGTTTTACAGTGAAAACTGCAGGAACTTCAAACCGGCACTAGGAAACAGACTGAGAAAGCAGAGAAAATGTGTCTCCTGCAACCCGTTCCCTTGGTGCTAGATGAACGAACGTCTCTCCACTTGCTCAGTGCTGAGAGATAATTGTGTGTGAAAGCCGTCCTTCACCTAGCTTGTTGGGAACACAAAGTTTCTTTTCAGTTGCAAACTCCATTCCATACATATATATGGGGAGGTACTAGCTCCAACTCGGTTTTACAGTGAAAACTGCAGGAACTTCAAACCGGCACTAGGAAACAGACTGAGAAAGCAGAGAAAAAGTGTCTCCTGCAACCCGTTCCCTTGGTGCTAGATGAACGAACGTCTCTCCACTTGCTCAGTTCTGAGAGATAAGTGTGTGTGAAAGCCGTCCTTCACCTAGCTTGTTGGGAACACAAAGTTTCTTTTCAGTTGCAAACTCCATTCCATACATATATATGGGAAGGTAGAAGTTCCAACTCGGTTTTACAGTGAAAACTGCAGGAACTTCAAACCGGCACTAGGAAACAGACTGAGAAAGCAGAGAAAAAGTGTCTCCTGCAAACCGTTCCCTTGGTGCTAGATGAAAGAACGTCTCCCCACTTGCTCATTTCTGAGAGTTAACTGTGTTTGAAAGCCGTCCTTCACCTAGCTTGTTGGGAACACAAAGGTTTTTTTTCAGTTGGCAACTCCATTCCATACATATATATGGGGAGGTAGAAGTTCCAACTCGGTTTTACAGTGAAAACTGCAGGAACTTCAAACCTCCACTAGGAAACAGACTGAGAAAGCAGAGAAAAAAATTCTCTCCTGCAACCCGTTCCCTTGGTCTAGATGAACGAACGTCTCTCCACTTGCTCAGTTCTGAGAGATAAGTGTGTGTGAAAGCCGTCCTTCACCTAGCTTGTTGGGAACACAAAGTTTCTTTTCAGTTGCAAACTCCTTTCCATACATATATATGGGGAGGTACTAGCTCCAACTCGGTTTTACAGTGAAAACTGCAGGAACTTCAAAACGGCACTAGGAAACAGACTGAGAAAGCAGAGAAAATGTGTCTCCTGCAACCCGTTCCCTTGGTGCTAGATGAACGAACGTCTCTCCACTTGCTCAGTTCTGAGAGATAAGTGTGTGTGAAAGCCGTCCTTCACCTAGCTTGTTGGGAACACAAAGTTTCTTTTCAGTTGCAAACTCCATTCCATACATATATATGGGAAGGTAGAAGTTCCAACTCGGTTTTACAGTGAAAACTGCAGGAACTTCAAACCGGCACTAGGAAACAGACTGAGAAAGCAGAGAAAAAGTGTCTCCTGCAACCCGTTCCCTTGGTGCTAGATGAACGAACGTCTCCCCACTTGCTCATTTCTGAGAGTTAATTGTGTGTGAAAGCCGTCCTTCACCTAGCTTGTTGGGAACACAAAGGTTTTTTTTCAGTTGGCAACTCCATTCCATACATATATATGGGGAGGTAGAAGTTCCAACTCGGTTTTACAGTGAAAACTGCAGGAACTTCAAATCGGCACTAGGAAACAGACTGAGAAAGCAGAGAAAAATTGTCTCCTGCAACCCGTTCCCTTGGTGCTAGATGAACGAACGTCTCTCCACTTGCTCAGTTCTGAGAGATAAGTGTGTGTGAAAGCCGTCCTTCACCTAGCTTGTTGGGAACAAAAGTTTCTTTTCAGTTGCAAACTCCATTCCATACATATATATGGGGAGGTAGAAGCTCCAACACGGTTTTACAGTGAAAACTGCAGGAAATTCAAACCGGCACTAGGAAACAGACTTAGAAAGCAGAGAAAAAGTCTCTCCTGCAACCCGTTCCCTTGGTGCTAAATGAACGAACGTCTCTCCACTTGCTCAGTTCTGAGAGATAAGTGTGTGTGAAAGCCGTCCTTCACCTAGCTTGTTTGGAACACAAAGTTTCTTTTCAGTTGCAAACTCCATTCCATACATATATATGGGAAGGTAGAAGTTTCAACTCGGTTTTACAGTGTAAACTGCAGGAACTTCAAACCGGCACTAGGTAACAGACTGAGAAAGCCGAGAAAAAGTGTCTCCTGCAACCCTTTCCCTTGGTGCTAGAAGAACGAACGTCTCTCCACTTGCTCAGTTTTGAGAGATAAGTGTGTGTGAAAGCCGTACTTCACCTAGCTTGTTGGGAACACAAAGGTTTTTTTTCAGTTGGCAACTCCATTCCATACATATATATGGGGAGGTAGAAGTTCCAACTCGGTTTTACAGTGAAAACTGCAGGTACATCAAACCGGCACTAGGAAACAGACTGAGAAAGCAGAGAAAAAGTGTCTCCTGCAACCCGTTCCCTTGGTGCTAGATGAACGAACGTCTCTCCACTTGCTCAGTTCTGAGAGATAAGTGTGTGTGAAAGCCGTCCTTCACCTAGCTTGTTGGGAACAAAAGTTTCTTTTCAGTTGCAAACTCCATTCCATACATATATATGGGGAGGTAGAAGCTCCAACACGGTTTTACAGTGAAAGCTGCAGGAACTTCAAACAGGCACTAGGAAACAGACTTAGAATGCAGAGAAAAAGTCTCTCCTGCAACCCGTTCCCTTGGTGCTAGATGAACGAACGTCTCTCCACTTGCTCAGTTCTGAGAGATAAGTGTGTGTGAAAGCCGTCCTTCACCTAGATTGTTGGGAACAAAAGTTTCTTTTCAGTTGCAAACTCCATTCCATACATATATATGGGGAGGTAGAAGCTCTTACACGGTTTTACAGTGAAAACTGCAGGAACTTCAAACAGGCACTAGAAAACAAACTTAGAAAGCAGAGAAAAAGTCTCTCCTGCAACCCGTTCCCTTGGTGCTAGATGAACGAACGTCTCTCCACTTGCTCAGTTATGAGAGATAAGAGTGTGTGAAAGCCGTTCTTCACTTGCTTGTTGGGAACACAAAGTTTCTTTTCAGTTGCAAACTCCATTCCATACATATATATGGGAAGGTAGAAGTTCCAACTCGGTTTTACAGTGAAAACTGCAGGAACTTCAAACCGGCACTAGGAAACAGACTTAGAAAGCAGAGAAAAATTGTCTCCTGCAACCCGTTCCCTTGGTGCTAGGTGAACGAACGTCTCTCCACTTGCTCAGTTCTGAGAGATAAGTGTGTGTGAAAGCCGTACTTCACCTAGCTTGTTGGGAACACAAAGGTTTTTTTTCATTTGGCAACTCCATTCCATACATATATATGGGGAGGTAGAAGTTCCAACTCGGTTTTACAGTGAAAACTGCAGGAACATCAAACCGGCACTAGGAAACAGACTGAGAAAGCAGAGAAAAAGTGTCTCCTGCAACCCGTTCCCTTGGTGCTAGATGAACGAACGTCTCTCCACTTGCTCAGTTCTGAGAGATAAGTGTGTGTGAAAGCCGTCCTTCACCTAGCTTGTTGGGAACAAAAGTTTCTTTTCAGTTGCAAACTCCATTCCATACATATATATGGGGAGGTAGAAGCTCCAACACGGTTTTACAGTGAAAACTGCAGGAACTTCAAACAGGCACTAGGAAACAGACTTAGAATGCAGAGAAAAAGTCTCTCCTGCAACCCGTTCCCTTGGTGCTAGATGAACGAACGTCTCTCCAATTGCTCAGTTCTGAGAGATAAGTGTGTGTGAAAGCCGTCCTTCACCTAGATTGTTGGGAACAAAAGTTTCTTTTCAGTTGCAAACTCCATTCCATACATATATATGGGGAGGTAGAAGCTCTTACACGGTTTTACAGTGAAAACTGCAGGAACTTCAAACAGGCACTAGAAAACAGACTGAGATAGCAGAGAAAAAGTGTCTCCTGCAACCCGTTCCCTTGGTGCTAGATGAACGAACGTCTCTCCACTTGCTCAGTTCTGAGAGATAAGTGTGTGTGAAAGCCGTCCTTCACCTAGCTTGTTGGGAACACAAAGTTTCTTTTCAGTTGCAAACTCCATTCCATACATATATATGGGAAGGTAGAAGTTTCAACTCGGTTTTACAGTGTAAACTGCAGGAACTTCAAACCGGCACTAGGAAACAGACTGAGAAAGCCGAGAAAAAGTGTCTCCTGCAACCCGTTCCCTTGGTGCTAGATGAACGAACGTCTCTCCACTTGCTAAGTTCTGAGAGATAAGTGTGTGTGAAAGCCGTTCTTCACCTAGCTTGTTGGGAACAAAAGTTTCTTTTCAGTTGCAAACTCCATTCCATACATATATATAGGGAGGTAGAAGCTCCAACACGGTTTTACAGTGAAAACTGCAGGAACTTCAAACAGGCACTAGGAAACAGACTTAGAATGCAGAGAAAATGTCTCTCCTGCTACCCGTTCCCTTGGTGCTAGATGAACGAACGTCTCTCCACTTGCTCAGTAATGAGAGATAATTGTGTGTGAAAGCCGTCCTTCACCTAGATTGTTGGGAACAAAAGTTTCTTTTCAGTTGCAAACTCCATTCCATACATATATATGGGGAGGTAGAAGCTCCAACACGGTTTTACAGTGAAAACTGCAGGAACTTCAAACCGGCACTAGGAAACAGACTGAGAAAGCAGAGAAAAAGTGTCTCCTGCAACCCGTTCCCTTGGTGCTAGATGAACGAACGTCTCTCCACTTGCTCAGTTCTGAGAGATAAGAGTGTGTGAAAGCCGTTCTTCAACTAGCTTGTTGGGAACACAACGTTTCTTTTCAGTTGCAAACTCCATTCCATATATATATATGGGGAGGTACTAGCTTCAACTCGGTTTTACAGTGAAAACTGCAGGAACTTCAAACCGGCACTAGGAAACAGACTGAGAAAGCAGAGAAAAAGTGTCTCCTGCAACCCGTTCCCTTGGTGCTAAATGAACGAACGTCTCTCCACTTGCTCAGTTCTGAGAGATAAGTGTGTGTGAAAGCCGTACTTCACCTAGCTTGTTGGGAACACAAAGTTTCTTTTCAGTTGCAAACTCCATTCCATACATACATATGGGGAGGTACAAGCTCCAACACGGTTTTACAGTGAAAACTGCAGGAACTTCAAACCGGCACTAGGAAACAGACTGAGAAAGCAGAGAAAAAGTGTCTCCTGCAACCCGTTCCCTTGGTGCTAGATGAACGAACGTCTCTCCACTTGCTCAGTTCTGAGAGATAAGTGTGTGTGAAAGCCGTCCTTCACCTAGCTTGTTGGGAACAAAAGTTTCTTTTCAGTTGCAAACTCCATTCCATACATATATATGGTGAGGTACTAGCTCCAACTCGGTTTTACAGTGAAAACTGCAGGAACTTCAAACCGGCACTAGGAAACAGACTGAGAAAGCAGAGAAAAAGTCTCTCCTGCAACCCGTTCCCTTGGTGCTAGATGAACGAACGTCTCTCCACTTGCTCATTTCTGAGATATAAGTGTGTGTGAAAGCCGTCCTTCACCTAGCTTGTTGGGAACACAAAGTTTCTTTTCAGTTGCAAACTCCATTCCATAAATATATATGGGGAGGTACAAGCTCCAACACGGTTTTACAGTGAAAACTGCAGGAACTTCATACCGGCACTAGGAAACAGACTGAGAAAGCAGAGAAACAGTCTCTCCTGCAACCCGTTCCCTTGGTGCTAGATGAACGAACGTCTCTCCACTTGCTCAGTTCTGAGAGATAAGTGTGTGTGAAAGCCGTCCTTCACCTAGCTTGTTGAGAACACAAAGTTTTTTTTCAGTTGGCAACTCCATTCCATATATATATATGGGGAGGTAGAAGTTCCAACTCGGTTTTACAGTGAAAACTGCAGGAACTACAAACCGGCACTAGGAAACAGACGGAGAAAGCAGAGAAAAAGTCTCTCCTGCAACCCGTTCCCTTGGTGCTAGATGAACGAACGTCTCTCCACTTGCTCATTTCTGAGATATAAGTGTGTGTGAAAGCCGTCCTTCACCTAGCTTGTTGGGAACACAAAGTTTCTTTTCAGTTGCAAACTCCATTCCATAAATATATATGGGGAGGTACAAGCTCCAACACGGTTTTACAGTGAAAACTGCAGGAACTTCATACCGGCACTAGGAAACAGACTGAGAAAGCAGAGAAACAGTCTCTCCTGCAACCCGTTCCCTTGGTGCTAGATGAACGAACGTCTCTCCACTTGCTCAGTTCTGAGAGATAAGTGTGTGTGAAAGCCGTCCTTCACCTAGCTTGTTGAGAACACAAAGTTTTTTTTCAGTTGGCAACTCCATTCCATATATATATATGGGGAGGTAGAAGTTCCAACTCGGTTTTACAGTGAAAACTGCAGGAACTACAAACCGGCACTAGGAAACAGACGGAGAAAGCAGAGAAAAATTGTCTCCTGCAACCCGTTCCCTAGGTCCTAAATGAACGAACGTCTCTCCACTTGCTCAGTTCTGAGAGATAAGTGTGTGTGAAAGCCGTCCTTCACCTAGCTTGTTGGGAACACAAAGTTTCTTTTCAGTTGCAAACTCCATTCCACACGTATATATGGGGAGGTACAAGCTCCAACACGGTTTTACAGTGAAAACTGCAGGAACTTCAAACCGGAACTAGGAAACAGACTGAGAAAGCAGAGAAAAAGTGTCTCCTGCAACCCGTTCCCTTGGTGCTAGATGAACGAACGTCTCTCTACTTGCTCAGTTCTGAGAGATAAGTGTGTGTGAAAGCCGTCCTTCACCTATATTGTTGGAAACACAAAGTTTTTTTTCAGTTGGCAACTCCATTCCATACATATATATGGGGAGGTACAAGCTCCAACACGGTTTTACAGTGAAAACTTCAGGAACTACAAACCGGCACTAGGAAACAGACTGAGAAAGCAGAGAAAAAGTCTCTCCTGCAACCCGTTCCCTTGGTGCTAGATGAATGAACGTCTCTCCACTTGCTCAGTTCTGAGAGATAAGTGTGTGTGAAAGCCGTCCTTCACCTAGCTTGTTGGGAACACAAAGTTTCTTTTCAGTTGCAAACTCCATTCCATACATATATATGGGGAGGTACTAGCTCCAACTCGGTTTTACAGTGAAAACTGCAGGAACTTCAAACCGGCACTAGGAAACAGACTGAGAAAGCAGAGAAAAAGTGTCTCCTGCAACCCGTTCCCTTGGTGCTAGATGAACGAACGTCTCTCCACTTGCTCAGTTCTGAGAGATAAGTGTGTGTGAAAGCCGTCCTTCACCTAGCTTGTTGGAAACACAAAGTTTTTTTTCAGTTGGCAACTCCATTCCATACATATATATGGGGAGGTACAAGCTCCAACACGGTTTTACAGTGAAAACTTCAGGAACTACAAACCGGCACTAGGAAACAGACTGAGAAAGCCGAGAAAAAGTGTCTCCTGCAACCCGTTCCCTTGGTGCAAGATGAATGAACGTCTCTCCACTTGCTCAGTTCTGAGAGATAAGTGTGTGTGAAAGCCGTCCTTCACCTAGCTTGTTGGGAACACAAAGTTTCTTTTCAGTTGCAAACTCCATTCCATACATATATATGGGGAGGTACTAGCTCCAAATCGGTTTTACAGTGAAAACTGCAGGAACTTCAAACCGGCACTAGGAAACAGACTGAGAAAGCAGAGAAAAAGTGTCTCCTGCAACCCGTTCCCTTGGTGCTAGATGAACGAACGTCTCTCCACTTGCTCAGTTCTGAGAGATAAGTGTGTGTGAAAGCCGTCCTTCACCTAGCTTGTTGGAAACACAAAGTTTTTTTTCAGTTGGCAACTCCATTCCATACATATATATGGGGAGGTACAAGCTCCAACACGGTTTTACAGTGAAAACTTCAGGAACTACAAACCGGCACTAGGAAACAGACTGAGAAAGCCGAGAAAAAGTGTCTCCTGCAACCCGTTCCCTTGGTGCTAGATGAATGAACGTCTCTCCACTTGCTCAGTTCTGAGAGATAAGTGTGTGTGAAAGCCGTCCTTCACCTAGCTTGTTGGGAACACAAAGTTTCTTTTCAGTTGCAAACTCCATTCCATACATATATATGGGGAGGTACTAGCTCCAAATCGGTTTTACAGTGAAAACTGCAGGAACTTCAAACCGGCACTAGGAAACAGACTGAGAAAGCAGAGAAAAAGTGTCTCCTGCAACCCGTTCCCTTGGTGCTAGATGAACGAACGTCTCTCCACTTGCTCAGTTCTGAGAGATAAGTGTGTGTGAAAGCCGTCCTTCACCTAGCTTGTTGGGAACACAAAGTTTCTTTCCAGTTGCAAAATCCATTCCATACATATATATGGGAAGGTAGAAGTTTCAACTCGGTTTTACAGTGTAAACTGCAGGAACTTCAAACCGGCACTAGGAAACAGACTGAGAAAGCCGAGAAAAAGTGTCTCCTGCAACCCGTTCCCTTGGTGCTAGATGAACGAACGTCTCTCCACTTGCTCAGTTCTGAGAGATAAGTGTGTGTGAAAGCCGTACTTCACCTAGCTTGTTGGGAACACAAAGGTTTTTTTTCAGTTGGCAACTCCATTCTATACATATATATGGGGAGGTAGAAGTTCCAACTCGGTTTTACAGTGAAAACTGCAGGAACATCAAACCGGCACTAGGAAACAGACTGAGAAAGCAGAGAAAAAGTGTCTCCTGCAACCCGTTCCCCTGGTGCTAGATGAACGAACGTCTCTCCACTTGCTCAGTTCTGAGAGATAAGTGTGTGTGAAAGCCGTCCTTCACCTAGCTTGTTGGGAACAAAAGTTTGTTTTCAGTTGCAAACTCCATTCCATACATATATATGGGGAGGTAGAAGCTCCAAAATGGTTTTACAGTGAAAACTGCAGGAACTTCAAACCGGCACTAGGAAACAGACTTAGAAAGCAGAGAAAATGTGTCTCCTGCAACCCGTTCCCTTGGTGCTAGATGAACGAACGTCTCTCCACTTGCTCAGTTCTGAGAGATAAGTGTGTGTGAAAGCCGTCCTTCACCTAGCTTGTTGGGAACACAAAGTTTCTTTTCAGTTGCAAACTCCATTCCATAGATATATATGGGGAGGTACTAGCTCCAACTCGGTTTCACAGTGAAAACTGCAGGAACTTCAAACCGGCACTAGGAAACAGACTGAGAAAGCAGAGAAAAAGTGTCTCTTTCAACCCGTTCCCTTGGTGCTAGATGAACGAACGTCTCTCCACTTGCTCAGTTCTGCGAGATAAGTGTGTGTGAAAGCCGTCCTTCACCTAGCTTGTTGGGAACACAAAGTTTCTTTTCAGTTGCAAACTCCATTGCATACATATATATGGGGAGGTACTAGCTCGAACTCGGTTTTACAGTGAAAACTGCAGGAACTTCAAACCGGCACTAGGAAACAGACTGAGAAAGCAGAGAAAAAGTGTCTCCTTCAACCCGTTCCCTTGGTGCTAGATGAACGAACGTCTCTCCACTTGCTCAGTTCTGAGAGATAAGTGTGTGTGAAAGCCGTCCTTCAACTAGCTTGTTGGGAACACAAAGTTTCTTTTCAGTTGCAAACTCCATTCCATACATATATATGGGGAGGTTCTAGCTCCAACTCGGTTTTACAGTGAAAACTGCAGGAACTTCAAACCGGCACTAGGAAACAGACTGAGAAAGCAGAGAAAATGTGTCTCCTGCAACCCGTTCCCTTGGTGCTAGATGAACGAACGTCTCTCCACTTGCTCAGTGCTGAGAGATAATTGTGTGTGAAAGCCGTCCTTCACCTAGCTTGTTGGGAACACAAAGTTTCTTTTCAGTTGCAAACTCCATTCCATACATATATATGGGGAGGTACTAGCTCCAACTCGGTTTTACAGTGAAAACTGCAGGAACTTCAAACCGGCACTAGGAAACAGACTGAGAAAGCAGAGAAAAAGTGTCTCCTGCAACCCGTTCCCTTGGTGCTAGATGAACGAACGTCTCTCCACTTGCTCAGTTCTGAGAGATAAGTGTGTGTGAAAGCCGTCCTTCACCTAGCTTGTTGGGAACACAAAGTTTCTTTTCAGTTGCAAACTCCATTCCATACATATATATGGGAAGGTAGAAGTTCCAACTCGGTTTTACAGTGAAAACTGCAGGAACTTCAAACCGGCACTAGGAAACAGACTGAGAAAGCAGAGAAAAAGTGTCTCCTGCAACCCGTTCCCTTGGTGCTAGATGAAAGAACGTCTCCCCACTTGCTCATTTCTGAGAGTTAACTGTGTTTGAAAGCCGTCCTTCACCTAGCTTGTTGGGAACACAAAGGTTTTTTTTCAGTTGGCAACTCCATTCCATACATATATATGGGGAGGTAGAAGTTCCAACTCGGTTTTACAGTGAAAACTGCAGGAACTTCAAACCGCCACTAGGAAACAGACTGAGAAAGCAGAGAAAAAAATTCTCTCCTGCAACCCTTTCCCTTGGTCTAGATGAACGAACGTCTCTCCACTTGCTCAGTTCTGAGAGATAAGTGTGTGTGAAAGCCGTCCTTCACCTAGCTTGTTGGGAACACAAAGTTTCTTTTCAGTTGCAAACTCCTTTCCATACATATATATGGGGAGGTACTAGCTCCAACTCGGTTTTACAGTGAAAACTGCAGGAACTTCAAAACGGCACTAGGAAACAGACTGAGAAAGCAGAGAAAATGTGTCTCCTGCAACCCGTTCCCTTGGTGCTAGATGAACGAACGTCTCTCCACTTGCTCAGTTCTGAGAGATAAGTGTGTGTGAAAGCCGTCCTTCACCTAGCTTGTTGGGAACACAAAGTTTCTTTTCAGTTGCAAACTCCATTCCATACATATATATGGGAAGGTAGAAGTTCCAACTCGGTTTTACAGTGAAAACTGCAGGAACTTCAAACCGGCACTAGGAAACAGACTGAGAAAGCAGAGAAAAAGTGTCTCCTGCAACCCGTTCCCTTGGTGCTAGATGAACGAACGTCTCCCCACTTGCTCATTTCTGAGAGTTAATTGTGTGTGAAAGCCGTCCTTCACCTAGCTTGTTGGGAACACAAAGGTTTTTTTTCAGTTGGCAACTCCATTCCATACATATATATGGGGAGGTAGAAGTTCCAACTCGGTTTTACAGTGAAAACTGCAGGAACTTCAAATCGGCACTAGGAAACAGACTGAGAAAGCAGAGAAAAATTGTCTCCTGCAACCCGTTCCCTTGGTGCTAGATGAACGAACGTCTCTCCACTTGCTCAGTTCTGAGAGATAAGTGTGTGTGAAAGCCGTCCTTCACCTAGCTTGTTGGGAACAAAAGTTTCTTTTCAGTTGCAAACTCCATTCCATACATATATATGGGGAGGTAGAAGCTCCAACACGGTTTTACAGTGAAAACTGCAGGAAATTCAAACCGGCACTAGGAAACAGACTTAGAAAGCAGAGAAAAAGTCTCTCCTGCAACCCGTTCCCTTGGTGCTAAATGAACGAACGTCTCTCCACTTGCTCAGTTCTGAGAGATAAGTGTGTGTGAAAGCCGTCCTTCACCTAGCTTGTTTGGAACACAAAGTTTCTTTTCAGTTGCAAACTCCATTCCATACATATATATGGGAAGGTAGAAGTTTCAACTCGGTTTTACAGTGTAAACTGCAGGAACTTCAAACCGGCACTAGGTAACAGACTGAGAAAGCCGAGAAAAAGTGTCTCCTGCAACCCTTTCCCTTGGTGCTAGAAGAACGAACGTCTCTCCACTTGCTCAGTTTTGAGAGATAAGTGTGTGTGAAAGCCGTACTTCACCTAGCTTGTTGGGAACACAAAGGTTTTTTTTCAGTTGGCAACTCCATTCCATACATATATATGGGGAGGTAGAAGTTCCAACTCGGTTTTACAGTGAAAACTGCAGGTACATCAAACCGGCACTAGGAAACAGACTGAGAAAGCAGAGAAAAAGTGTCTCCTGCAACCCGTTCCCTTGGTGCTAGATGAACGAACGTCTCTCCACTTGCTCAGTTCTGAGAGATAAGTGTGTGTGAAAGCCGTCCTTCACCTAGCTTGTTGGGAACAAAAGTTTCTTTTCAGTTGCAAACTCCATTCCATACATATATATGGGGAGGTAGAAGCTCCAACACGGTTTTACAGTGAAAGCTGCAGGAACTTCAAACAGGCACTAGGAAACAGACTTAGAATGCAGAGAAAAAGTCTCTCCTGCAACCCGTTCCCTTGGTGCTAGATGAACGAACGTCTCTCCACTTGCTCAGTTCTGAGAGATAAGTGTGTGTGAAAGCCGTCCTTCACCTAGATTGTTGGGAACAAAAGTTTCTTTTCAGTTGCAAACTCCATTCCATACATATATATGGGGAGGTAGAAGCTCTTACACGGTTTTACAGTGAAAACTGCAGGAACTTCAAACAGGCACTAGAAAACAAACTTAGAAAGCAGAGAAAAAGTCTCTCCTGCAACCCGTTCCCTTGGTGCTAGATGAACGAACGTCTCTCCACTTGCTCAGTTATGAGAGATAAGAGTGTGTGAAAGCCGTTCTTCACTTGCTTGTTGGGAACACAAAGTTTCTTTTCAGTTGCAAACTCCATTCCATACATATATATGGGAAGGTAGAAGTTCCAACTCGGTTTTACAGTGAAAACTGCAGGAACTTCAAACCGGCACTAGGAAACAGACTTAGAAATCAGAGAAAAATTGTCTCCTGCAACCCGTTCCCTTGGTGCTAGGTGAACGAACGTCTCTCCACTTGCTCAGTTCTGAGAGATAAGTGTGTGTGAAAGCCGTACTTCACCTAGCTTGTTGGGAACACAAAGGTTTTTTTTCAGTTGGCAACTCCATTCCATACATATATATGGGGAGGTAGAAGTTCCAACTCGGTTTTACAGTGAAAACTGCAGGAACATCAAACCGGCACTAGGAAACAGACTGAGAAAGCAGAGAAAAAGTGTCTCCTGCAACCCGTTCCCTTGGTGCTAGATGAACGAACGTCTCTCCACTTGCTCAGTTCTGAGAGATAAGTGTGTGTGAAAGCCGTCCTTCACCTAGCTTGTTGGGAACAAAAGTTTCTTTTCAGTTGCAAACTCCATTCCATACATATATATGGGGAGGTAGAAGCTCCAACACGGTTTTACAGTGAAAACTGCAGGAACTTCAAACAGGCACTAGGAAACAGACTTAGAATGCAGAGAAAAAGTCTCTCCTGCAACCCGTTCCCTTGGTGCTAGATGAACGAACGTCTCTCCAATTGCTCAGTTCTGAGAGATAAGTGTGTGTGAAAGCCGTCCTTCACCTAGATTGTTGGGAACAAAAGTTTCTTTTCAGTTGCAAACTCCATTCCATACATATATATGGGGAGGTAGAAGCTCTTACACGGTTTTACAGTGAAAACTGCAGGAACTTCAAACAGGCACTAGAAAACAGACTGAGATAGCAGAGAAAAAGTGTCTCCTGCAACCCGTTCCCTTGGTGCTAGATGAACGAACGTCTCTCCACTTGCTCAGTTTTGAGAGATAAGTGTGTGTGAAAGCCGTCCTTCACCTAGCTTGTTGGGAACACAAAGTTTCTTTTCAGTTGCAAACTCCATTCCATACATATATATGGGAAAGTAGAAGTTTCAACTCGGTTTTACAGTGTAAACTGCAGGAACTTCAAACCGGCACTAGGAAACAGACTGAGAAAGCCGAGAAAAAGTGTCTCCTGCAACCCGTTCCCTTGGTGCTAGATGAACGAACGTCTCTCCACTTGCTAAGTTCTGAGAGATAAGTGTGTGTGAAAGCCGTTCTTCACCTAGCTTGTTGGGAACAAAAGTTTCTTTTCAGTTGCAAACTCCATTCCATACATATATATAGGGAGGTAGAAGCTCCAACACGGTTTTACAGTGAAAACTGCAGGAACTTCAAACAGGCACTAGGAAACAGACTTAGAATGCAGAGAAAATGTCTCTCCTGCTACCCGTTCCCTTGGTGCTAGATGAACGAACGTCTCTCCACTTGCTCAGTTCTGAGAGATAAGTGTGTGTGAAAGCCGTCCTTCACCTAGATTGTTGGGAACAAAAGTTTCTTTTCAGTTGCAAACTCCATTCCATACATATATATGGGGAGGTAGAAGCTCCAACACGGTTTTACAGTGAAAACTGCAGGAACTTCAAACCGGCACTAGGAAACAGACTGAGAAAGCAGAGAAAAAGTGTCTCCTGCAACCCGTTCCCTTGGTGCTAGATGAACGAACGTCTCTCCACTTGCTCAGTTCTGAGAGATAAGAGTGTGTGAAAGCCGTTCTTCAACTAGCTTGTTGGGAACACAACGTTTCTTTTCAGTTGCAAACTCCATTCCATACATATATATGGGGAGGTACTAGCTTCAACTCGGTTTTACAGTGAAAACTGCAGGAACTTCAAACCGGCACTAGGAAACAGACTGAGAAAGCAGAGAAAAAGTGTCTCCTGCAACCCGTTCCCTTGGTGCTAAATGAACGAACGTCTCTCCACTTGCTCAGTTCTGAGAGATAAGTGTGTGTGAAAGCCGTACTTCACCTAGCTTGTTGGGAACACAAAGTTTCTTTTCAGTTGCAAACTCCATTCCATACATACATATGGGGAGGTACAAGCTCCAACACGGTTTTACAGTGAAAACTGCAGGAACTTCAAACCGGCACTAGGAAACAGACTGAGAAAGCAGAGAAAAAGTGTCTCCTGCAACCCGTTCCCTTGGTGCTAGATGAACGAACGTCTCTCCACATGATCAGTTTGAGAGTTAAGTGTGTGTGAATGCCGTCCTTCACCTAGCTTGTTGGGAACAAAAGTTTCTTTTCAGTTGCAAACTCCATTCCATACATATATATGGTGAGGTACTAGCTCCAACTCGGTTTTACAGTGAAAACTGCAGGAAATTCAAACCGGCACTAGGAAACAGACTGAGAAAGCAGAGAAAAAGTGTCACCTGCGACCCGTTCCCTTGGTGCTAGATGAACGAACGTCTCTCCACTTGCTCAGTTCTGAGAGATAAGTGTGTGTGAAAGCCGTCCTTCACCTAGCTTGTTGGGAACAAAAGTTTCTTTTCAGTTGCAAACTCCATTCCATACATATATATGGGGAGGTAGAAGCTCCAACACGGTTTTACAGTGAAAACTGCAGGAACTTCAAACCGGCACTAGGAAACAGACTTAGAAAGCAGAGAAAAAGTCTCTCCTGCAACCCGATCCCTTGGTGCTAGATGAACGAACGTCTCTCCACCTGCTCAGTTCTGAGAGATAAGTGTGTGTGAAAGCCGTCCTTCACCTAGCTTGTTGGGAACACAAAGTTTCTTTTCAGTTGCAAACTCCATTCCATACATATATATGGTGAGGTACTAGCTCCAACTCTGTTTTACAGTGAAAACTGCAGGAAATTCAAACCGGCACTAGGAAACAGACTGAGAAAGCAGAGAAAAAGTGTCTCCTGCGACCCGTTCCCTTGGTGCTAGATGAACGAACGTCTCTCCACTTGCTCAGTTCTGAGAGATAAGTGTGTGTGAAAGCCGTCCTTCACCTAGCTTGTTTTGAACACAAAGTTTTTTTTCAGTTGGCAACTCCATTCCATACATATATATGGGGAGGTAGAAGTTCCAACTCGGTTTTACAGTGAAAACTGCAGGAACTTCAAACAGGCACTAGGAAACAGACTGAGAAAGCTGAGAAAAAGTGTCTCCTGCAACCCGTTCCCTTGGTGCTAGATGAACGAACGACTCTCCACTTGCTCAGTTCTGAGAGATAAGAGTGTGTGAAAGCCGTTCTTCAACTAGCTTGTTGGGAACACAACGTTTCTTTTCAGTTGCAAACTCCATTCCATACATATATATGGGGAGGTACTAGCTTCAACTCGGTTTTACAGTGAAAACTGCAGGAACTTCAAACCGGCACTAGGAAACAGACTGAGAAAGCAGAGAAAAAGTGTCTCCTGCAACCCGTTCCCTTGGTGCTAAATGAACGAACGTCTCTCCACTTGCTCAGTTCTGAGAGATAAGTGTGTGTGAAAGCCGTACTTCACCTAGCTTGTTGGGAACACAAAGTTTCTTTTCAGTTGCAAACTCCATTCCATACATACATATGGGGAGGTACAAGCTCCAACACGGTTTTACAGTGAAAACTGCAGGAACTTCAAACCGGCACTAGGAAACAGACTGAGAAAGCAGAGAAAAAGTGTCTCCTGCAACCCGTTCCCTTGGTGCTAGATGAACGAACGTCTCTCCACATGATCAGTTTGAGAGTTAAGTGTGTGTGAAAGCCGTCCTTCACCTAGCTTGTTGGGAACACAAAGTTTCTTTTCAGTTGCAAACTCCATTCCATACATATATATGGGGAGGTACTAGCTTCAACTCGGTTTTACAGTGAAAACTGCAGGAACTTCAAACCGGCACTAGGAAACAGACTGAGAAAGCAGAGAAAAAGTGTCTCCTGCAACCCGTTCCCTTGGTGCTAAATGAACGAACGTCTCTCCACTTGCTCAGTTCTGAGAGATAAGTGTGTGTGAAAGCCGTACTTCAAATAGCTTGTTGGGAACACAAAGTTTCTTTTCAGTTGCAAACTCCATTCCATACATACATATGGGGAGGTACAAGCTCCAACACGGTTTTACAGTGAAAACTGCAGGAACTTCAAACCGGCACTAGGAAACAGACTGAGAAAGCAGAGAAAAAGTGTCTCCTGCAACCCGTTCCCTTGGTGCTAGATGAACGAACGTCTCTCCACATGATCAGTTTGAGAGTTAAGTGTGTGTGAAAGCCGTCCTTCACCTAGCTTGTTGGGAACACAAAGTTTCTTTTCAGTTGCAAACTCCATTCCATACATATATATGGGGAGGTAGAAGCTCCAACACGGTTTCACAGTGAAAACTGCAGGAACTTCAAACCGGCACTAGGAAACAGACGGAGAAAGCAGAGAAAATGTCTCTCCTGCAACCCGTTCCCTTGGTGCTAGATGAACGAACGTCTCTCCACTTGCTCATTTCTGAGAGATAAGTGTGTGTGAATGCCGTCCTTCACCTAGCTTGTTGGGAACAAAAGTTTCTTTTCAGTTGCAAACTCCATTCCATACATATATATGGTGAGGTACTAGCTCCAACTCGGTTTTACAGTGAAAACTGCAGGAAATTCAAACCGGCACTAGGAAACAGACTGAGAAAGCAGAGAAAAAGTGTCACCTGCGACCCGTTCCCTTGGTGCTAGATGAACGAACGTCTCTCCACTTGCTCAGTTCTGAGAGATAAGTGTGTGTGAAAGCCGTCCTTCACCTAGCTTGTTGGGAAAACAAAGTTTCTTTTCATTTGCAAACTCCATTCCACACATATATATGGGAAGGTAGAAGTTTCAACTCGGTTTTACAGTGTAAACTGCAGGAACTTCAAACCGGCACTAGGAAACAGACTGAGAAAGCTGAGAAAAAGTGTCTCCTGCAACCCGTTCCCTTGGTGCTAGATGAACGAACGACTCTCCACTTGCTCAGTTCTGAGAGATAAGAGTGTGTGAAAGCCGTTCTTCAACTAGCTTGTTGGGAACACAACGTTTCTTTTCAGTTGCAAACTCCATTCCATACATATATATGGGGAGGTACTAGCTTCAACTCGGTTTTACAGTGAAAACTGCAGGAACTTCAAACCGGCACTAGGAAACAGACTGAGAAAGCAGAGAAAAAGTGTCTCCTGCAACCCGTTCCCTTGGTGCTAAATGAACGAACGTCTCTCCACTTGCTCAGTTCTGAGAGATAAGTGTGTGTGAAAGCCGTACTTCACCTAGCTTGTTGGGAACACAAAGTTTCTTTTCAGTTGCAAACTCCATTCCATACATACATATGGGGAGGTACAAGCTCCAACACGGTTTTACAGTGAAAACTGCAGGAACTTCAAACCGGCACTAGGAAACAGACTGAGAAAGCAGAGAAAAAGTGTCTCCTGCAACCCGTTCCCTTGGTGCTAGATGAACGAACGTCTCTCCACATGATCAGTTTGAGAGTTAAGTGTGTGTGAAAGCCGTCCTTCACCTAGCTTGTTGGGAACACAAAGTTTCTTTTCAGTTGCAAACTCCATTCCATACATATATATGGGGAGGTACTAGCTTCAACTCGGTTTTACAGTGAAAACTGCAGGAACTTCAAACCGGCACTAGGAAACAGACTGAGAAAGCAGAGAAAAAGTGTCTCCTGCAACCCGTTCCCTTGGTGCTAAATGAACGAACGTCTCTCCACTTGCTCAGTTCTGAGAGATAAGTGTGTGTGAAAGCCGTACTTCACCTAGCTTGTTGGGAACACAAAGTTTCTTTTCAGTTGCAAACTCCATTCCATACATACATATGGGGAGGTACAAGCTCCAACACGGTTTTACAGTGTAAACTGCAGGAACTTCAAACCGGCACTAGGAAACAGACTGAGAAAGCAGAGAAAAAGTGTCTCCTGCAACCCGTTCCCTTGGTGCTAGATGAACGAACGTCTCTCCACATGATCAGTTTGAGAGTTAAGTGTGTGTGAAAGCCGTCCTTCACCTAGCTTGTTGGGAACACAAAGTTTCTTTTCAGTTGCAAACTCCATTCCATACATATATATGGGGAGGTAGAAGCTCCAACACGGTTTCACAGTGAAAACTGCAGGAACTTCAAACCGGCACTAGGAAACAGACGGAGAAAGCAGAGAAAATATCTCTCCTGCAACCCGTTCCCTTGGTGCTAGATGAACGAACGTCTCTCCACTTGCTCATTTCTGAGAGATAAGTGTGTGTGAATGCCGTCCTTCACCTAGCTTGTTGGGAACAAAAGTTTCTTTTCAGTTGCAAACTCCATTCCATACATATATATGGTGAGGTACTAGCTCCAACTCGGTTTTACAGTGAAAACTGCAGGAAATTCAAACCGGCACTAGGAAACAGACTGAGAAAGCAGAGAAAAAGTGTCACCTGCGACCCGTTCCCTTGGTGCTAGATGAACGAACGTCTCTCCACTTGCTCAGTTCTGAGAGATAAGTGTGTGTGAAAGCCGTCCTTCACCTAGCTTGTTGGGAAAACAAAGTTTCTTTTCATTTGCAAACTCCATTCCACACATATATATGGGAAGGTAGAAGTTTCAACTCGGTTTTACAGTGTAAACTGCAGGAACTTCAAACCGGCACTAGGAAACAGACTGAGAAAGCCGAGAAAAAGTATCTCCTGCAACCCGTTCCCTTGGTGCTAGATGAACGAACGTCTCTCCACTTGCTCAGTTCTGAGAGATAAGTGTGTGTGAAAGCCGTACTTCACCTAGCTTGTTGGGAACACAAAGGTGTTTTTTCAGTTGGCAACTCCATTCCATACATATATATTGGGAGGTAGAAGTTCCAACTCGGTTTTACAGTGAAAACTGCAGGAACATCAAACCGGCACTAGGAAACAGACTGAGAAAGCAGAGAAAAAGTGTCTCCTGCAACCCGTTCCCTTGGTGCTAGATGAACGAACGTCTCTCCACTTGCTCAGTTCTGAGAGATAAGTGTGTGTGAAAGCCGTCCTTCAACTAGCTTGTTGGGAACAAAAGTTTCTTTTCAGTTGCAAACTCCATTCCATACATATATATGGGGAGGTAGAAGCTCCAACACGGTTTTACAGTGAAAACTGCAGGAACTTCAAACCGGCACTAGGAAACAGACTTAGAAAGCAGAGAAAAAGTCTCTCCTGCAACCCGATCCCTTGGTGCTAGATGAACGAACGTCTCTCCACCTGCTCAGTTCTGAGAGATAAGTGTGTGTGAAAGCCGTCCTTCACCTAGCTTGTTGGGAACACAAAGTTTCTTTTCAGTTGCAAACTCCATTCCATACATATATATGGTGAGGTACTAGCTCCAACTCGGTTTTACAGTGAAAACTGCAGGAAATTCAAACCGGCACTAGGAAACAGACTGAGAAAGCAGAGAAAAAGTGTCTCCTGCGACCCGTTCCCTTGGTGCTAGATGAACGAACGTCTCTCCACTTGCTCAGTTCTGAGAGATAAGTGGGTGTGAAAGCCGTCCTTCACCTAGCTTGTTTTGAACACAAAGTTTTTTTTCAGTTGGCAACTCCATTCCATACATATATATGGGGAGGTAGAAGTTCCAACTCGGTTTTACAGTGAAAACTGCAGGAACTTCAAACAAGCACTAGGAAACAGACTGAGAAAGCTGAGAAAAAGTGTCTCCTGCAACCCGTTCCCTTGGTGCTAGATGAACGAACGACTCTCCACTTGCTCAGTTCTGAGAGATCAGTGTTTGTGAAAGCCGTCCTTCACCTAGCTTGTTGGGAACACAAAGTTTCTTTTCAGTTGCAAACTCCATTCCATACATATATATGGGGAGGTACTAGCTCCAACACGGTTTTACAGTGTGAACTGCAGGAACTTCAAACCGGCACTAGGAAACAGACAGAGATAGCAGAGAAAAAGTGTCTCCTGCAACCCGTTCCCTTGGTGCTAGATGAACGAACGTCTCTCCACTTGCTCAGTTCTGAGAGATAAGTGTGTGTGAAAGCCGTCCTTCACCTAGCTTGTTGGGAAAACAAAGTTACTTTTCAGTTGCAAACTCCATTCCACACATATATATGGGAAGGTAGAAGTTTCAACTCGGTTTTACAGTGTAAACTGCAGGAACTTCAAACCGGCACTAGGAAACAGACTGAGAAAGCCGAGAAAAAGTATCTCCTGCTACCCGTTCCCTTGGTGCTAGATGAACGAACGTCTCTCCACTTGCTCAGTTCTGAGAGATAAGTGTGTGTGAAAGCCGTACTTCACCTAGCTTGTTGGGAACACAAAGGTGTTTTTTCAGTTGGCAACTCCATTCCATACATATATATGGGGAGGTAGAAGCTCCAACACGGTTTTACAGTGAAAACTGCAGGAACTTCAAACCGGCACTAGGAAACAGACTTAGAAAGCAGAGAAAAAGTCTCCCCTGCAACCCGTTCCCTTGGTGCTAGATGAACGAACGTCTCTCCACCTGCTCAGTTCTGAGAGATAAGTGTGTGTGAAAGCCGTCCTTCACCTAGCTTGTTGGGAACACAAAGTTTCTTTTCAGTTGCAAACTCCATTCCATACATATATATGGGAAGGTAGAAGTTTCAACTCGCTTTTACAGTGTAAACTGCAGGAACTTCAACCCGGCACTAGGAAACAGACTGAGAAAGACGAGAAAAAATGTCTCCTGCAACCCGTTCCCTTGGTGCTAGATGAACGAACGTCTCTCCAATTGCTCAGTTCTGAGAGATAAGTGTGTGTGAAAGCCGTACTTCACCTAGCTTGTTGGGAACACAAAGGTTTTTTTTCATTTGGCAACTCCATTCCATACATATATATGGGGAGGTAGAAGTTCCAACTTTATTTTACAGTGAAAACTGCAGGAACTTCAAACCGCCACTAGGAAACAGACTGAGAAAGCAGAGAAAAAGTGTCTCCTGCAACCCGTTCCCTTGGTGCTAGATGAACGAACGTCTCTCCACTTGCTCAGTTCTGAGAGATAAGTGTGTGTGAAAGCCGTCCTTCACCTAGCTTGTTGGGAACAAAAGTTTCTTTTCAGTTGCAAACTCCATTCCATACATATATATGGGGAGGTAGAAGCTCCAACACGGTTTTACAGTGAAAACTGCAGGAACTTCAAACAGGCACTAGGAAACAGACTTAGAAATCAGAGAAAAAGTGTCTCCTGCAACCCGTTCCCTTGGTGCTAGATGAACGAACGTCTCTCCACTTGCTCAGTTCTGAGAGATAAGTGTGTGTGAAAGCCGTCCTTCACCTAGCTTGTTGGGAACAAAAGTTTCTTTTCAGTTGCAAACTCCATTCCATACATATATATGGGGAGGTAGAAGCTCCAACACGGATTTACAGTGAAAACTGCAGGAACTTCAAACAGGCACTAGGAAACAGACTTAGAAAGCAGAGAAAAAGTCTCTCCTGCAACCCGTTCCCTTGGTGCTAGATGAACGAACGTCTCTCCACTTGCTCAGTTCTGAGAGATAAGTGTGTGTGAAAGCCGTACTTCACCTAGCTTGTTGGGAACACAAAGGTGTTTTTTCAGTTGGCAACTCCATTCCATACATATATATGGGGAGGTAGAAGCTCCAACACGGTTTTACAGTGAAAACTGCAGGAACTTCAAACCGGCACTAGGAAACAGACTTAGAAAGCAGAGAAAAAGTCTCTCCTGCAACCCGTTCCCTTGGTGCTAGATGAACGAACGTCTCTCCACCTGCTCAGTTCTGAGAGATAAGTGTGTGTGAAAGCCGTCCTTCACCTAGCTTGTTGGGAACACAAAGTTTCTTTTCAGTTGCAAACTCCATTCCATACATATATATGGGAAGGTAGAAGTTTCAACTCGGTTTTACAGTGTAAACTGCAGGAACTTCAAACCGGCACTAGGAAACAGACTGAGAAAGCAGAGAAAAAGTGTCTCCTGCAACCCGTTCCCTTGGTGCTAGATGAACGAACGTCTCTCCACTTGCTCAGTTCTGAGAGATAAGTGTGTGTGAAAGCCGTACTTCACCTAGCTTGTTGGGAACACAAAGGTTTTTTTTCAGTTGGCAACTCCATTCCATACATATATATGGGGAGGTAGAAGTTCCAACTCGGTTTTACAGTGAAAACTGCAGGAACTTCAAACCGCCACTAGGAAACAGACTGAGAAAGCAGAGAAAAAGTGTCTCCTGCAACCCGTTCCCTTGGTGCTAGATGAACGAACGTCTCTCCACTTGCTCAGTTCTGAGAGATAGTGTGTGTGAAAGCCGTCCTTCACCTAGCTTGATGGGAACAAAAGTTTCTTTTCAGTTGCAAACTCCATTCCATACATATATATGGGGAGGTAGAAGCTCCAACACGGTTTTACAGAGAAAACTGCAGGAACTTCAAACAGGCACTAGGAAACAGACTGAGAAAGCAGAGAAAAAGTGTCTCCTGCAACCCGTTCCCTTGGTGCTAGATGAACGAACGTCTCTCCACTTGCTCAGTTCTGAGAGATAAGTGTGTGTGAAAGCCGTCCTTCACCTAGCTTGTTGGGAACAAAAGTTTCTTTTCAGTTGCAAACTCCATTCCATACATATATATGGGGAGGTAGAAGCTCCAACACGGTTTTACAGTGAAAACTGCAGGAACATCAAACAGGCACTAGGAAACAGACTTAGAAAGCAGAGAAAAAGTCTCTCCTGCAACCCGTTCCCTTGGTGCTAGATGAACGAACGTCTATCCACTTGCTCAGTTCTGAGAGATAAGAGTGTGTGAAAGCCGTTCTTCACCTAGCTTGTTGGGAAGACAAAGTTTCTTTTCAGTTGCAAACTCCATTCCATACATATACATGGGAAGGTAGAAGTTCCAACTCGGTTTTACAGTGAAAACTGCAGGAACTTCAAACCGGCACTAGGAAACAGACTGAGAAATCAGAGAAAAAGTCTCTCCTGCATCCCGTTCCCTTGGTGCTAGATGAACGAACGTCTCTCCACTTGCTCAGTTCTGAGAGATAAGTGTGTGTGAAAGCCGTACTTCACCTAGCTTGTTGGGATCACAAAGGTTTTTTTTCAGTTGGCAACTCCATTCCATACATATATATGGGGAGGTACAAGCTCCAACACGGTTTTACAGTGAAAACTGCAGGAACTTCAAACCGGCACTAGGAAACAGACTGAGAAAGCAGAGAAAAAGTGTCTCCTGCAACCCGTTCCCTTGGTGCTAGATGAACGAACGTCTCTCCACTTGCTCAGTTCTGAGAGATAAGAGTGTGTGAAAGCCGTTCTTCACCTAGCTTGTTGGGAATACAAAGTTTCTTTTCAGTTGCAAACTCCATTCCATACATATATATGGGGAGGTAGAACCTCCAACACGGTTTTACAGTGAAAACTGCAGGAACTTCAAACCGGCACTTGGAAACAGACGGAGAAAGCAGAGAAAAAGTCTCTCCTGCAACCCGTTCCCTTGGTGCTAGATGAACGAACGTCTCTCCACTTGCTCAGTTCTGAGAGATAAGTGTGTGTGAAAGCCGTCCTTCACCTAGCTTGTTGGGAACACAAAGTTTCTTTTCAGTTGCAAACTCCATTCCATACATATATATGGTGAGGTACTAGCTCCAACTCGGTTTTACAGTGAAAACTGCAGGAAATTCAAACCGGCACTAGGAAACAGACTGAGAAAGCAGAGAAAAAGTGTCTCCAGCGACCCGTTCCCTTGGTGCTAGATGAACGAACGTCTCTCCACTTGCTCAGTTCTGAGAGATAAGTGTGTGTGAAAGCCGTCCTTCACCTAGCTTGTTTTGAACACAAAGTTTTTTTTCAGTTGGCAACTCCATTCCATACATATATATGGGGAGGTAGAAGTTCCAACTCGGTTTTACAGTGAAAACTGCAGGAACATGAAACCGGCACTAGGAAACAGACTGAGAAAGCAGAGAAAAAGTGTCTCCTGCAACCCGTTCCCTTGGTGCTAGATGAACGAACGTCTCTCCACTTGTTCAGTTCTGAGAGGTAAGAGTGTGTGAAAGCCGTTCTTCACCTAGCTTGTTGGGAAGACAAAGTTTCTTTTCAGTTGCAAACTCCATTCCATACATATATATGGGAAGGTAGAAGTTCCAACTCGGTTTTACAGTGAAAACTGCAGGAACTTCAAACCGGCACTAGGAAACAGACTGAGAAATCAGAGAAAAAGTGTCTCCTGCATCCCGTTCCCTTGGTGCTAGATGAACGAACGTCTCTCCACTTGCTCAGTTCTGAGAGATAAGTGTGTGTGAAAGCCGTACTTCACCTAGCTTGTTGGGAACACAAAGGTTTTTTTTCAGTTGGCAACTCCATTCCATACATATATATGGGGAGGTACAAGCTCCAACACGGTTTTACAGTGAAAACTGCAGGAACTTCAAACCGGCACTAGGAAACAGACTGAGAAAGCAGAGAAAAAGTGTCTCCTGCAACCCGTTCCCTTGGTGCTAGATGAACGAACGTCTCTCCACTTGCTCAGTTCTGAGAGATAAGAGTGTGTGAAAGCCGTTCTTCACCTAGCTTGTTGGGAATACAAAGTTTCTTTTCAGTTGCAAACTCCATTCCATACATATATATGGGGAGGTAGAAACTCCAACACGGTTTTACAGTGAAAACTGCAGGAACTTCAAACCGGCACTAGGAAACAGACGGAGAAAGCAGAGAAAAAGTCTCTCCTGCAACCCGTTCCCTTGGTGCTAAATGAACGAACGTCTCTCCACTTGCTCAGTTCTGAGAGATAAGTGTGTGTGAAAGCCGTCCTTCACATAGCTTGTTGGGAACACAAAGTTTCTTTTCAGTTGCAAACTCCATTCCATACATATATATGGTGAGGTACTAGCTCCAACTCGGTTTTACAGTGAAAACTGCAGGAAATTCAAACCGGCACTAGGAAACAGACTGAGAAAGCAGAGAAAAAGTGTCTCCTGCGACCGTTCCCTTGGTGCTAGATGAACGAACGTCTCTCCACTTGCTCAGTTCTGAGAGATAAGTGTGTGTGAAAGCCGTCCTTCACCTAGCTTGTTTTGAACACAAAGTTTTTTTTCAGTTGGCAACTCCATTCCATACATATATATGGGGAGGTAGAAGTTCAAACTCGGTTTTACAGTGAAAACTGCAGGAACATGAAACCGGCACTAGGAAACAGACTGAGAAAGCAGAGAAAAAGTGTCTCCTGCAACCCGTTCCCTTGGTGCTACATGAACGAACGTCTCTCCACTTGCTCAGTTCTGAGAGATAAATGTGTGTGAAAGCCGTCCTTCACCTAGCTTGTTGGGAACAAAAGTTTCTTTTCAGTTGCAAACTCCATTCCATACATATATATGGGGAGGTAGAAGCTCCAACACGGTTTTACAGTGAAAACTGCAGGAACTTCAAACAGGCACTAGGATACAGACTTAGAAAGCAGAGAAAAAGTGTCTCCTGCAACCCGTTCCCTTGGTGCTAGATGAACGAACGTCTCTCCACTTGCTCAGTTCTGAGAGATAAGTGTGTGTGAAAGCCGTACTTCACCTAGCTTGTTGGGAACACAAAGGTTTTTTTTCAGTTGGCAACTCCATTCCATACATATATATGGGGAGGTACAAGCTCCAACACGGTTTTACAGTGAAAACTGCAGGACCTTCAAACCGGCACTAGGAAACAGACTGAGAAAGCAGAGAAAAAGTGTCTCCTGCAACCCGTTCCCTTGGTGCTAGATGAACGAACGTCTCTCCACTTGCTCAGTTCTGAGAGATAAGAGTGTGTGAAAGCCGTTCTTCACCTAGCTTGTTGGGAATACAAAGTTTCTTTTCAGTTGCAAACTCCATTCCATACATATATATGGGGAGGTACTAGCTTCAACCCGGTTTTACAGTGCAAACTGCAGGAACTTCAAACCGGCACTAGGAAACAGACTGAGAAAGCAGAGAAAAAGTCTCTCCTGCAACCCGTACCCTTGGTGCTAGATGAACGAACGTCTCTCCACTTGCTCAGTTCTGAGAGATAAGTGTGTGTGAAAGCCGTCCTTCACCTAGCTTGTTGGGAACACAAAGTTTCTTTTCAGTTGCAAACTCCATTCCATACATATATATGGGGAGGTACAAGCTCCAACACGATTTTACAGTGAAAACTGCAGGAACTTCAAACCGGCACTAGGAAACAGACTGAGAAAGCAGAGAAAAAGTGTCTCCTGCAACCCGTTCCCTTGGTGCTAGATGAACGAAAGTCTCTCCACTTGATCAGTTGTGAGAGTTAAGTGTGTGTGAAAGCTGTCCTTCACCTAGCTTGTTGGTAACACAAAGTTTCTTTTCAGTTGCAAACTCCATTCCATACATATATATGGGGAGGTAGAACCTCCAACACGGTTTTACAGTGAAAACTGCAGGAACTTCAAACCGGCACTATGAAACAGACGGAGAAAGCAGAGAAAAAGTCTCTCCTGCAACCCGTTCCCATGGTGCTAGATGAACGAACGTCTCTCCACTTGCTCAGTTCTGAGAGATAAGTGTGTGTGAAAGCCGTCCTTCACCTAGCTTGTTGGGAACACAAAGTTTCTTTTCAGTTGCAAACTCCATTCCATACATATATATGGTGAGATACTAGCTCCAACTCGGTTTTACAGTGAAAACTGCAGGAACTTCAAACCGGCACTAGGAAACAGACTGAGAAAGCAGAGAAAAAGTGTCTCCTGCGACCCGTTCCCTTGGTGCTAGATGAACGAACGTCTCTCCACTTGCTCAGTTCTGAGAGATAAGTGTGTGTGAAAGCCGTCCTTCACCTAGCTTGTTTTGAACACAAAGTTTTTTTTCAGTTGGCAACTCCATTCCATACATATATATGGGGAGGTAGAAGTTCCAACTCGGTTTTACAGTGAAAACTGCAGGAACTTCAAACAGGCACTAGGAAACAGACTGAGAAAGCAGAGAAAAAGTGTCTCCCGCAACCCGTTCCCTTGGTGCTAGATGAACGAACGTCTCTCCACTTGCTCAGTTCTGAGAGATAAGTGTGTGTGAAAGCCGTACTTCACCTAGCTTGTTGGGAACACAAAGGTTTTTTTTCAGTTGGCAACTTCATTCCATACATATATATGGGGAGGTACAAGCTCCAACACGGTTTTACACTGAAAACTGCAGGAACTTCAAACCGGCACTAGGAAACAGACTGAGAAAGCAGAGAAAAAGTGTCTCCTGCAACCCATTCCCTTGGTGCTAGATGAACGAACGTCTCTCCACTTGCTCAGTTCTGAGAGATAAGAGTGTGTGAAAGCCGTTCTTCACCTAGCTTGTTGGGAATACAATGTTTCTTTTCAGTTGCAAACTCCATTCCATACATATATATGGGGAGGTAGAACCTCCAACACGGTTTTACAGTGAAAACTGCAGGAACTTCAAACCGGCACTAGGAAACAGACGGAGAAAGCAGAGAAAAAGTCTCTCCTGCAACCCGTTCCCTTGGTGCTAGATGAACGAACGTCTCTCCACTTGCTCAGTTCTGAGAGATAAGTGTGTGTGAAAGCCGTCCTTCACCTAGCTTGTTGGGAACACAAAGTTTCTTTTCAGTTGCAAACTCCATTCCATACATATATATGGTGAGGTACTAGCTCCAACTCGGTTTTACAGTGAAAACTGCAGGAACTTCAAACCGGCACTAGGAAACAGACTGAGAAAGCAGAGAAAAACTGTCTCCTGCGACCCGTTCCCTTGGTGCTACATGAACGAACGTCTCTCCACTTGCTCAGTTCTGAGAGATAAGTGTGTGTGAAAGCCGTCCTTCACCTAGGTTGTTTTGAACACAAAGTTTTTTTTCAGTTGGCAACTCCATTCCATACATATATATGGGGAGGTAGAAGTTCCAACTCGGTTTTACAGTGAAAACTGCAGGAACATGAAACCGGCACTAGGAAACAGACTGAGAAAGCAGAGAAAAAGTGTCTCCTGCAACCCGTTCCCTTGGTGTTAGATGAACGTACGTCTCTCCACTTGCTCAGTTCTGAGAGATAAGTGTGTGTGAAAGCCGTCCTTCACCTAGCTTGTTGGGAACAAAAGTTTCTTTTCAGTTGCAAACTCCATTCCATACATATATATGGGGAGGTAGAAGCTCCAACACGGTTTTACAGTGAAAACTGCAGGAACTTCAAACAGGCACTAGGAAACAGACTTAGAAAGCAGAGAAAAAGTCTCTCCTGCAACCCGTTCCCTTGGTGCTAGATGAACGAACGTCTCTCCACTTGCTCAGTTCTGAGAGATAAGAGTGTGTGAAAGCCGTTCTTCACCTAGCTTGTTGGGAAGACAAAGTTTCTTTTCAGTTGCAAACACCATTCCATACATATATATGGGAAGGTAGAAGTTCCAACTCGGTTTTACAGTGAAAACTGCAGGAACTTCAAACCGGCACTAGGAAACAGACTGAGAAAGCAGAGAAAAAGTGTCTCCTGAATCCCGTTCCCTTGGTGCTAGATGAACGAACGTCTCTCCACTTGCTCAGTTCTGAGAGATAAGTGTGTGTGAAAGCCGTACTTCACCTAGCTTGTTGGGAACACAAAGGTTTTTTTTCAGTTGGCAACTCCATTCCATACATATATATGGGGAGGTACAAGCTCCAACACGGTTTTACAGTGAAAACTGCAGGACCTTCAAACCGGCACTAGGAAACAGACTGAGAAAGCAGAGAAAAAGTGTCTCCTGCAACCCGTTCCCTTGGTGCTAGATGAACGAACGTCTCTCCACTTGCTCAGTTCTGAGAGATAAGAGTGTGTGAAAGCCGTTCTTCACCTAGCTTGTTGGGAATACAAAGTTTCTTTTCAGTTGCAAACTCCATTCCATACATATATACGGGGAGGTACTAGCTTCAACTCGGTTTTACAGTGAAAACTGCAGGAACTTCAAACCGGCACTAGGAAACAGACTGAGAAAGCAGAGAAAAAGTCTCTCCTGCAACCCGTTCCCTTGGTGCTAGATGAACGAACGTCTCTCCACTTGCTCAGTTCTGAGAGATAAGTGTGTGTGAAAGCCGTCCTTCACCTAGCTTGTTGGGAACACAAAGATTCTTTTCAGTTGCAAACTCCATTCCATACATATATATGGTGAGGTACTAGCTCCAACTCGGTTTTACAGTGAAAACTGCAGGAAATTCAAACCGGCACTAGGAAACAGACTGAGAAAGCAGAGAAAAAGTGTCTCCTGCGACCCGTTCCCTTGGTGCTAGATGAACGAACGTCTCTCCACTTGCTCAGTTCTGAGAGAAAAGTGTGTGTGAAAGCCGTCCTTCACCTAGCTTGTTTTGAACACAAAGTTTTTTTTCAGTTGGCAACTCCATTCCATACATATATATGGGGAGGTAGAAGTTCCAACTCGGTTTTACAGTGAAAACTGCAGGAACTTCAAACAGGCACTAGGAAACAGACTGAGAAAGCAGAGAAAAAGTGTCTCCCGCAAACCGTTCCCTTGGTGCTAGATGAACGAACGTCTCTCCACTTGCTCAGTTCTGAGAGATAAGTGTGTGTGAAAGCCGTCCTTCACCTAGCTTGTTGGGAACACAAAGTTTCTTTTCAGTTGCAAACTCCATTCCATACATATATATGGGGAGGTACTAGCTTCAACTCGGTTTTACAGTGAAAACTGCAGGAACTTCAAACCGGCACTAGGAAACAGACTGAGAAAGCAGAGAAAAAGTGTCTCCTGCAACCCGTTCCCTTGGTGCTAGATGAACGAACGTCTCTCCACTTGCTCAGTTCTGAGAGATAAGTGTGTGTGAAAGCCGTCCTTCACCTAGCTTGTTGGGAACACAAAGTTTCTTTTCAGTTGCAAACTCCATTCCATACATATATATGGGGAGGTAAAAGCTCCAACACGGTTTTACAGTGAAAACTGCAGGAACTTCAAACCGGCACTAGGAAACAGACTGAGAAAGCAGAGAAAAAGTGCCTCCTGCAACACGTTCCCTTGGTGCTAGATGAACGAACGTCTCTCCACTTGCTCAGTTCTGAGAGATAAGTGTGTCGAAAGCCGTCCTTCACCTAGCTTGTTTTGAACACAAAGTTTTTTTTCAGTTGGCAACTCCATTCCATACATATATATGGGGAGGTAGAAGTTCCAACTCGGTTTTACAGTGAAAACTGCAGGAACATGAAACCGGCACTAGGAAACAGACTGAGAAAGCAGAGAAAAAGTGTCTCCTGCAACCCGTTCCCTTGGTGCTAGATGAACGAACGTCTCTCCACTTGTTCAGTTCTGAGAGATAAGAGTGTGTGAAAGCCGTTCTTCACCTAGCTTGTTGGGAAGACAAAGTTTCTTTTCAGTTGCAAACTCCATTCCATACATATATATGGGAAGGTAGAAGTTCCAACTCGGTTTTACAGTGAAAACTGCAGGAACTTCAAACCGGCACTAGGAAACAGACTGAGAAATCAGAGAAAAAGTGTCTCCTGCATCCCGTTCCCTTGGTGCTAGATGAACGAACGTCTCTCCACTTGCTCAGTTCTGAGAGATAAGTGTGTGTGAAAGCCGTACTTCACCTAGCTTGTTGGGAACACAAAGGTTTTTTTTCAGTTGGCAACTCCATTCCATACATATATATGGGGAGGTACAAGCTCCAACACGGTTTTACAGTGAAAACTGCAGGAACTTCAAACCGGCACTAGGAAACAGACTGAGAAAGCAGAGAAAAATTGTCTCCTGCAACCCGTTCCCTTGGTGCTAGATGAACGAACGTCTCTCCACTTGCTCAGTTCTGAGAGATAAGAGTGTGTGAAAGCCGTTCTTCACCTAGCTTGTTGGGAATACAAAGTTTCTTTTCAGTTGCAAACTCCATTCCATACATATATATGGGGAGGTAGAACCTCCAACACGGTTTTACAGTGAAAACTGCAGGAACTTCAAACCGGCACTAGGAAACAGACGGAGAATGCAGAGAAAAAGTCTCTCCTGCAACCCGTTCCCTTGGTGCTAGATGAACGAACGTCTCTCCACTTGCTCAGTTCTGAGAGATAAGTGTGTGTGAAAGCCGTACTTCACATAGCTTGTTGGGAACACAAAGTTTCTTTTCAGTTGCAAACTCCATTCCATACATATATATGGTGAGGTACTAGCTCCAACTCGGTTTTACAGTGAAAACTGCAGGAAATTCAAACCGGCACTAGGAAACAGACTGAGAAAGCAGAGAAAAAGTGTCTCCTGCGACCGTTCCCTTGGTGCTAGATGAACGAACGTCTCTCCACTTGCTCAGTTCTGAGAGATAAGTGTGTGTGAAAGCCGTCCTTCACCTAGCTTGTTTTGAACACAAAGTTTTTTTTCAGTTGGCAACTCCATTCCATACATATATATGGGGAGGTAGAAGTTCCAACTCGGTTTTACAGTGAAAACTGCAGGAACATGAAACCGGCACTAGGAAACAGACTGAGAAAGCAGAGAAAAAGTGTCTCCTGCAACCCGTTCCCTTGGTGCTACATGAACGAACGTCTCTCCACTTGCTCAGTTCTGAGAGATAAGTGTGTGTGAAAGCCGTCCTTCACCTAGCTTGTTGGGAACAAAAGTTTCTTTTCAGTTGCAAACTCCATTCCATACATATATATGGGGAGGTAGAAGCTCCAACACGGTTTTACAGTGAAAACTGCAGGAACTTCAAACAGGCACTAGGAAACAGACTTAGAAAGCAGAGAAAAAGTGTCTCCTGCAACCCGTTCCCTTGGTGCTAGATGAACGAACGTCTCTCCACTTGCTCAGTTCTGAGAGATAAGTGTGTGTGAAAGCCGTACTTCACCTAGCTTGTTGGGAACACAAAGGTTTTTTTTCAGTTGGCAACTCCATTCCATACATATATATGGGGAGGTACAAGCTCCAACACGGTTTTACAGTGAAAACTGCAGGACCTTCAAACCGGCACTAGGAAACAGACTGAGAAAGCAGAGAAAAAGTGTCTCCTGCAACCCGTTCCCTTGGTGCTAGATGAACGAACGTCTCTCCACTTGCTCAGTTCTGAGAGATAAGAGTGTGTGAAAGCCGTTCTTCACCTAGCTTGTTGGGAATACAAAGTTTCTTTTCAGTTGCAAACTCCATTCCATACATATATATGGGGAGGTACTAGCTTCAACCCGGTTTTACAGTGCAAACTGCAGGAACTTCAAACCGGCACTAGGAAACAGACTGAGAAAGCAGAGAAAAAGTCTCTCCTGCAACCCGTACCCTTGGTGCTAGATGAACGAACGTCTCTCCACTTGCTCAGTTCTGAGAGATAAGTGTGTGTGAAAGCTGTCCTTCACCTAGCTTGTTGGTAACACAAAGTTTCTTTTCAGTTGCAAACTCCATTCCATACATATATATGGGGAGGTAGAACCTCCAACACGGTTTTACAGTGAAAACTGCAGGAACTTCAAACCGGCACTATGAAACAGACGGAGAAAGCAGAGAAAAAGTCTCTCCTGCAACCCGTTCCCATGGTGCTAGATGAACGAACGTCTCTCCACTTGCTCAGTTCTGAGAGATAAGTGTGTGTGAAAGCCGTCCTTCACCTAGCTTGTTGGGAACACAAAGTTTCTTTTCAGTTGCAAACTCCATTCCATACATATATATGGTGAGATACTAGCTCCAACTCGGTTTTACAGTGAAAACTGCAGGAACTTCAAACCGGCACTAGGAAACAGACTGAGAAAGCAGAGAAAAAGTGTCTCCTGCGACCCGTTCCCTTGGTGCTAGATGAACGAACGTCTCTCCACTTGCTCAGTTCTGAGAGATAAGTGTGTGTGAAAGCCGTCCTTCACCTAGCTTGTTTTGAACACAAAGTTTTTTTTCAGTTGGCAACTCCATTCCATACATATATATGGGGAGGTAGAAGTTCCAACTCGGTTTTACAGTGAAAACTGCAGGAACTTCAAACAGGCACTAGGAAACAGACTGAGAAAGCAGAGAAAAAGTGTCTCCCGCAACCCGTTCCCTTGGTGCTAGATGAACGAACGTCTCTCCACTTGCTCAGTTCTGAGAGATAAGTGTGTGTGAAAGCCGTACTTCACCTAGCTTGTTGGGAACACAAAGGTTTTTTTTCAGTTGGCAACTTCATTCCATACATATATATGGGGAGGTACAAGCTCCAACACGGTTTTACACTGAAAACTGCAGGAACTTCAAACCGGCACTAGGAAACAGACTGAGAAAGCAGAGAAAAAGTGTCTCCTGCAACCCATTCCCTTGGTGCTAGATGAACGAACGTCTCTCCACTTGCTCAGTTCTGAGAGATAAGAGTGTGTGAAAGCCGTTCTTCACCTAGCTTGTTGGGAATACAATGTTTCTTTTCAGTTGCAAACTCCATTCCATACATATATATGGGGAGGTAGAACCTCCAACACGGTTTTACAGTGAAAACTGCAGGAACTTCAAACCGGCACTAGGAAACAGACGGAGAAAGCAGAGAAAAAGTCTCTCCTGCAACCCGTTCCCTTGGTGCTAGATGAACGAACGTCTCTCCACTTGCTCAGTTCTGAGAGATAAGTGTGTGTGAAAGCCGTCCTTCACCTAGCTTGTTGGGAACACAAAGTTTCTTTTCAGTTGCAAACTCCATTCCATACATATATATGGTGAGGTACTAGCTCCAACTCGGTTTTACAGTGAAAACTGCAGGAACTTCAAACCGGCACTAGGAAACAGACTGAGAAAGCAGAGAAAAAGTGTCTCCTGCGACCCGTTCCCTTGGTGCTACATGAACGAACGTCTCTCCACTTGCTCAGTTCTGAGAGATAAGTGTGTGTGAAAGCCGTCCTTCACCTAGGTTGTTTTGAACACAAAGTTTTTTTTCAGTTGGCAACTCCATTCCATACATATATATGGGGAGGTAGAAGTTCCAACTCGGTTTTACAGTGAAAACTGCAGGAACATGAAACCGGCACTAGGAAACAGACTGAGAAAGCAGAGAAAAAGTGTCTCCTGCAACCCGTTCCCTTGGTGTTAGATGAACGTACGTCTCTCCACTTGCTCAGTTCTGAGAGATAAGTGTGTGTGAAAGCCGTCCTTCACCTAGCTTGTTGGGAACAAAAGTTTCTTTTCAGTTGCAAACTCCATTCCATACATATATATGGGGAGGTAGAAGCTCCAACACGGTTTTACAGTGAAAACTGCAGGAACTTCAAACAGGCACTAGGAAACAGACTTAGAAAGCAGAGAAAAAGTCTCTCCTGCAACCCGTTCCCTTGGTGCTAGATGAACGAACGTCTCTCCACTTGCTCAGTTCTGAGAGATAAGAGTGTGTGAAAGCCGTTCTTCACCTAGCTTGTTGGGAAGACAAAGTTTCTTTTCAGTTGCAAACACCATTCCATACATATATATGGGAAGGTAGAAGTTCCAACTCGGTTTTACAGTGAAAACTGCAGGAACTTCAAACCGGCACTAGGAAACAGACTGAGAAAGCAGAGAAAAAGTGTCTCCTGAATCCCGTTCCCTTGGTGCTAGATGAACGAACGTCTCTCCACTTGCTCAGTTCTGAGAGATAAGTGTGTGTGAAAGCCGTACTTCACCTAGCTTGTTGGGAACACAAAGGTTTTTTTTCAGTTGGCAACTCCATTCCATACATATATATGGGGAGGTACAAGCTCCAACACGGTTTTACAGTGAAAACTGCAGGACCTTCAAACCGGCACTAGGAAACAGACTGAGAAAGCAGAGAAAAAGTGTCTCCTGCAACCCGTTCCCTTGGTGCTAGATGAACGAACGTCTCTCCACTTGCTCAGTTCTGAGAGATAAGAGTGTGTGAAAGCCGTTCTTCACCTAGCTTGTTGGGAATACAAAGTTTCTTTTCAGTTGCAAACTCCATTCCATACATATATACGGGGAGGTACTAGCTTCAACTCGGTTTTACAGTGAAAACTGCAGGAACTTCAAACCGGCACTAGGAAACAGACTGAGAAAGCAGAGAAAAAGTCTCTCCTGCAACCCGTTCCCTTGGTGCTAGATGAACGAACGTCTCTCCACTTGCTCAGTTCTGAGAGATAAGTGTGTGTGAAAGCCGTCCTTCACCTAGCTTGTTGGGAACACAAAGTTTCTTTTCAGTTGCAAACTCCATTCCATACATATATATGGTGAGGTACTAGCTCCAACTCGGTTTTACAGTGAAAACTGCAGGAAATTCAAACCGGCACTAGGAAACAGACTGAGAAAGCAGAGAAAAAGTGTCTCCTGCGACCCGTTCCCTTGGTGCTAGATGAACGAACGTCTCTCCACTTGCTCAGTTCTGAGAGAAAAGTGTGTGTGAAAGCCGTCCTTCACCTAGCTTGTTTTGAACACAAAGTTTTTTTTCAGTTGGCAACTCCATTCCATACATATATATGGGGAGGTAGAAGTTCCAACTCGGTTTTACAGTGAAAACTGCAGGAACTTCAAACAGGCACTAGGAAACAGACTGAGAAAGCAGACAAAAAGTGTCTCCCGCAAACCGTTCCCTTGGTGCTAGATGAACGAACGTCTCTCCACTTGCTCAGTTCTGAGAGATAAGTGTGTGTGAAAGCCGTCCTTCACCTAGCTTGTTGGGAACACAAAGTTTCTTTTCAGTTGCAAACTCCATTCCATACATATATATGGGGAGGTACTAGCTTCAACTCGGTTTTACAGTGAAAACTGCAGGAACTTCAAACCGGCACTAGGAAACAGACTGAGAAAGCAGAGAAAAAGTGTCTCCTGCAACCCGTTCCCTTGGTGCTAGATGAACGAACGTCTCTCCACTTGCTCAGTTCTGAGAGATAAGTGTGTGTGAAAGCCGTCCTTCACCTAGCTTGTTGGGAACACAAAGTTTCTTTTCAGTTGCAAACTCCATTCCATACATATATATGGGGAGGTAAAAGCTCCAACACGGTTTTACAGTGAAAACTGCAGGAACTTCAAACCGGCACTAGGAAACAGACTGAGAAAGCAGAGAAAAAGTGCCTCCTGCAACACGTTCCCTTGGTGCTAGATGAACGAACGTCTCTCCACTTGCTCAGTTCTGAGAGATAAGTGTGTGTGAAAGCCGTACTTCACCTATCTTGTTGTTAACACAAAGTTTCTTTTCAGTTGCAAACTCCATTCAATACATATATATGGGGAGGTACTAGCTCCAAATCGGATTTACAGTGAAAACTGCTGGAACTTCAAACCGGCACTAGGAAACAGACTGACAAAGCAGAGAAATAGTGTCTCCTGCAACCCGTTCCCTTGGTGCTAGATGAACGAACGTCTCTCCACTTGATCAGTTGTGAGAGATAAGTGTGTGTGAAAGCCGTCCTTCACCTAGCTTGTTGGGAACACAAAGTTTCTTTTCAGTTGCAAACTCCATTCCATTCATATATATGGGGAGGTACAAGCTCCAACACGGTTTTACAGTGAAAACTGCAGGAACTTCAAACCGGCACTAGGAAACAGACTGAGAAAGCAGAGAAAAAGTCTCTCCTGCAACCCGTTCCCTTGGTGCTAGATGAACGAACGTCTCTCCACTTGCTCAGTTCTGAGAGATAAGTGTGTGTGAAAGCCGTCCTTCACCTAGCTTGTTGGGAACACAAAGTTCCTTTTCAGTTGCAAACTCCATTCCATACATATATATGGGGAGGTAGAAGCTCCAACACGGTTTTACAGTGAAAACTGCAGGAACTTCAAACAGGCACTAGGAAACAGACTTAGAAAGCAGAGAAAAAGTCTCTCCTGCAACCCGTTCCCTTGGTGCTAGATGAACGAACGTCTCTCCACTTGCTCAGTTCTGAGAGATAAGAGTGTGTGAAAGCCGTTCTTCACCTAGCTTGTTGGGAAGACAAAGTTTCTTTTCAGTTGCAAACACCATTCCATACATATATATGGGAAGGTAGAAGTTCCAACTCGGTTTTACAGTGAAAACTGCAGGAACTTCAAACCGGCACTAGGAAACAGACTGAGAAAGCAGAGAAAAAGTGTCTCCTGAATCCCGTTCATTTGGTGCTAGATGAACGAACGTCTCTCCACTTGCTCAGTTCTGAGAGATAAGTGTGTGTGAAAGCCGTACTTCACCTAGCTTGTTGGGAACACAAAGGTTTTTTTTCAGTTGGCAACTCCATTCCATACATATATATGGGGAGGTACAAGCTCCAACACGGTTTTACAGTGAAAACTGCAGGACCTTCAAACCGGCACTAGGAAACAGACTGAGAAAGCAGAGAAAAAGTGTCTCCTGCATCCCGTTCCCTTGGTGCTAGATGAACGAACGTCTCTCCACTTGCTCAGTTCTGAGAGATAAGAGTGTGTGAAAGCCGTTCTTCACCTAGCTTGTTGGGAATACAAAGTTTCTTTTCAGTTGCAAACTCCATTCCATACATATATACGGGGAGGTACTAGCTTCAACTCGGTTTTACAGTGAAAACTGCAGGAACTTCAAACCGGCACTAGGAAACAGACTGAGAAAGCAGAGAAAAAGTGTCTCCTGCAACCCGTTCACTTGGTGCTAGATGAACGAACGTCTCTCCACTTGCTCAGTTCTGAGAGATAAGTGTGTGTGAAAGCCGTCCTTCACCTAGCTTGTTGGGAACACAAAGTTTCTTTTCAGTTGCAAACTCCATTCCATACATATATATGGTGAGGTACTAGCTCCAACTCGGTTTTACAGTGAAAACTGCAGGAAATTCAAACCGGCACTAGGAAACAGACTGAGAAAGCAGAGAAAAAGTGTCTCCTGCGACCCGTTCCCTTGGTGCTAGATGAACGAACGTCTCTCCACTTGCTCAGTTCTGAGAGAAAAGTGTGTGTGAAACCGTCCTTCACCTAGCTTGTTTTGAACACAAAGTTTTTTTCAGTTGGCAACTCCATTCCATACATATATATGGGGAGGTAGAAGTTCCAACTCGGTTTTACAGTGAAAACTGCAGGAACTTCAAACAGGCACTAGGAAAAAGACTGAGAAAGCAGAGAAAAAGTGTCTCCCGCAAACCGTTCCCTTGGTGCTAGATGAACGAACGTCTCTCCACTTGCTCAGTTCTGAGAGATAAGTGTGTGTGAAAGCCGTCCTTCACCTAGCTTGTTGGGAACACAAAGTTTCTTTTCAGTTGAAAACTCCATTCCATACATATATATGGGGAGGTACTAGCTTCAACTCGGTTTTACAGTGAAAACTGCAGGAACTTCAAACCGGCACTAGGAAACAGACTGAGAAAGCAGAGAAAAAGTGTCTCCTGCAACCCGTTCCCTTGGTGCTAGATGAACGAACGTCTCTCCACTTGCTCAGTTCTGAGAGATAAGTGTGTGTGAAAGCCGTCCTTCACCTAGCTTGTTGGGAACACAAAGTTTCTTTTCAGTTGCAAACTCCATTCCATACATATATATGGGGAGGTAAAAGCTCCAACACGGTTTTACAGTGAAAACTGCAGGAACTTCAAACCGGCACTAGGAAACAGACTGAGAAAGCAGAGAAAAAGTGCCTCCTGCAACCCGTTCCCTTGGTGCTAGATGAACGAACGTCTCTCCACTTGCTCAGTTCTGAGAGATAAGTGTGTGTGAAAGCCGTACTTCACCTAGCTTGTTGGGAACACAAAGTTTCTTTTCAGTTGCAAACTCCATTCAATACATATATATGGGGAGGTACTAGCTCCAACTCGGATTTACAGTGAAAACTGCTGGAACTTCAAACCGGCACTAGGAAACAGACTGAGAAACCAGAGAAAAAGTGTCTCCTGCAACCCGTTCCCTTGGTGCTAGATGAACGAACGTCTCTCCACTTGATCAGTTGTGAGAGATAAGTGTGTGTGAAAGCCGTCCTTCACCTAGCTTGTTGGGAACACAAAGTTTCTTTTCAGTTGCAAACTCCATTCCATTCATATATATGGGGAGGTACAAGCTCCAACACGGTTTTACAGTGAAAACTGCAGGAACTTCAAACCGGCACTAGGAAACAGACTGAGAAAGCAGAGAAAAAGTCTCTCCTGCAACCCGTTCCCTTGGTGCTAGATGAACGAACGTCCCTCCACTTGCTCAGTTCTGAGAGATAAGTGTGTGTGAAAGCCGTCCTTCACCTAGCTTGTTGGGAACACAAAGTTCCTTTTCAGTTGCAAACTCCATTCCATACATATATATGGGAAGGTAGAAGTTCCAACTCGGTTTTACAGTGAAAACTGCAGGAACTTCAAACCGGCACTAGGAAACAGACTGAGAAAGCAGAGAAAAAGTGTCTCCTGCGACCCGTTCCCTTGGTGCTAGATGAACGAACGTCTCTCCACTTGCTCAGTTCTGAGAGATAAGTGTGTGTGAAAGCCGTCCTTCACCTAGCTTGTTTTGAACACAAAGTTTTTTTTCAGTTGGCAACTCCATTCCATACATATATATGGGGAGGTAGAAGTTCCAACCCGGTTTTACAGTGAAAACTGCAGGAACTTCAAACAGGCACTAGGAAACAGACTGAGAAAGCAGAGAAAAAGTGTCTCCTGCAACCCGTTCACTTGGTGCTAGATGAACGAACGTCTCTCCACTTGCTCAGTTCTGAGAGATAAGTGTGTGTGAAAGCCGTCCTTCACCTAGCTTGTTGGGAACACAAAGTTTCTTTTCAGTTGCAAACTCCATTCCATACATATATATGGGGAGGTAAAAGCTCCAACACGGTTTTACAGTGAAAACTGCAGGAACTTCAAACCGGCACTAGGAAACAGACTGAGAAAGCAGAGAAAAAGTGTCTCCTGCAACCCGCTCCCTTGGTGCTAGATGAACGAACGTCCCTCCACTTGCTAAGTTCTGAGAGATCAGTGTGTGTGAAAGCCGTCCTTCACCTAGCTTGTTGGGAACACAAAGTTTCTTTTCATTTGCAAACTCCATTCCATACATATATATGGGGAGGTACAAGCTCCAACACGGTTTTACAGTGAAAACTGCAGGAACTTCAAACCGGCACTAGGAAAAAGACTGAGATAGCAGAGAAAAAGTCTCTCCTGCAACCCGTTCCTTGGTGCTAGATGAACGAACGTCTCTCCACTTGCTCAGTTCTGAGAGATAAGTGTGTGTGAAAGCCGTCCTTCACCTAGCTTGTTGGGGAACACAAAGTTTCTTTTCAGTTGCAAACTCCATTCCATACATTTATATGGGAAGTTAGAAGTTTCAACTCGGTTTTACAGTGTAAACTGCAGGAACTTCAAACCGGCACTAGGAAACAGACTGAGAAAGCCGAGAAAAAGTGTCTCCTGCAACCCGTTCCCTTGGTGCTAGATGAACGAACGTCTCTCCACTTGCTCAGTTCTGAGAGATAAGTGTGTGTGAAAGCCGTACTTCACCTAGCTTGTTGGGAACACAAAGGTTTTTTTTCAGTTGGCAACTCCATTCCATACATATATATGGGGAGGTACAAGCTCCAACACGGTTTTACAGTGAAAACTGCAGGACCTTCAAACCGGCACTAGGAAACAGACTGAGAAAGCAGAGAAAAAGTGTCTCCTGCAACCCGTTCCCTTGGTGCTAGATGAACGAACGTCTCTCCACTTGCTCAGTTCTGAGAGATAAGAGTGTGTGAAAGCCGTTCTTCACCTAGCTTGTTGGGAACACAAAGTTTCTTTTCAGTTGCAAACTCCATTCCATACATATATACGGGGAGGTACTAGCTTCAACTCGGTTTTACAGTGAAAACTGCAGGAACTTCAAACAGGCACTAGGAAACAGACTGAGAAAGCAGAGAAAAAGTCTCTCCTGCAACCCTTTCCCTTGGTGCTAGATGAACGAACGTCTCTCCACTTGCTCAGTTCTGAGAGATAAGTGTGTGTGAAAGCCGTCCTTCACCTAGCTTGTTGGGAACACAAAGTTTCTTTTCAGTTGCAAACTCCATTCCATACATATATATGGTGAGGTACTAGCTCCAACTCGGTTTTACAGTGAAAACTGCAGGAAATTCAAACCGGCACTAGGAAACAGACTGAGAAAGCAGAGAAAAAGTGTCTCCTGCGACCCGTTCCCTTGGTGCTAGATGAACGAACGTCTCTCCACTTGCTCAGTTCTGAGAGATAAGTGTGTGTGAAAGCCGTCCTTCACCTAGCTTGTTTTGAACACAAAGTTTTTTTTCAGTTGGCAACTCCATTCCATACATATATATGGGGAGGTAGAAGTTCCAACTCGGTTTTACAGTGAAAACTGCAGGAACTTCAACAGGCACTAGGAAACAGACTGAGAAAGCAGAGAAAAAGTGTCTCCCGCAACCCGTTCCCTTGGTGCTAGATGAACGAACGTCTCTCCACTTGCTCAGTTCTGAGAGATAAGTGTGTGTGAAAGCCGTCCTTCACCTAGCTTGTTGGGAACACAAAGTTTCTTTTCAGTTGCAAACTCCATTCCATACATATATATGGGGAGTTACTAGCTTCAACTCGGTTTTACAGTAAAAACTGCAGGAACTTCAAACCGGCACTAGGAAACAGACTGAGAAAGCAGAGAAAAAGTGTCTCCTGCAACCCGTTCCCTTGGTGCTAGATGAACGAACGTCTCTCCACTTGCTCAGTTCTGAGAGATAAGTGTGTGTGAAAGCCGTCCTTCACCTAGCTTGTTGGGAACACAAAGTTTCTTTTCAGTTGCAAACTCCATTCTATACATATATATGGGGAGGTAAAAGCTCCAACACGGTTTTACAGTGAAAACTGCAGGAACTTCAAACCGGCACTAGGAAACAGACTGAGAAAGCAGAGAAAAAGTGCCTCCTGCAACCCGTTCCCTTGGTGCTAGATGAACGAACGTCTCTCCACTTGCTCAGTTCTGAGAGATAAGTGTGTGTGAAAGCCGTACTTCACCTAGCTTGTTGGGAACACAAAGTTTCTTTTCAGTTGCAAACTCCATTCCATACATATATATGGGGAGGTACAAGCTCCAACTCGGATTTACAGTGAAAACTGCTGGAACTTCAAACCGGCACTAGGAAACAGACTGAGAAAGCAGAGAAATAGTGTCTCCTGCAACCCGTTCCCTTGGTGCTAGATGAACGAACGTCTCTCCACTTGATCAGTTGTGAGAGATAAGTGTGTGTGAAAGCCGTCCTTCACCCAGCTTGTTGGGAACACAAAGTTTCTTTTCAGTTGCAAACTCCATTCCATTCATATATATGGGGAGGTACAAGCTCCAACACGGTTTTACAGTGAAAACTGCAGGAACTTCAAACCGGCACTAGGAAACAGACTGAGAAAGCAGAGAAAAAGTCTCTCCTGCAACCCGTTCCCTTGGTGCTAGATGAACGAACGTCTCTCCACTTGCTCAGTTCTGAGAGATAAGTGTGTGTGAAAGCCGTCCTTCACCTAGCTTGTTGGGAACACAAAGTTCCTTTTCAGTTGCAAACTCCATTCCATACATATATATGGGAAGGTAGAAGTTCCAACTCGGTTTTACAGTGAAAACTGCAGGAACTTCAAACCGGCACTAGGAAACAGACTGAGAAAGCAGAGAAAAAGTGTCTCCTGCGACCCGTTCCCTTGGTGCTAGATGAACGAACGTCTCTCCACTTGCTCAGTTCTGAGAGATAAGTGTGTGTGAAAGCCGTCCTTCACCTAGCTTGTTGGGAACACAAAGTTTCTTTTCAGTTGCAAACTCCATTCCAAACATATATATGGGGAGGTAAAAGCTCCAACACGATTTTACAGTGAAAACTGCAGGAACTTCAAACCGGCACTAGGAAACAGATTGAGAAAGCCGAGAAAAAGTGTCTCCTGCAACCCGTTCCCTTGGTGCTAGATGAACGAACGTCCCTCCACTTGCTAAGTTCTGAGAGATCAGTGTGTGTGAAAGCCGTACTTCACCTAGCTTGTTGGGAACACAAAGTTTCTTTTTATTTGCAAACTCCATTCCATACATATATATGGGGAGGTACAAGCTCCAACACGGTTTTACAGTGAAAACTGCAGGAACTTCAAACCGGCACTAGGAAACAGACTGAGATAGCAGAGAAAAAGTGTCTCCTGCAACCCGTTCCTTGGTGCTAGATGAACGAACGTCTCTCCACTTGCTCAGTTCTGAGAGATAAGTGTGTGTGAAAGCCGTCCTTCACCTAGCTTGTTGGGGAACACAAAGTTTCTTTTCAGTTGCAAACTCCATTCCATACATATATATGGGGAGGTACTAGCTTCAACTCGGTTTTACAGTGAAAACTGCAGGAACTTCAAACCGGCACTAGGAAACAGACTGAGAAAGCAGAGAAAAAGTGTCTCCTGCAACCCGTTCCCTTGGTGCTAGATGAACGAACGTCTCTCCACTTGCTCAGTTCTGAGAGATAAGTGTGTGTGAAAGCCGTCCTTCACCTAGCTTGTTGGGAACACAAAGATTCTTTTCAGTTGCAAACTCCATTCCATACATATATATGGGGAGGTAAAAGCTCCAACACGGTTTTACAGTGAAAACTGCAGGAACTTCAAACCGGCACTAGGAAACAGACTGAGAAAGCAGAGAAAAAGTGCCTCCTGCAACCCGTTCCCTTGGTGCTAGATGAACGAACGTCTCTCCACTTGCTCAGTTCTGAGAGATAAGTGTGTGTGAAAGCCGTACTTCACCTAGCTTTTTGGGAACACAAAGTTTCTTTTCAGTTGCAAACTCCATTCAATACATATATATGGGGAGGTACTAGCTCCAACTCGGATTTACAGTGAAAACTGCTGGAACTTCAAACCGGCACTAGGAAACAGACTGAGAAAGCAGAGAAATAGTGTCTCCTGCAACCCGTTCCCTTGGTGCTAGATGAACGAACGTCTCTCCACTTGATCAGTTGTGAGAGATAAGTGTGTGTGAAAGCCGTCCTTCACCTAGCTTGTTTGGAACACAAAGTTTCTTTTCAGTTGCAAACTCCATTCCATTCATATATATGGGGAGGTACAAGCTCCAACACGGTTTTACAGTGAAAACTGCAGGAACTTCAAACCGGCACTAGGAAACAGACTGAGAAAGCAGAGAAAAAGTCTCTCCTGCAACCCGTTCCCTTGGTGCTAGATGAAAGAACGTCTCTCCACTTGCTCAGTTCTGAGAGATAAGTGTGTGTGAAAGCCGTCCTTCACGTAGCTTGTTGGGAACACAAAGTTCCTTTTCAGTTGCAAACTCCAATCCATACATATATATGGGAAGGTAGAAGTTCCAACTCGGTTTTACAGTGAAAACTGCAGGAACTTCAAACCGGCACTAGGAAACAGACTGAGAAAGCAGAGAAAAAGTGTCTCCTGCGACCCGTTCCCTTGGTGCTAGATGAACGAACGTCTCTCCACTTGCTCAGTTCTGAGAGATAAGTGTGTGTGAAAGCCGTCCTTCACCTAGCTTGTTTTGAACACAAAGTTTTTTTTCAGTTGGCAACTCCATTCCATACATATATATGGGGAGGAAGAAGTTCCAACCCGGTTTTACAGTGAAAACTGCAGGAACTTCAAACAGGCACTAGGAAACAGACTGAGAAAGCAGAGAAAAAGTGTCTCCTGCAACCCGTTCACTTGGTGCTAGATGAACGAACGTCTCTCCACTTGCTCAGTTCTGAGAGATAAGTGTGTGTGAAAGCCGTCCTTCACCTAGCTTGTTGGGAACACAAAGTTTCTTTTCATTTGCAAACTCCATTCCATACATATATATGGGGAGGTACAAGCTCCAACACGGTTTTACAGTGAAAACTGCAGGAACTTCAAACCGGCACTAGGAAACAGACTGAGATAGCAGAGAAAAAGTGTCTCCTGCAACCCGTTCCTTGGTGCTAGATGAACGAACGTCTCTCCACTTGCTCAGTTCTGAGAGATAATTGTGTGTGAATGCCGTCCTTCACCTAGCTTGTTGGGGAACACAAAGTTTCTTTTCAGTTGCAAACTCCATTCCATACATTTATATGGGAAGGTAGAAGTTTCAACTCGGTTTTACAGTGTAAACTGCAGGAACTTCAAACCGGCACTAGGAAACAGACTGAGAAAGCCGAGAAAAAGTGTCTCCTGCAACCCGTTCCCTTGGTGCTAGATGAACGAACGTCTCTCCACTTGCTCAGTTCTGAGAGATAAGTGTGTGTGAAAGCCGTACTTCACTTAGCTTGTTGGGAACACAAAGGTTTTTTTTCAGTTGGCAACTCCATTCCATACATATATATGGGGAGGTACAAGCTCCAACACGGTTTAACAGTGAAAACTGCAGGACCTTCAAACCGGCACTAGGAAACAGACTGAGAAAGCAGAGAAAAAGTGTCTCCTGCAACCCGTTCCCTTGGTGCTAGATGAACGAACGTCTCTCCACTTGCTCAGTTCTGAGAGATAAGAGTGTGTGAAAGCCGTTCTTCACCTAGCTTGTTGGGAACACAAAGTTTCTTTTCAGTTGCAAACTCCATTCCATACATATATACGGGGAGGTACTAGCTTCAACTCGGTTTTACAGTGAAAACTGCAGGAACTTCAAACAGGCACTAGGAAACAGACTGAGAAAGCAGAGAAAAAGTCTCTCCTGCAACCCGTTCCCTTGGTGCTAGATGAACGAACGTCTCTCCACTTGCTCAGTTCTGAGAGATAAGTGTGTGTGAAAGCCGTCCTTCACCTAGCTTGTTGGGAACACAAAGTTTCTTTTCAGTTGCAAACTCCATTCCATACATATATATGGTGAGGTACTAGCTCCAACTCGGTTTTACAGTGAAAACTGCAGGAAATTCAAACCGGCACTAGTAAACAGACTGAGAAAGCAGAGAAAAAGTGTCTCCTGCGACCCGTTCCCTTGGTGCTAGATGAACGAACGTCTCTCCACTTGCTCAGTTCTGAGAGATAAGTGTGTGTGAAAGCCGTCCTTCACCTAGCTTGTTTTGAACACAAAGTTTTTTTTCAGTTGGCAACTCCATTCCATACATATATATGGGGAGGTAGAAGTTCCAACTCGGTTTTACAGTGAAAACTGCAGGAACTTCAACAGGCACTAGGAAACAGACTGAGAAAGCAGAGAAAAAGTGTCTCCCGCAACCCGTTCCCTTGGTGCTAGATGAACGAACGTCTCTCCACTTGCTCAGTTCTGAGAGATAAGTGTGTGTGAAAGCCGTCCTTCACCTAGCTTGTTGGGAACACAAAGTTTCTTTTCAGTTGCAAACTCCATTCCATACATATATATGGGGAGGTACTAGCTTCAACTCGGTTTTGCAGTAAAAACTGCAGGAACTTCAAACCGGCACTAGGAAACAGACTGAGAAAGCAGAGAAAAAGTGTCTCCTGCAACCCGTTCCCTTGGTGCTAGATGAACGAACGTCTCTCCACTTGCTCAGTTCTGAGAGATAAGTGTGTGTGAAAGCCGTCCTTCACCTAGCTTGTTGGGAACACAAAGTTTCTTTTCAGTTGCAAACTCCATTCCATACATATATATGGGGAGGTAAAAGCTCCAACACGGTTTTACAGTGAAAACTGCAGGAACTTCAAACCGGCACTAGGAAACAGACTGAGAAAGCAGAGAAAAAGTGCCTCCTGCAACCCGTTCCCTTGGTGCTAGATGAACGAACGTCTCTCCACTTGCTCAGTTCTGAGAGATAAGTGTGTGTGAAAGCCGTACTTCACCTAGCTTGTTGGGAACACAAAGTTTCTTTTCAGTTGCAAACTCCATTCCATACATATATATGGGGAGGTACTAGCTCCAACTCGGATTTACAGTGAAAACTGCTGGAACTTCAAACCGGCACTAGGAAACAGACTGAGAAAGCAGAGAAATAGTGTCTCCTGCAACCCGTTCCCTTGGTGCTAGATGAACGAACGTCTCTCCACTTGATCAGTTGTGAGAGATAAGTGTGTGTGAAAGCCGTCCTTCACCTAGCTTGTTGGGAACACAAAGTTTCTTTTCAGTTGCAAACTCCATTCCATTCATATATATGGGGAGGTACAAGCTCCAACACGGTTTTACAGTGAAAACTGCAGGAACTTCAAACCGGCACTAGGAAACAGACTGAGAAAGCAGAGAAAAAGTCTCTCCTGCAACCCGTTCCCTTGGTGCTAGATGAACGAACGTCTCTCCACTTGCTCAGTTCTGAGAGATAAGTGTGTGTGAAAGCCGTCCTTCACCTAGCTTGTTGGGAACACAAAGTTCCTTTTCAGTTGCAAACTCCATTCCATACATATATATGGGAAGGTAGAAGTTCCAACTCGGTTTTACAGTGAAAACTGCAGGAACTTCAAACCGGCACTAGGAAACAGACTGAGAAAGCAGAGAAAAAGTGTCTCCTGCGACCCGTTCCCTTGGTGCTAGATGAACGAACGTCTCTCCACTTGCTCAGTTCTGAGAGATAAGTGTGTGTGAAAGCCGTCCTTCACCTAGCTTGTTGGGAACACAAAGTTTCTTTTCAGTTGCAAACTCCATTCCAAACATATATATGGGGAGGTAAAAGCTCCAACACGAATTTACAGTGAAAACTGCAGGAACTTCAAACCGGCACTAGGAAACAGACTGAGAAAGCCGAGAAAAAGTGTATCCTGCAACCCGTTCCCTTGGTGCTAGATGAACGAACGTCCCTCCACTTGCTAAGTTCTGAGAGATCAGTGTGTGTGAAAGCCGTCCTTCACCTAGCTTGTTGGGAACACAAAGTTTCTTTTCAGTTGCAAACTCCATTCCATACATATATATGGTGAGGTACTAGCTCCAACTCGGTTTTACAGTGAAAACTGCAGGAAATTCAAACCGGCACTAGGAAACAGACTGAGAAAGCAGAGAAAAAGTGTCTCCTGCGACCCGTTCCCTTGGTGCTAGATGAACGAACGTCTCTCCACTTGCTCAGTTCTGAGAGATAAGTGTGTGTGAAAGCCGTCCTTCACCTAGCTTGTTTTGAACACAAAGTTTTTTTTCAGTTGGCAACTCCATTCCATACATATATATGGGGAGGTAGAAGTTCCAACTCGGTTTTACACTGAAAACTGCAGGAACTTCAACAGGCACTAGGAAACAGACTGAGAAAGCAGAGAAAAAGTGTCTCCCGCAACCCGTTCCCTTGGTGCTAGATGAACGAACGTCTCTCCACTTGCTCAGTTCTGAGAGATAAGTGTGTGTGAAAGCCGTCCTTCACCTAGCTTGTTGGGAACACAAAGTTTCTTTTCAGTTGCAAACTCCATTCCATACATATATATGGGGAGGTACTAGCTTCAACTCGGTTTTACAGTGAAAACTGCTGGAACTTCAAACCGGCACTAGGAAACAGACTGAGAAAGCAGAGAAAAAGTGTCTCCTGCAACCCGTTCCCTTGGTGCTAGATGAACGAACGTCTCTCCACTTGCTCAGTTCTGAGAGATAATTGTGTGTGAAAGCCGTCCTTCACCTAGCTTGTTAGGAACACAAAGTTTCTTTTCAGTTGCAAACTCCATTCCATACATATATATGGGGAGGTAAAAGCTCCAACACGGTTTTACAGTGAAAACTGCAGGAACTTCAAACCGGCCTTAGGAAACAGACTGAGAAAGCAGAGAAAAAGTGCCTCCTGCAACCCGTTCCCTTGGTGCTAGATGAACGAACGTCTCTCCACTTGCTCAGTTCTGAGAGATAATTGTGTGTGAAAGCCGTCCTTCACCTAGCTTGTTGGGAACACAAAGTTTCTTTTCAGTTGCAAACACCATTCCATATATATATATGGGGAGGTACTAGCTCCAACTCGGATTTACAGTGAAAACTGCTGGAACTTCATACCAGCACTAGGAAACAGACTGAGAAAGCAGAGAAATAGTGTCTCCTGCAACCCGTTCCCTTGGTGCTAGATGAACGAACGTCTCTCCACTTGATCAGTTGTGAGAGATAAGTGTGTGTGAAAGCCGTCCTTCACCTAGCTTGTTGGGAACACAAAGTTTCTTTTCAGTTGCAAACTCCATTCCATTCATATATATGGGGAGGTACAAGCTCCAACACGGTTTTACAGTGAAAACTGCAGGAACATCAAACCGGCACTAGGAAACAGACTGAGAAAGCAGAGAAAAAGTCTCTCCTGCAACCCGTTCCCTTGGTGCTAGATGAACGAACGTCTCTCCACTTGCTCAGTTCTGAGAGATAAGTGTGTGTGAAAGCCGTCCTTCACCTAGCTTGTTGGGAACACAAAGTTCCTTTTCAGTTGCAAACTCCATTCCATACATATATATGGGAAGGTAGAAGTTCCAACTCGGTTTTACAGTGAAAACTGCAGGAACTTCAAACCGGCACTAGGAAACAGACTGAGAAAGCAGAGAAAAAGTGTCTCCTGCGACCCGTTCCCTTGGTGCTAGATGAACGAACGTCTCTCCACTTGCTCAGTTCTGAGAGATAAGTGGGTGTGAAAGCCGTCCTTCACCTAGCTTGTTTTGAACACAAAGTTTTTTTTCAGTTGGCAACTCCATTCCATACATATATATGGGGAGGTAGAAGTTCCAACTCGGTTTTACAGTGAAAACTGCAGGAACTTCAAACAGGCACTAGGAAACAGACTGAGAAAGCAGAGAAAAAGTGTCTCCTGCAACCCGTTCACTTGGTGCTAGATGAACGAACGTCTCTCCACTTGCTCAGTTCTGAGAGATAAGTGTGTGTGAAAGCCGTCCTTCACCTAGCTTGTTGGGAACACAAAGTTTCTTTTCAGTTGCAAACTCCATTCCATACATATATATGGGGAGGTAAAAGCTCCAACACGGTTTTACAGTGAAAACTGCAGGAACTTCAAACCGGCCTTAGGAAACAGACTGAGAAAGCAGAGAAAAAGTGCCTCCTGCAACCCGTTCCCTTGGTGCTAGATGAACGAACGTCTCTCCACTTGCTCAGTTCTGAGAGATAAGTGTGTGTGAAAGCCGTACTTCACCTAGCTTGTTGGGAACACAAAGTTTCTTTTCAGTTGCAAACTCCATTCCATATATTTATATGGGGAGGTACTAGCTCCAACTCGGATTTACAGTGAAAACTGCTGGAACTTCAAACCGGCACTAGGAAACAGACTGAGAAAGCAGAGAAATAGTGTCTCCTGCAACCCGTTCCCTTGGTGCTAGATGAACGAACGTCTCTCCACTTGATCAGTTGTGAGAGATAAGTGTGTGTGAAAGCCGTCCTTCACCTAGCTTGTTGGGAACACAAAGTTTCTTTTCAGTTGGCAACTCCATTCCATACATATATATGGGGAGGTAGAAGTTCCAACACGGTTTTACAGTGAAAACTGCAGGAACTTCAAACAGGCACTAGGAAACAGACTGAGAAAGCAGAGAAAAAGTCTCTCCTGCAACCCGTTCCCTTGGTGCTAGATGAACGAACGTCTCTCCACTTGCTCAGTTCTGAGAGATAAGTGTGTGTGAAAGCCGTCCTTCACCTAGCTTGTTGGGAACACAAAGTTCCTTTTCAGTTGCAAACTCCATTCCATACATATATATGGGAAGGTAGAAGTTCCAACTCGGTTTTACAGTGAAAACTGCAGGAACTTCAAACCGGCACTAGGAAACAGACTGAGAAAGCAGAGAAAAAGTGTCTCCTGCGACCCGTTCCCTTGGTGCTAGATGAACGAACGTCTCTCCACTTGCTCAGTTCTGAGAGATAAGTGTGTGTGAAAGCCGTCCTTCACCTAGCTTGTTTTGAACACAAAGTTTTTTTTCAGTTGGCAACTCCATTCCATACATATATATGGGGAGGTAGAAGTTCCAACTCGGTTTTACAGTGAAAACTGCAGGAACTTCAAACAGGCACTAGGAAACAGACTGAGAAAGCCGAGAAAAAGTGTCTCCTGCAACCCGTTCCCTTGGTGCTAGATGAACGAACGTCCCTCCACTTGCTAAGTTCTGAGAGATCAGTGTGTGTGAAAGCCGTCCTTCACCTAGCTTGTTGGGAACACAAAGTTTCTTTTCATTTGCAAACTCCATTCCATACATATATATGGGGAGGTACAAGCTCCAACACGGTTTTACAGTGAAAACTGCAGGAACTTCAAACCGGCACTAGGAAACAGACTGAGATAGCAGAGAAAAAGTGTCTCCTGCAACCCGTTCCTTGGTGCTAGATGAACGAACGTCTCTCCACTTGCTCAGTTCTGAGAGATAAGTGTGTGTGAAAGCCGTCCTTCACCTAGCTTGTTGGGGAACACAAAGTTTCTTTTAAGTTGCAAACTCCATTCCATACATTTATATGGGAAGGTAGAAGTTTCAACTCGGTTTTACAGTGGAAACTGCAGGAACTTCAAACCGGCACTAGGAAACAGACTGAGAAAGCCGAGAAAAAGTGTCTCCTGCAACCCGTTCCCTTGGTGCTAGATGAACGAACGTCTCTCCACTTGCTCAGTTCTGAGAGATAAGTGTGTGTGAAAGCCGTACTTCACCTAGCTTGTTGGGAACACAAAGGTTTTTTTTCAGTTGGCAACTCCATTCCATACATATATATGGGGAGGTAGAAGTTCCAACTCGGTTTTACAGTGAATACTGCAGGAACATCAAACCGGCACTAGGAAACAGACTGAGAAAGCAGAGAAAAAGTGTCTCCTGCAACCCGTTCCCTTGGTGCTAGATGAACGAACGTCTCTCCACTTGCTTAGTTCTGAGAGATAAGTGTGTGTGAAAGCCGTCCTTCACCTAGCTTGTTGGGAACAAAAGTTTCTTTTCAGTTGCAAACTCCATTCCATACATATATATGGGGAGGTAGAAGCTCCAACACGGTTTTACATTGAAAACGGCAGGAACTTCAAACCGGCACTAGGAAACAGACTGAGAAAGCAGAGAAAAAGTCTCTCCTGCAACCCGTTCCCTTGGTGCTAGATGAACGAACGTCTCTCCACTTGCTCAGTTCTGAGAGATAAGTGTGTGTGAAAGCCGTCCTTCACCTAGCTTGTTGGGAACACAAAGTTTCTTTTCAGTTGCAAACTCCATTCCATACATATATATGGGAAGGTAGAAGTTTCAACTCGCTTTTACAGTGTAAACTGCAGGAACTTCAAACCGGCACTAGGAAACAGACTGAGAAAGCCGAGAAAAAGTGTCTCCTGCAACCCGTTCCCTTGGTGCTAGATGAACGAACGTCTCTCCACTTGCTCAGTTCTGAGAGATATGTGTGTGTGAAAGCCGTACTTCACCTAGCTTGTTGGGAACACAAAGGTTTTTTTTCAGTTGGCAACTCCATTCCATACATATATATGGGGAGGTACAAGCTCCAACACGGTTTTACAGTGAAAACTGCAGGAACTTCATACCGGCACTAGGAAACAGACTGAGAAAGCAGAGAAAAAGTGTCTCCTGCAACCCGTTCCCTTGGTGCTAGATGAACGAACGTCTCTCCACTTGCTCAGTTCTGAGAGATAATAGTGTGTGAAAGCCGTTCTTCACCTAGCTTGTTGGGAACACAAAGTTTCTTTTCAGTTGCAAACTCCATTCCATACATATATATGGGGAGGTACTAGTTTCAACTCGGTTTTACAGTGAAAACTGCAGGAACTTCAAACCGGCACTGGGAAACAGACTGAGAAAGCAGAGAAATAGTCTCTCCTGCAACCCGTTCCCTTGGTGCTAGATGAACGAACGTCTCTCCACTTGCTCAGTTCTGAGAGATAAGTGTGTGTGAAAGCCGTCCTTCACCTAGGTTGTTGGGAACACAAAGTTTCTTTTCAGTTGCAAACTCCATTCCATACATATATATGGGGAGGTACAAGCTCCAACACGGTTTTACAGTGAAAACTGCAGGAACTTCAAACCGGCACTAGGAAACAGACTGAGAAAGCAGAGAAAAAGTGTCTCCTGCAACCCGTTCCCTTGGTGCTAGATGAACGAACGTCTCTCCACTTGATCAGTTGTGAGAGATAAGTGTGTGTGAAAGCCGTCCTTCACCTAGCTTGTTGGGAACACAAAGTTTCTTTTCAGTTGCAAACTCCATTCCATACATATATATGTGGAGGTAGAAGCTCCAACACGGTTTTACAGTGAAAACTGCAGGAACTTCAAACCGGCACTAGGAAACAGACTGAGAAAGCAGAGAAAAAGTGTCTCCTGCAACCCGTTCCCTTGGTGCTAGATGAACGAACGTCTCTCCACTTGCTCAGTTCTGAGAGATAAGTGTGTGTGAAAGCCGTCCTTCACCTAGCCTGTTGGGAACACAAAGTTTCTTTTCAGTTGCAAACTCCATTCCATACATATATATGGTGAGGTACTAGCTCCAACTCGGTTTTACAGTGAAAACTGCAGGAAATTCAAACCGGCCTAGGAAACAGACTGAGAAAGCAGAGAAAAAGTGTCTCCTGCGACCCGTTCCCTTGGTGCTAGATGAACGAAAGTCTCTCCACTTGCTCAGTTCTGAGAGATAAGTGTGTGTGAAAGCCGTCCTTCACCTAGCTTGTTTTGAACACAAAGTTTTTTTTCAGTTGGCAACCCCATTCCATACATATATATGGGGAGGTAGAAGTTCCAACTCGGTTTTACAGTGAAAACTGCAGGAAATTCAAACAGGCACTAGGAAACAGACTGAGAAAGCAGAGAAAATGTGTCTCCTGCAACCCGTTCCCTTGGTGCTAGATGAACGAACGTCTCTCCACTTGCTCAGTTCTGAGAGATAAGTGTGTGTGAAAGCCGTCCTTCACCTAGCTTGTTGGGAACACAAAGTTTCTTTTCAGTTGCAAACTCCATTCCATACATATATATGGGGAGGTAAAAGCTCCAACACGGTTTTACAGTGAAAACTGCAGGAACTTCAAACCGGCACTAGGAAACAGACTGAGAGAGCAGAGAAAAATTCTCTCCTGCAACCCGTTCCCTTGGTGCTAGATGAACGAACGTCTCTCCACTTGCTCAGTTCTGAGAGATAAGTGTGTGTGAAAGCCGTCCTTCACCTAGCTTGTTGGGAACACAAAGTTTCTTTTCAGTTGTAAATTCCATTCCATACATATATATGGGGAGGTACTAGCTCCAACTCGGTTTTACAGTGAAAACTGCAGGAACTTCAAACCGGCACTAGGATACAGACTGAGAAAGCAGAGAAATAGTGTCTCCTGCAACCCGTTCCCTTGGTGCTAGATGAACGAACGTCTCTCCACTTGATCAGTTGTGAGAGATATGTGTGTGTGAAAGCCGTCCTTCACCTAGCTTGTTGGGAACACAAAGTTTCTTTTCAGTTGCAAACTCCATTCCATACATATATATGGGGAGGTACAAGCTCCAACACGGTTTTACAGTGAAAACTGCAGGAACTTCAAACCGGCACTAGGAAACAGACTGAGAAAGCAGAGAAAAAGTCTCTCCTGCAACCCGTTCCCTTGGTGCTAGATGAACGAACGTCTCTCCACTTGCTCAGTTCTGAGAGATAAGTGTGTGTGAAAGCCGTCCTTCACATAGCTTGTTGGGAACACAAAGTTCCTTTTCAGTTGCAAACTCCATTCCATACATATATATGGGAAGGTAGAAGTTCCAACTCGGTTTTACAGTGTAAACTGCAGGAACTTCAAACCGGCACTAGGAAACAGACTGAGAAAGCAGAGAAAAAGTGTCTCCTGCAACCCGTTCCCTTCGTGCTAGATGAGCGAACGTCTCTCCACTTGCTCAGTTCTGAGAGTTATGTGTGTGTGAAAGCCGTCCTTCACCTAGCTTGTTGGGAACACAAAGGTTTTTTTTCAGTTGGCAACTCCATTCCATACATATATATGGGGAGGTAGAAGTTCCAACTCGGTTTTACAGTGAAAACTGCAGGAACTTCAAACCGGCACTAGGAAACAGACTGAGAAAGCAGAGAAAAAGTGTCTCCTGCAACCCGTTCCCTTGGTGCTAGATGAACGAACGTCTCTCCACTTGCTCAGTTCTGAGAGATAAGTGTGTGTGAAAGCCGTCCTTCACCTAGCTTGTTGGGAACAAAAGTTTCTTTTCAGTTGCAAACTCCATTCCGTACATATATATGGGGAGGTAGAAGCTCCAACACGGTTTTACAGTGAAAACTGCAGGAACTTCAAACCGGCACTAGGAAACAGACTGAGAAAGCAGAGAAAAAGTCTCTCCTGCAACCCGTTCCGTTGGTGCTAGATGAACGAACGTCTCTCCACTTGCTCAGTTCTGAGAGATAAGAGTGTGTGAAAGCCGTTCTTCACCTAGCTTGTTGGGAAGACAAAGTTTCTTTTCAGATGCAAACTCCATTCCATACATATATATGGGTAGGTAGAAGTTCCAACTCGGTTTTACAGTGAAAACTGCAGGAACTTCAAACCGGCACTAGGAAACAGACTGAGAAAGCAGAGAAAAAGTGTCTCCTGAATCCCGTTCCCTTGGTGCTAGATGAACGAACGTCTCTCCACTTGCTCAGTTCTGAGAGATAAGTGTGTGTGAAAGCCGTACTTCACCTAGCTTGTTGGGAACACAAAGGTTTTTTTTCAGTTGGCAACTCCATTCCATACATATATATGGGGAGGTACAAGCTCCAACACGGTTTTACAGTGAAAACTGCAGGACCTTCAAACCGGCACAAGGAAACAGACTGAGAAAGCAGAGAAAAAGTGTCTCCTGCAACCCGTTCCCTTGGTGCTAGATGAACGAACGTCTCTCCACTTGCTCAGTTCTGAGAGATAAGTGTGTGTGAAAGCCGTCCTTCACCTAGCTTGTTGGGAACACAAAGTTTCTTTTCAGTTGCAAACTCCATTCCATACATATATATGGGGAGGTACTAGCTCCAACTCGGTTTTACAGTGAAAACTGCAGGAACTTCAAACCGGCACTAGGAAACAGACTGAGAAAGCAGAGAAATAGTGTCTCCTGCAACCCGTTCCCTTGGTGCTAGATGAACGAACGTCTCTCCACTTGATCAGTTGTGAGAGATAAGTGTGTGTGAAAGCCGTCCTTCACCTAGCTTGTTGGGAACACAAAGTTTCTTTTCAGTTGCAAACTCCATTCCATACATATATATGGGGAGGTACAAGCTCCAACACGGTTTTACAGTGAAAACTGCAGGAACTTCAAACCGGCACTAGGAAACAGACTGAGAAAGCAGAGAAAAAGTCTCTCCTGCAACCCGTTCCCTTGGTGCTAGATGAACGAACGTCTCTCCACTTGCTCAGTTCTGAGAGATAAGTGTGTGTGAAAGCCGTCCTTCACCTAGCTTGTTGGGAACACAAAGTTCCTTTTCAATTGCAAACTCCATTCCATACATATATATGGGAAGGTAGAAGTTCCAACTCGGTTTTACAGTGTAAACTGCAGGAACTTCAAACCGGCACTAGGAAACAGACTGAGAAAGCAGAGAAAAAGTGTCTCCTGCAACCCGTTCCCTTCGTGCTAGATGAACGAACGTCTCTACACTTGCTCAGTTCTGAGAGTTATGTGTGTGTGAAAGCCGTCCTTCACCTAGCTTGTTGGGAACACAAAGGTTTTTTTTCAGTTGGCAACTCCATTCCATACATATATATGGGGAGGTAGAAGTTCCAACTCGGTTTTACAGTGAAAACTGCAGGAACTTCAAACCGCCACTAGGAAACAGACTGAGAAAGCAGAGAAAAAGTGTCTCCTGCAACCCGTTCCCTTGGTGCTAGATGAACGAACGTCTCTCCACTTGCTCAGTTCTGAGAGATAAGTGTGTGTGAAAGCCGTCCTTCATCTAGCTTGTTGGGAACAAAAGTTTCTTTTCAGTTGCAAACACCATTCCATACATATATATGGTGAGGTACTAGCTCCAACTCGGTTTTACAGTGAAAACTGCAGGAACTTCAAACCGGCACTAGGAAACAGACTGAGAAAGCAGAGAAAAAGTCTCTCCTGCAACCCGTTCCCTTGGTGCTAGATGAACGAACGTCTCTCCACTTGCTCATTTCTGAGATATAAGTGTGTGTGAAAGCCGTCCTTCACCTAGCTTGTTGGGAACACAAAGGTTTTTTTTCAGTTGGCAACTCCATTCCATACATATATATGGGGAGGTAGAAGTTCCAACTCGGTTTTACAGTGAAAACTGCAGGAACTTCAAACCGGCACTAGGAAACAGACTGAGAAAGCAGAGAAAAAGTGTCTCCTGCAACCCGTTCCCTTGGTGCTAGATGAACGAACGTCTCTCCACTTGCTCAGTTCTGAGAGATAAGTGTGTGTGAAAGCCGTCCTTCACCTAGCTTGTTGGGAACAAAAGTTTCTTTTCAGTTGCAAACTCCATTCCGTACATATATATGGGGAGGTAGAAGCTCCAACACGGTTTTACAGTGAAAACTGCAGGAACTTCAAACCGGCACTAGGAAACAGACTGAGAAAGCAGAGAAAAAGTCTCTCCTGCAACCCGTTCCGTTGGTGCTAGATGAACGAACGTCTCTCCACTTGCTCAGTTCTGAGAGATAAGAGTGTGTGAAAGCCGTTCTTCACCTAGCTTGTTGGGAAGACAAAGTTTCTTTTCAGATGCAAACTCCATTCCATACATATATATGGGTAGGTAGAAGTTCCAACTCGGTTTTACAGTGAAAACTGCAGGAACTTCAAACCGGCACTAGGAAACAGACTGAGAAAGCAGAGAAAAAGTGTCTCCTGAATCCCGTTCCCTTGGTGCTAGATGAACGAACGTCTCTCCACTTGCTCAGTTCTGAGAGATAAGTGTGTGTGAAAGCCGTCCTTCACCTAGCTTGTTGGGAACACAAAGGTTTTTTTTCAGTTGGCAACTCCATTCCATACATATATATGGGGAGGTACAAGCTCCAACACGGTTTTACAGTGAAAACTGCAGGACCTTCAAACCGGCACAAGGAAACAGACTGAGAAAGCAGAGAAAAAGTGTCTCCTGCAACCCGTTCCCTTGGTGCTAGATGAACGAACGTCTCTCCACTTGCTCAGTTCTGAGAGATAAGTGTGTGTGAAAGCCGTCCTTCACCTAGCTTGTTGGGAACACAAAGTTTCTTTTCAGTTGCAAACTCCATTCCATACATATATATGGGGAGGTACTAGCTCCAACTCGGTTTTACAGTGAAAACTGCAGGAACTTCAAACCGGCACTAGGAAACAGACTGAGAAAGCAGAGAAATAGTGTCTCCTGCAACCCGTTCCCTTGGTGCTAGATGAACGAACGTCTCTCCACTTGATCAGTTGTGAGAGATAAGTGTGTGTGAAAGCCGTCCTTCACCTAGCTTGTTGGGAACACAAAGTTTCTTTTCAGTTGCAAACTCCATTCCATACATATATATGGGGAGGTACAAGCTCCAACACGGTTTTACAGTGAAAACTGCAGGAACTTCAAACCGGCACTAGGAAACAGACTGAGAAAGCAGAGAAAAAGTCTCTCCTGCAACCCGTTCCCTTGGTGCTAGATGAACGAACGTCTCTCCACTTGCTCAGTTCTGAGAGATAAGTGTGTGTGAAAGCCGTCCTTCACCTAGCTTGTTGGGAACACAAAGTTCCTTTTCAATTGCAAACTCCATTCCATACATATATATGGGAAGGTAGAAGTTCCAACTCGGTTTTACAGTGTAAACTGCAGGAACTTCAAACCGGCACTAGGAAACAGACTGAGAAAGCAGAGAAAAAGTGTCTCCTGCAACCCGTTCCCTTCGTGCTAGATGAACGAACGTCTCTACACTTGCTCAGTTCTGAGAGTTATGTGTGTGTGAAAGCCGTCCTTCACCTAGCTTGTTGGGAACACAAAGGTTTTTTTTCAGTTGGCAACTCCATTCCATACATATATATGGGGAGGTAGAAGTTCCAACTCGGTTTTACAGTGAAAACTGCAGGAACTTCAAACCGCCACTAGGAAACAGACTGAGAAAGCAGAGAAAAAGTGTCTCCTGCAACCCGTTCCCTTGGTGCTAGATGAACGAACGTCTCTCCACTTGCTCAGTTCTGAGAGATAAGTGTGTGTGAAAGCCGTCCTTCATCTAGCTTGTTGGGAACAAAAGTTTCTTTTCAGTTGCAAACACCATTCCATACATATATATGGTGAGGTACTAGCTCCAACTCGGTTTTACAGTGAAAACTGCAGGAACTTCAAACCGGCACTAGGAAACAGACTGAGAAAGCAGAGAAAAAGTCTCTCCTGCAACCCGTTCCCTTGGTGCTAGATGAACGAACGTCTCTCCACTTGCTCATTTCTGAGATATAAGTGTGTGTGAAAGCCGTCCTTCACCTAGCTTGTTGGGAACACAAAGTTTCTTTTCAGTTGCAAACTCCATTCCATACATATATATGGGGAAGTACAAGCTCCAACACGGTTTTACAGTGAAAACTGCAGGAACTTCATACCGGCACTAGGAAACATACTGAGAAAGCAGAGAAACAGTCTCTCCTGCAACCCGTTCTCTTGGTGCTAGATGAACGAACGTCTCTCCACTTGCTCAGTTCTGAGAGATAAGTGTGTGTGAAAGCCGTCCTTCACCTAGCTTGTTGGGAACAAAAGTTTCTTTTCAGTTGCAAACACCATTCCATACATATATATGGTGAGGTACTAGCTCCAACTCGGTTTTACAGTGGAAACTGCAGGAACTTCAAACCGGCACTAGGAAACAGACTGAGAAAGCAGAGAAAAAGTGTCTCCTGCAACCCGTTCCCTTGGTGCTAGATGAACGAACGTCTCTCCACTTGCTCAGTTCTGAGAGGTAAGTGTGTGTGAAAGCCGTCCTTCACCTAGCTTGTTGGGAACACAAAGTTTCTTTTCAGTTGCAAACTCCATTCCTTACATATATATGGGGAGATACAAGCTCCAACACGGTTTTACAGTGAAAACTGCAGGAACTTCATACCGGCACTAGGAAACATACTGAGAAAGCAGAGAAAAAGTGTCTCCTGCTACCCGTTCCCTTCGTGCTAGATGAACGAACGTCTCTCCACTTGCTAAGTTCTGAGAGATAAGTGTGTGTGAAAGCCGTCCTTCACCTAGCTTGTTGGGAACACAAAGTTTCTTTTCAGTTGCAAACTCCATTCCATACATATATATGGGAAGGTAGAAGTTCCAACTCGGTTTTACAGTGAAAACTGCAGGAACTTCAAACCGGCACTAGGAAACAGACTGAGAAAGCAGAGAAAAAGTGTCTCCTGCAACCCGTTCCCTTGGTGCTAGATGAACGAACGTCTCTCCACTTGCTCATTTCTGAGAGGTAAGTGTGTGTGAAAGCCGTCCTTCACCTAGCTTGTTGGGAACACAAAGTTTTTTTTCAGTTGGCAACTCCATTCCATATATATATATGGGGAGGTAGAAGTTCCAACTCGGTTTTACAGTGAAAACTGCAGGAGCTACAAACCGGCACTAGGAAACAGACGGAGAAAGCAGAGAAAAATTGTCTCCTGCAACCCGTTCCCTAGGTGCTAAATGAACGAACGTCTCTCCACTTGCTCAGTTCTGAGAGATACGTGTGTGTGAAAGCCGTCCTTCACCTAGCTTGTTGGGAACACAAACTTTTTTTCAGTTGCAAACTCCATTCCATACATATATATGGGGAGGTAGAAGCTCCAACACGGTTTTACAGTGAAAACTGCAGGACCTTCAAACCGGCACTAGGAAACAGACTGAGAAAGCAGAGAAAAAGTCTCTCCTGCAACCCGTTCCCTTGGTGCTAGATGAACGAACGTCTCTCCACTTGCTCAGTTCTGAGAGATAAGTGTGTGTGAAAGCCGTCCTTCACCTAGCTTGTTGGGAACACAAAGTTTCTTTTCAGTTGCAAACTCCTTTCCATACATATATATGGGGAGGTACTAGCTCCAACTCGGTTTTACAGTGAAAACTGCAGGAAATTCAAACCGGCACTAGGAAACAGTCTGAGAAACAGAGAAAAAGTGTCTCCTGCTACCCGTTCCCTTGGTGCTAGATGAACGAACGTCTCTCCACTTGCTCATTTCTGAGAGATAAGTGTGTGTGAAAGCCGTCCTTCACCTAGCTTGTTGGGAACACAAAGTTTCTTTTCAGTTGCAAACTCCATTCCATACATATATATGGGGAGGTACAAGCTCCAACACGGTTTTACAGTGAAAACTGCAGGAACTTCATACCGGCACTAGGAAACAGACTGAGAAAGCAGAGAAACAGTCTCTCCTGCAACCCGTTCTCTTGGTGCTAGATGAACGAAAGTCTCTCCACTTGCTCAGTTCTGAGAGGTAAGTGTGTGTGAAAGCCGTCCTTCACCTAGCTTGTTGGGAACACAAAGTTTCTTTTCAGTTGCAAACTCCATTCCATACATATATATGGGAAGGTAGAAGTTCCAACTCGGTTTTACAGTGAAAACTGCAGGAACTTCAAACCGGCACTAGGAAACAGACTGAGAAAGCAGAGAAAAAGTGTCTCCTGCAACCCGTTCCCTTGGTGCTAGATGAACGAAAGTCTCTCCACTTGCTCAGTTCTGAGAGGTAAGTGTGTGTGAAAGCCGTCCTTCACCTAGCTTGTTGGGAACACAAAGTTTTTTTTCAGTTGGCAACTCCATTCCATATATATATATGGGGAGGTAGAAGTTCCAACTCGGTTTTACAGTGAAAACTGCAGGAACTACAAACCGGCACTAGGAAACAGACGGAGAAAGCAGAGAAAAATTGTCTCCTGCAACCCGTTCCCTAGGTGCTAAATGAACGAACGTCTCTCCACTTGCTCAGTTCTGAGAGATAAGTGTGTGTGAAAGCCGTCCTTCACCTAGCTTGTTGGGAACACAAACTTTTTTTCAGTTGCAAACTCCATTCCATACATATATATGGGGAGGTAGAAGCTCCAACACGGTTTTACAGTGAAAACTGCAGGACCTTCAAACCGGCACTAGGAAACAGACTGAGAAAGCAGAGAAAAAGTCTCTCCTGCAACCCGTTCCCTTGGTGCTAGATGAACGAACGTCTCTCCACTTGCTCAGTTCTGAGAGATAAGTGTGTGTGAAAGCCGTCCTTCACCTAGCTTGTTGGGAACACAAAGTTTCTTTTCAGTTGCAAACTCCTTTCCATACATATATATGGGGAGGTACTAGCTCCAACTCGGTTTTACAGTGAAAACTGCAGGAAATTCAAACCGGCACTAGGAAACAGTCTGAGAAACAGAGAAAAAGTGTCTCCTGCTACCCGTTCCCTTGGTGCTAGATGAACGAACGTCTCTCCACTTGCTCATTTCTGAGAGATAAGTGTGTGTGAAAGCCGTCCTTCACCTAGCTTGTTGGGAACACAAAGTTTCTTTTCAGTTGCAAACTCCATTCCTTACATATATATGGGAAGGTAGAAGTTCCAACTCGGTTTTACAGTGAAAACTGCAGGAACTTCAAACCGGCACTAGGAAACAGACTGAGAAAGCAGAGAAAAAGTGTCTCCTGCAACCCGTTCCCTTGGTGCTAGATGAACGAAAGTCTCTCCACTTGCTCAGTTCTGAGAGGTAAGTGTGTGTGAAAGCCGTCCTTCACCTAGCTTGTTGGGAACACAAAGTTTTTTTTCAGTTGGCAACTCCATTCCATATATATATATGGGGAGGTAGAAGTTCCAACTCGGTTTTACAGTGAAAACTGCAGGAACTACAAACCGGCACTAGGAAACAGACGGAGAAAGCAGAGAAAAATTGTCTCCTGCAACCCGTTCCCTAGGTGCTAAATGAACGAACGTCTCTCCACTTGCTCAGTTCTGAGAGATAAGTGTGTGTGAAAGCCGTCCTTCACCTAGCTTGTTGGGAACACAAACTTTTTTTCAGTTGCAAACTCCATTCCATACATATATATGGGGAGGTAGAAGCTCCAACACGGTTTTACAGTGAAAACTGCAGGACCTTCAAACCGGCACTAGGAAACAGACTGAGAAAGCAGAGAAAAAGTCTCTCCTGCAACCCGTTCCCTTGGTGCTAGATGAACGAACGTCTCTCCACTTGCTCAGTTCTGAGAGATAAGTGTGTGTGAAAGCCGTCCTTCACCTAGCTTGTTGGGAACACAAAGTTTCTTTTCAGTTGCAAACTCCTTTCCATACATATATATGGGGAGGTACTAGCTCCAACTCGGTTTTACAGTGAAAACTGCAGGAAATTCAAACCGGCACTAGGAAACAGTCTGAGAAACAGAGAAAAAGTGTCTCCTGCTACCCGTTCCCTTGGTGCTAGATGAACGAACGTCTCTCCACTTGCTCATTTCTGAGAGATAAGTGTGTGTGAAAGCCGTCCTTCACCTAGCTTGTTGGGAACACAAAGTTTCTTTTCAGTTGCAAACTCCATTCCTTACATATATATGGGGAGATACAAGCTCCAACACGGTTTTACAGTGAAAACTGCAGGAACTTCATACCGGCACTAGGAAACAGACTGAGAAAGCAGAGAAAAAGTGTCTCCTGCTACCCGTTCCCTTCGTGCTAGATGAACGAACATCTCTCCACTTGCTCAGTTCTGAGAGATAAGTGTGTGTGAAAGCCGTCCTTCACCTAGCTTGTTGGGAACACAAAGTTCCTTTTCAGTTGCAAACTCCATTCCATACATATATATGGGAAGGTAGAAGTTCCAACTCGGTTTTACAGTGTAAACTGCAGGAACTTCAAACCGGCACTAGGAAACAGACTGAGAAAGCAGAGAAAAAGTGCCTCCTGCAACCCGTTTCCTTCGTGCTAGATGAACGAACGTCTCTACACTTGCTCAGTTCTGAGAGTTATGTGTGTGTGAAAGCCGTCCTTCACCTAGCTTGTTGGGAACACAAAGGTTTTTTTTCAGTTGGCAACTCCATTCCATACATATATATGGGGAGGTAGAAGTTCCAACTCGGTTTTACAGTGAAAACTGCAGGAACTTCAAACCGCCACTAGGAAACAGAATGAGAAAGCAGAGAAAAAGTGTCTCCTGCAACCCGTTCCCTTGGTGCTAGATGAACGAACGTCTCTCCACTTGCTCAGTTCTGAGAGATAAGTGTGTGTGAAAGCCGTCCTTCACCTAGCTTGTTGGGAACAAAAGTTTCTTTTCAGTTGCATACACCATTCCATACATATATATGGTGAGGTACTAGCTCCAACTCGGTTTTACAGTGAAAACTGCAGGAACTTCAAACCGGCACTAGGAAACAGACTGAGAAAGCAGAGAAAAAGTCTCTCCTGCAACCCGTTCCCTTGGTGCTAGATGAACGAACGTCTCTCCACTTGCTCATTTCTGAGATATAAGTGTGTGTGAAAGCCGTCCTTCACCTAGCTTGTTGGGAACACAAAGTTTCTTTTCAGTTGCAAACTCCATTCCATACATATATATGGGGAGGTACAAGCTCCAACACGGTTTTACAGTGAAAACTGCAGGAACTTCATACCGGCACTAGGAAACAGACTGAGAAAGCAGAGAAACAGTCTCTCCTGCAACCCGTTCCCTTGGTGCTAGATGAACGAACGTCTCTCCACTTGCTCAGTTCTGAGAGATAAGTGTGTGTGAAAGCCGTCCTTCACCTAGCTTGTTGGGAACACAAAGTTTCTTTTCAGTTGCAAACTCCTTTCCATACATATATATGGGGAGGTACTAGCTCCAACTCGGTTTTACAGTGAAAACTGCAGGAAATTCAAACCGGCACTAGGAAACAGTCTGAGAAACAGAGAAAAAGTGTCCCCTGCTACCCGTTCCCTTGGTGCTAGATGAACGAACGTCTCTCCACTTGCTCATTTCTGAGAGATAAGTGTGTGTGAAAGCCGTCCTTCACCTAGCTTGTTGGGAACACAAAGTTTCTTTTCAGTTGCAAACTCCATTCCTTACATATATATGGGGAGATACAAGCTCCAACACGGTTTTACAGTGAAAACTGCAGGAACTTCATACCGGCACTAGGAAACAGACTGAGAAAGCAGAGAAAAAGTGTCTCCTGCTACCCGTTCCCTTCGTGCTAGATGAACGAACGTCTCTCCACTTGCTCAGTTCTGAGAGATAAGTGTGTGTGAAAGCCGTCCTTCACCTAGCTTGTTGGGAACACAAAGTTTCTTTTCAGTTGCAAACTCCATTCCATACATATATATGGGAAGGTAGAAGTTCCAACTCGGTTTTACAGTGAAAACTGCAGGAACTTCAAACCGGCACTAGGAAACAGACTGAGAAAGCAGAGAAAAAGTGTCTCCTGCAACCCGTTCCCTTGGTGCTAGATGAACGAACGTCTCTCCACTTGCTCATTTCTGAGAGATAAGTGTGTGTGAAAGCCGTCCTTCACCTAGCTTGTTGGGAACACAAAGTTTCTTTTCAGTTGCAAACTCCATTCCTTACATATATATGGGGAGATACAAGCTCCAACACGGTTTTACAGTGAAAACTGCAGGAACTTCATACCGGCACTAGGAAACAGACTGAGAAAGCAGAGAAAAAGTGTCTCCTGCTACCCGTTCCCTTCGTGCTAGATGAACGAACGTCTCTCCACTTGCTCAGTTCTGAGAGATAATTGTGTGTGAAAGCCGTCCTTCACCTAGCTTGTTGGGAACACAAAGGTTTTTTTTCAGTTGGCAACTCCATTCCATACATATATATGGGGAGGTAGAAGTTCCAACTCGGTTTTACAGTGAAAACTGCAGGAACTTCAAACCGGCACTAGGAAACAGACTGAGAAAGCAGAGAAATAGTGTCTCCTGCAACCCGTTCCCTTGGTGCTAGATGAACGAACGTCTCTCCACTTGATCAGTTGTGAGAGATAAGTGTGTGTGAAAGCCGTCCTTCACCTAGCTTGTTGGGAACACAAAGTTTCTTTTCAGTTGCAAACTCCATTCCATACATATATATGGGGAGGTACAAGCTCCAACACGGTTTTACAGTGAAAACTGCAGGAACTTCAAACCGGCACTAGGAAACAGACTGAGAAAGCAGAGAAAAAGTCTCTCCTGCAACCCGTTCCCTTGGTGCTAGATGAACGAACGTCTCTCCACTTGCTCAGTTCTGAGAGATAAGTGTGTGTGAAAGCCGTCCTTCACCTAGCTTGTTGGGAACACAAAGTTCCTTTTCAGTTGCAAACTCCATTCCATACATATATATGGGAAGGTAGAAGTTCCAACTCGGTTTTACAGTGTAAACTGCAGGAACTTCAAACCGGCACTAGGAAACAGACTGAGAAAGCAGAGAAAAAGTGTCTCCTGCAACCCGTACCCTTCGTGCTAGATGAACGAACGTCTCTCCACTTGCTCAGTTTTGAGAGTTATGTGTGTGTGAAAGCCGTCCTTCACCTAGCTTGTTGGGAACACAAAGGTTTTTTTTCAGTTGGCAACTCCATTCCATACATATATATGGGGAGGTAGAAGTTCCAACTCGGTTTTACAGTGAAAACTGCAGGAACTTCAAACCGGCACTAGGAAACAGACTGAGAAAGCAGAGAAAAAGTCTCTCCTGCAACCCGTTCCCTTGGTGCTAGATGAACGAACGTCTCTCCACTTGCTCAGTTCTGAGAGATAAGTGTGTGTGAAAGCCGTCCTTCACCTAGCTTGTTGGGAACACAAAGTTTCTTTTCAGTTGCAAACTCCATTCCATACATATATATGGTGAGGTACTAGCTCCAAATCGGTTTTACAGTGAAAACTGCAGGAACTTCAAACCGGCACTAGGAAACAGACTGAGAAAGCAGAGAAAAAGTCTCTCCTGCAACCCGTTCCCTTGGTGCTAGATGAACGAACGTCTCTCCACTTGCTCATTTCTGAGATATAAGTGTGTGTGAAAGCCGTCCTTCACCTAGCTTGTTGGGAACACAAAGTTTCTTTTCAGTTGCAAACTCCATTCCATACATATATATGGGGAGGTACAAGCTCCAACACGGTTTTACAGTGAAAACTGCAGGAACTTCATACCGGCACTAGGAAACAGACTGAGAAAGCAGAGAAACAGTCTCTCCTGCAACCCGTTCTCTTGGTGCTAGATGAACGAACGTCTCTCCACTTGCTCAGTTCTGAGAGATAAGTGTGTGTGAAAGCTGTCCTTCACCTAGCTTGTTGGGAACACAAAGTTTCTTTTCAGTTGCAAACTCCATTCCATACATATATATGGGAAGGTAGAAGTTCCAACTCGGTTTTACAGTGAAAACTGCAGGAACTTCAAACCGGCACTAGGAAACAGACTGAGAAAGCAGAGAAAAAGTGTCTCCTGCAACCCGTTCCCTTGGTGCTAGATGAACGAAAGTCTCTCCACTTGCTCAGTTCTGAGAGGTAAGTGTGTGTGAAAGCCGTCCTTCACCTAGCTTGTTGGGAACACAAAGTTTTTTTTCAGTTGGCAACTCCATTCCATATATATATATGGGGAGGTAGAAGTTCCAACTCGGTTTTACAGTGAAAACTGCAGGAACTACAAACCGGCACTAGGAAACAGACGGAGAAAGCAGAGAAAAATTGTGTCCTGCAACCCGTTCCCTAGGTGTTAAATGAACGAACGTCTCTCCACTTGCTCAGTTCTGAGAGATAAGTGTGTGTGAAAGCCGTCCTTCACCTAGCTTGTTGGGAACACAAACTTTTTTTCAGTTGCAAACTCCATTCCATACATATATATGGGGAGGTAGAAGCTCCAACACGGTTTTACAGTGAAAACTGCAGGACCTTCAAACCGGCACTAGGAAACAGACTGAGAAAGCAGAGAAAAAGTCTCTCCTGCAACCCGTTCCCTTGGTGCTAGATGAACGAACGTCTCTCCACTTGCTCAGTTCTGAGAGATAAGTGTGTGTGAAAGCCGTCCTTCACCTAGCTTGTTGGGAACACAAAGTTTCTTTTCAGTTGCAAACTCCTTTCCATACATATATATGGGGAGGTACTAGCTCCAACTCGGTTTTACAGTGAAAACTGCAGGAAATTCAAACCGGCACTAGGAAACAGTCTGAGAAACAGAGAAAAAGTGTCTCCTGCTACCCGTTCCCTTGGTGCTAGATGAACGAACGTCTCTCCACTTGCTCATTTCTGAGAGATAAGTGTGTGTGAAAGCCGTCCTTCACCTAGCTTGTTGGGAACACAAAGTTTCTTTTCAGTTGCAAACTCCATTCCTTACATATATATGGGGAGATACAAGCTCCAACACGGTTTTACAGTGAAAACTGCAGGAACTTCATACCGGCACTAGGAAACAGACTGAGAAAGCAGAGAAAAAGTGTCTCCTGCTACCCGTTCCCTTCGTGCTAGATGAACGAACGTCTCTCCACTTGCTCAGTTCTGAGAGATAAGTGTGTGTGAAAGCCGTCTTTCACCTAGCTTGTTGGGAACACAAAGGTTTTTTTTCAGTTGGCAACTCCATTCCATACATATATATGGGGAGGTAGAAGTTCCAACTCGGTTTTACAGTGAAAACTGCAGGAACTTCAAACCGGCACTAGGAAACAGACTGAGAAAGCAGAGAAAAAGTGTCTCCTGCAACCCGTTCCCTTGGTGCTAGATGAACGAACGTCTCTCCACTTGCTCAGTTCTGAGAGATAAGTGTGTGTGAAAGCCGTATTTCACCTAGCTTGTTGGGAACACAAAGTTTCTTTTCAGTTGCAAACTCCATTCCACACATATATATGGGGAGGTACAAGCTCCAACACGGTTTTACAGTGAAAACTGCAGGAACTTCAAACCGGAACTAGGAAACAGACTGAGAAAGCAGAGAAAAAGTGTCTCCTGCAACTCGTTCCCTTGGTGCTAGATGAACGAACGTCTCTCTACTTGCTCAGTTCTGAGAGATAAGTGTGTGTGAAAGCCGTCCTTCACCTATGTTGTTGGAAACACAAAGTTTTTTTTCAGTTGGCAACTCCATTCCATACATATATATGGGGAGGTACAAGCTCCAACACGGTTTTACAGTGAAAACTTCAGGAACTACAAACCGGCACTAGGAAACAGACTGAGAAAGCAGAGAAAAAGTCTCTCCTGCAACCCGTTCCCTTGGTGCTAGATGAATGAACGTCTCTCCACTTGCTCAGTTCTGAGAGATAAGTGTGTGTGAAAGCCGTCCTTCACCTAGCTTGTTGGGAACACAAAGTTTCTTTTCAGTTGCAAACTCCATTCCATACATATATATGGGGAGGTACTAGCTCCAACTCGGTTTTACAGTGAAAACTGCAGGAACTTCAAACCGGCACTAGGAAACAGACTGAGAATGCAGAGAAAAAGTGTCTCCTGCAACCCGTTCCCTTGGTGCTAGATGAACGAACGTCTCTCCACTTGCTCAGTTCTGAGAGATAAGTGTGTGTGAAAGCCGTCCTTCACCTAGCTTGTTGGGAACACAAAGTTTCTTTCCAGTTGCAAAATCCATTCCATACATATATATGGGAAGGTAGAAGTTTCAACTCGGTTTTACAGTGTAAACTGCAGGAACTTCAAACCGGCACTAGGAAACAGACTGAGAAAGCCGAGAAAAAGTGTCTCCTGCAACCCGTTCCCTTGGTGCTAGATGAACGAACGTCTCTCCACTTGCTCAGTTCTGAGAGATAAGTGTGTGTGAAAGCCGTCCTTCACCTAGCTTGTTGGGAACACAAAGGTTTTTTTTCAGTTGGCACCTCCATTCTATACATATATATGGGGAGGTAGAAGTTCCAAATCGGTTTTACAGTGAAAACTGCAGGAACATCAAACCGGCACTAGGAAACAGACTGAGAAAGCAGAGAAAAAGTGTCTCCTGCAACCCGTTCCCTTGGTGCTAGATGAACGAACGTCTCTCCACTTGCTCAGTTCTGAGAGATAAGTGTGTGTGAAAGCCGTCCTTCACCTAGCTTGTTGGGAACAAAAGTTTGTTTTCAGTTGCAAACTCCATTCCATACATATATATGGGGAGGTAGAAGCTCCAAAATGGTTTTACAGTGAAAACTGCAGGAACTTCAAACCGGCACTAGGAAACAGACTTAGAAAGCAGAGAAAATGTGTCTCCTGCAACCCGTTCCCTTGGTGCTAGATGAACGAACGTCTCTCCACTTGCTCAGTTCTGAGAGATAAGTGTGTGTGAAAGCCGTCCTTCACCTAGCATGTTGGGAACACAAAGTTTCTTTTCAGTTGCAAACTCCATTCCATACATATATATGGGGAGGTACTAGCTCCAACTCGGTTTCACAGTGAAAACTGCAGGAACTTCAAACCGGCACTAGGAAACAGACTGAGAAAGCAGAGAAAAAGTGTCTCTTTCAACCCGTTCCCTTGGTGCTAGATGAACGAACGTCTCTCCACTTGCTCAGTTCTGAGAGATAAGTGTGTGTGAAAGCCGTCCTTCACCTAGCTTGTTGGGAACACAAAGTTTCTTTTCAGTTGCAAACTCCATTCCATACATATATATGGGGAGGTACTAGCTCCAACTCGGTTTTACAGCGAAAACTGCAGGAACTTCAAACCGGCACTAGGAAACAGACTGAGAAAGCAGAGAAAAAGTGTCTCCTTCAACCCGTTCCCTTGGTGCTAGATGAACGAACGTCTCTCCACTTGCTCAGTTCTGAGAGTTAAGTGTGTGTGAAAGCCGTCCTTCAACTAGCTTGTTGGGAACACAAAGTTTCTTTTCAGTTGCAAACTCCATTCCATACATATATATGGGGAGGTACTAGCTCCAACTCGGTTTTACAGTGAAAACTGCAGGAACTTCAAACCGGCACTAGGAAACAGACTGAGAAAGCAGAGAAAAAGTGTCTCCTTCAACCCGTTCCCTTGGTGCTAGATGAACGAACGTCTCTCCACTTGCTCAGTTCTGAGAGATAAGTGTGTGTGAAAGCCGTCCTTCACCTAGCTTGTTGGGAACACAAAGATTCTTTTCAGTTGCAAACTCCATTCCATACATATATATGGGGAGGTACTAGCTCCAAATCGGTTTAACAGTGAAAACTGCAGGAACTTCAAACCGGCACTAGGAAACAGACTGAGAAAGCAGAGAAAATGTGTCTCCTGCAACCCGTTCCCTTGGTGCTAGATGAACGAACGTCTCTCCACTTGCTCAGTTCTGAGAGATAAGTGTGTGTGAAAGCCGTCCTTCACCTAGCTTGTTGGGAACACAAAGTTTCTTTTCAGTTGCAAACTCCATTCCATACATATATATGGGGAGGTACTAGCTCCAACTCGGTTTTACAGTGAAAACTGCAGGAACTTCAAACCGGCACTAGGAAACAGACTGAGAAAGCAGAGAAAAAGTGTCTCCTTCAACCCGTTCCCTTGGTGCTAGATGAACGAACGTCTCTCCACTTGCTCAGTTCTGAGAGATAAGTGTGTGTGAAAGCCGTCCTTCACCTAGCTTGTTGGGAACACAAAGATTCTTTTCAGTTGCAAACTCCATTCCATACATATATATGGGGAGGTACTAGCTCCAAATCGGTTTAACAGTGAAAACTGCAGGAACTTCAAACCGGCACTAGGAAACAGACTGAGAAAGCAGAGAAAATGTGTCTCCTGCAACCCGTTCCCTTGGTGCTAGATGAACGAACGTCTCTCCACTTGCTCAGTTCTGAGAGATAAGTGTGTGTGAAAGCCGTCCTTCACCTAGCTTGTTGGGAACACAAAGTTTCTTTTCAGTTGCAAACTCCATTCCATTCATATATATGGGGAGGTACTAGCTCCAACTCGGTTTCACAGTGAAAACTGCAGGAACTTCAAACCGGCACTAGGAAACAGACTGAGAAAGCAGAGAATAAGTGTCTCTTTCAACCCGTTCCCTTGGTGCTAGATGAACGAACGTCTCTCCACTTGCTCAGTTCTGAGAGATAAGTGTGTGTGAAAGCCGTCCTTCACCTAGCTTGTTGGGAACACAAAGTTTCTTTTCAGTTGCAAACTCCATTCCATACATATATATGGGGAGGTACTAGCTCCAACTCGGTTTTACAGTGAAAACTGCAGGAACTTCAAACCGGCACTAGGAAACAGACTGAGAAAGCAGAGAAAAAGGGTCTCCTTCAACCCGTTCCCTTGGTGCTAGATGAACGAACGTCTCTCCACTTGCTCAGTTCTGAGAGATAAGTGTGTGTGAAAGCCGTCCTTCAACTAGCTTGTTGGGAACACAAAGTTTCTTTTCAGTTGCAAACTCCATTCCATACATATATATGGGGAGGTACTAGCTCCAACTCGGTTTTACAGTGAAAACTGCAGGAACTTCAAACCGGCACTAGGAAACAGACTGAGAAAGCAGAGAAAAAGTGTCTCCTTCAACCCGTTCCCTTGGTGCTAGATGAACGAACGTCTCTCCACTTGCTCAGTTCTGAGAGATAAGTGTGTGTGAAAGCCGTCCTTCACCTAGCTTGTTGGGAACACAAAGTTTCTTTTCAGTTGCAAACTCCATTCCATACATATATATGGGGAGGTACTAGCTCCAACTCGGTTTAACAGTGAAAACTGCAGGAACGTCAAACCGGCACTAGGAAACAGACTGAGAAAGCAGAGAAAATGTGTCTCCTGCAACCCGTTCCCTTGGTGCTAGATGAACGAACGTCTCTCCACTTGCTCAGTTCTGAGAGATAAGTGTGTGTGAAAGCCGTCCTTCACATAGCTTGTTGGGAACACAAAGTTTCTTTTCAGTTGCAAACTCCATTCCATACATATATATGGGAAGGTAGAAGTTCCAACTCGGTTTTACAGTGAAAACTGCAGGAACTTCAAACCGGCACTAGGAAACAGACTGAGAAAGCAGAGAAAAAGTGTCTCCTGCAACCCGTTCCCTTGGTGCTAGATGAAAGAACGTCTCCCCACTTGCTCATTTCTGAGAGTTAAGTGTGTGTGAAAGCCGTCCTTCACCTAGCTTGTTGGGAACACAAAGTTTTTTTTCAGTTGGCAACTCCATTCCATACATATATATGGGGAGGTAGAAGTTCCAACTCGGTTTTACAGTGAAAACTGCAGGAACTTCAAACCGCCACTAGGAAACAGACTGAGAAAGCAGAGAAAAAGTGTCTCCTGCAACCCGTTCCCTTGGTGCTAGATGAACGAACGTCTCTCCACTTGCTCAGTTCTGAGAGATAAGTGTGTGTGAAAGCCATCCTTCACCTATCTTCTTGGGAACACAAAGTTTCTTTTCAGTTGCAAACTCCATTCCATACATATATATGGGGAGGTACAAGCTCCAACACGGTTTTACAGTGAAAACTGCAGGAACTTCAAACCGGCACTAGGAAACAGACTGAGAAAGCAGAGAAAAAAATTCTCTCCTGCAACCCGTTCCCTTGGTGCTAGATGAACTAACGTCTCTCCACTTGCTCAGTTCTGAGAGATAAGTGTGTGTGAAAGCCATCCTTCACCTAGCTTGTTGGGAACACAAAGTTTCTTTTCAGTTGCAAACTCCTTTCCATACATATATATGGGGAGGTACTAGCTCCAACTCGGTTTTACAGTGAAAACTGCAGGAACTTCAAACCGGCACTAGGAAACAGACTGAGAAAGCAGAGAAAATGTGTCTCCTGCAACCCGTTCCCTTGGTGCTAGATGAACGAACGTCTCTCCACTTGCTCAGTTCTGAGAGATAAGTGTGTGTGAAAGCCGTCCTTCACCTAGCTTGTTGGGAACACAAAGTTTCTTTTCAGTTGCAAACTCCATTCCATACATATATATGGGAAGGTAGAAGTTCCAACTCGGTTTTACAGTGAAAACTGCAGGAACTTCAAACCGGCACTAGGAAACAGACTGAGAAAGCAGAGAAAAAGTGTCTCCTGCAACCCGTTCCCTTGGTGCTAGATGAACGAACGTCTCCCCACTTGCTCATTTCTGAGAGTTAAGTGTGTGTGAAAGCCGTCCTTCACCTAGCTTGTTGGGAACACAAAGGTTTTTTTTCAGTTGGCAACTCCATTCCATACATATATATGGGGAGGTAGAAGTTCCAACTCGGTTTTACAGTGAAAACTGCAGGAACTTCAAACCGGCACTAGGAAACAGACTGAGAAAGCAGAGAAAAAGTGTCTCCTGCAACCCGTTCCCTTGTGCTAGATGAACGAACGTCTCTCCACTTGCTCAGTTCTGAGAGATAAGTGTGTGTGAAAGCCATCCTTCACCTATCTTGTTGGGAACACAAAGTTTCTTTTCAGTTGCAAACTCCAATCCATACATATATATGGGGAGGTACAAGCTCCAACACGGTTTTACAGTGAAAACTGCAGGAACTTCAAACCGGCACTAGGAAACAGACTGAGAAAGCAGAGAAAAATCTCTCCTGCAACCCGTTCACTTGGTGCTAGATGAGCGAACGTCTCTCCACTTGCTCAGTTCTGAGAGATAAGTGTGTGTGAAAGCCGTCCTTCACCTAGCTTGTTGGGAACACAAAGTTTCTTTTCAGTTGCAAACTCCTTTCCATACATATATATGGGAAGGTAGAAGTTCCAACTCGGTTTTACAGTGAAAACTGCAGGAACTTCAAACTGGCACTAGGAAACAGACTGAGAAAGCCGAGAAAAAGTGTCTCCTGCAACCCGTTCCCTTGGTGCTAGATGAACGAACGTCTCTCCACTTGCTCAGTTCTGAGAGATAAGTGTGTGTGAAAGCCGTACTTCACCTAGCTTGTTGGGAACACAAAGGTTTTTTTTCAGTTGGCAACTCCATTCCATACATATATATGGGGAGGTAGAAGTTCCAACTCGGTTTTACAGTGAAAACTGCAGGAACATCAAACCGGCACTAGGAAACAGACTGAGAAAGCAGAGAAAAAGTGTCTCCTGCAACCCGTTCCCTTGTTGCTAGATGAACGAACGTCTCTCCACTTGCTCAGTTCTGAGAGATAAGTGTGTGTGAAAGCCGTCCTTCACCTAGCTTGTTGGGAACAAAAGTTTCTTTTCAGTTGCAAACTCCATTCCATACATATATATGGGGAGGTACAAGCTCCAACACGGTTTTAAAGTGAAAACTGCAGGAACTTCAAACCGGCACTAGGAAACAGACTGAGAAAGCAGAGAAAAAGTCTCACCTGCAACCCGTTCCCTTGGTGCTAGATGAACGAACGTCTCTCCAATTGCTCAGTTCTGAGAGATAAGTGTGTGTGAAAGCCGTCCTTCACCTAGCTTGTTGGGAACAAAAAGTTTCTTTTCAGTTGCAAACTCCTTTCCATACATATATATGGGAAGGTAGAAGTTCCAACTCGGTTTTACAGTGAAAACTGCAGGAACTTCAAACCGGCACTAGGAAACAGACTGAGAAAGCCAAGAAAAAGTGTCTCCTGCAACCCGTTCCCTTGGTGCTAGATGAACGAACGTCTCTCCACTTGCTCAGTTCTGAGAGATAAGTGTGTGTGAAAGCCGTACTTCACCTAGCTTGTTGGGAACACAAAGGTTTTTTTTCAGTTGGCAACTCCATTCCATACATATATATGGGGAGGTAGAAGTTCCAACTCGGTTTTACAGTGAAAACTGCAGGAACATCAAACCGGCACTAGGAAACAGACTGAGAAAGCAGAGAAAAAGTGTCTCCTGCAACCCGTTCCCTTGGTGCTAGATGAACGAACGTCTCTCCACTTGCTCAGTTCTAAGAGATAAGTGTGTGTGAAAGCCGTCCTTCACCTAGCTTGTTGGGAACAAAAGATTCTTTTCAGTTGCAAACTCCATTCCATACATATATATGGGGAGGTAGAAGCTCCAACATGGTTTTACAGTGAAAACTGCAGGAACTTCAAACCGGCACTAGGAAACAGACTTAGAAAGCAGAGAAAATGTGTCTCCTGCAACCCGTTCCCTTGGTGCTAGATGAACGAACGTCTCTCCACTTGCTCAGTTCTGAGAGATAAGTGTGTGTGAAAGCCGTCCTTCAACTAGCTTGTTGGGAACACAAAGTTTCTTTTCAGTTGCAAACTCCATTCCATACATATATATGGGGAGATACTAGCTCCAACTCGGTTTTACAGTGAAAACTGCAGGAACTTCAAACCGGCACTAGGAAACAGACTGAGAAAGCAGAGAAAAAGTGTCCCCTTCAACCCGTTCCCTTGGTGCTAGATGAACGAACGTCTCTCCACTTGCTCAGTTCTGAGAGATAAGTGTGTGTGAAAGCCGTCCTTCACCTAGCTTGTTGGGAACACAAAGTTTCTTTTCAGTTGCAAACTCCATTCCATACATATATATGGGGAGGTTCTAGCTCCAACACGGTTTTACAGTGAAAACTGCAGGAACTTCAAACCGGCACTAGGAAACAGACTGAGAAAGCAGAGAAAAAGTGTCTCCTGCAACCCGTTCCCTTGGTGCTAGATGAACGAACGTCTCTCCACTTGCACAGTTCTGAGAGATAAGTGTGTGTGAAAGCCGTCCTTCACCTAGCTTGTTGGGAACAAAAGTTTCTTTTCAGTTGCAAACTCCATTCCATACATATATATGGGGAGGTAGAAGCTCCAACATGGTTTTACAGTGAAAACTGCAGGAACTTCAAACCGGCACTAGGAAACAGATTTAGAAAGCAGAGAAAATGTGTCTCCTGCAACCCGTTCCCTTGGTGCTAGATGAACGAACGTCTCTCCACTTGCTCAGTTCTGAGAGATAAGTGTGTGTGAAAGCCGTCCTTCACCTAGCTTGTTGGGAACACAAAGTTTCTTTTCAGTTGCAAACTACATTCCATACATATATATGGGGAGGTACTAGCTCCAACTCGGTTTTACAGTGAAAACTGCAGGAACTTCAAACCGGCACTAGGAAACAGACTGAGAATGCAGAGAAAAAGTGTCTCTTTCAACCCGTTCCCTTGGTGCTAGATGAACGAACGTCTCTCCACTTGCTCAGTTCTGAGAGATAAGTGTGTGTGAAAGCCGTACTTCACCTAGCTTGTTGGGAACACAAAGTTTCTTTTCAGTTGCAAACTCCATTCCATACATATATATGGGGAGGTACTAGCTCCAACTCGGTTTTACAGTGAAAACTGCAGGAACTTCAAACCGGCACTAGGAAACAGACTGAGAAAGCAGAGAAAAAGTCTCTCCTGCAATCCGTTCCCTTTGTGCTAGATGAACGAACGTCTCTCCACTTGCTCAGTTCTAAGAGATAAGTGTGTGTGAAAGCCGTCTTTCACCTAGCTTGTTGGGAACACAAAGTTTCTTTTCAGTTGCAAACTCCATTCCATACATATATATGGGAAGGTAGAAGTTCCAACTCGGTTTTACAGTGAAAACTGCAGGAACTTCAAACCGGCACTAGGAAACAGACTGAGAAAGCAGAGAAAAAGTGTCTCCTGCAACCCGTTCCCTTGGTGCTAGATGAACGAACGTCTCCCCACTTGCTCATTTTTGAGAGTTAAGTGTGTGTGAAAGCCGTCCTTCACCTAGCTTGTTGGGAACACAAAGGTTTTTTTTCAGTTGGCAACTCCATTCCATACATATATATGGGGAGGTAGAAGTTCCAACTCTGTTTTACAGTGAAAACTGCAGGAACTTCAAACCGCCACTAGGAAACAGACTGAGAAAGCAGAGAAAAAGTGTCTCCTGCAACCCGTTCCCTTGGTGCTAGATGAACGAACGTCTCTCCACTTGCTCAGTTCTGAGAGATAAGTGTGTGTGAAAGCCGTCCTTCACCTAGCTTGTTGGGAACACAAAGTTTCTTTTCAGTTGCAAACTCCATTCCATACATATATATGGGGAGGTAGAAGTTCCAACTCGGTTTTACAGTGAAAACTGCAGGAACTTCAAACCGGCACTAGGAAACAGACTGAGAAAGCAGAGAAAAAGTGTCTCCTGCAACCCGTTCCCTTGGTGCTAGATGAACGAACGTCTCTCCACTTGCTCAGTTCTGAGAGATAAGTGTGTGTGAAAGCCGTCCTTCACCTAGCTTGTTGGGAACACAAAGTTTCTTTTCAGTTGCAAACTCCTTTCCATACATATATATGGGAAGGTAGAAGTTCCAACTCGGTTTTACAGTGAAAACTGCAGGAAATTCAAACCGGCACTAGGAAACAGACTGAGAAAGCAGAGAAAAAGTGTCTCCTGCGACCGTTCCCTTGGTGCTAGATGAACGAACGTCTCTCCACTTGCTCAGTTCTGAGAGATAAGTGTGTGTGAAAGCCGTCCTTCACCTAGCTTGTTGGGAACACAAAGTTTTTTTTCAGTTGGCCACTCCATTCCATATATATATATGGGGAGGTAGAAGTTCCAACTCGGTTTTACAGTGAAAACTGCAGGAACTACAAACCGGCACTAGGAAACAGACGGAGAAAGCAGAGAAAAATTGTCTCCTGCAACCCGTTCCCTTGGTGCTAAATGAACGAACGTCTCTCCACTTGCTCAGTTCTGAGGGATAAGTGTGTGTGAAAGCCGTACTTCACCTAGCTTGTTGGGAACACAAAGTTTCTTTTCAGTTGCAAACTCCATTCCATACATATATATGGGGAGGTACTAGCTCCAACTCGGTTTTACAGTGAAAACTGCAGGAACTTCAAACCGGCACTAGGAAACAGACTGAGAAAGCAGAGAAAAAGTCTCTCCTGCAACCCGTTCCCTTGGTGCTAGATGAACGAACGTCTCTCCACTTGCTCAGTTCTAAGAGATAAGTGTGTGTGAAAGCCGTCTTTCACCTAGCTTGTTGGGAACACAAAGTTTCTTTTCAGTTGCAAACTCCATTCCATACATATATATGGGAAGGTAGAAGTTCCAACTCGGTTTTACAGTGAAAACTGCAGGAACTTCAAACCGGCACTAGGAAACAGACTGAGAAAGCAGAGAAAAAGTGTCTCCTGCAACCCGTTCCCTTGGTGCTAGATGAACGAACGTCTCCCCACTTGCTCATTTTTGAGAGTTAAGTGTGTGTGAAAGCCGTCCTTCACCTAGCTTGTTGGGAACACAAAGGTTTTTTTTCAGTTGGCAACTCCATTCCATACATATATATGGGGAGGTAGAAGTTCCAACTCGGTTTTACAGTGAAAACTGCAGGAACTTCAAACCGCCACTAGGAAACAGACTGAGAAAGCAGAGAAAAATTGTCTCCTGCAACCCGTTCCCTTGGTGCTAGATGAACGAACGTCTCTCCACTTGCTCAGTTCTGAGAGATAAGTGTGTGTGAAAGCCGTCCTTCACCTAGCTTGTTGGGAACACAAAGTTTCTTTTCAGTTGCAAACTCCATTCCATACATATATATGGGGAGGTAGAAGTTCCAACTCGGTTTTACAGTGAAAACTGCAGGAACTTCAAACCGGCACTAGGAAACAGACTGAGAAAGCAGAGAAAAAGTGTCTCCTGCAACCCGTTCCCTTGGTGCTAGATGAACGAACGTCTCTCCACTTGCTCAGTTCTGAGAGATAAGTGTGTGTGAAAGCCGTCCTTCACCTAGCTTGTTGGGAACACAAAGTTTCTTTTCAGTTGCAAACTCCTTTCCATACATATATATGGGAAGGTAGAAGTTCCAACTCGGTTTTACAGTGAAAACTGCAGGAAATTCAAACCGGCACTAGGAAACAGACTGAGAAAGCAGAGAAAAAGTGTCTCCTGCGACCGTTCCCTTGGTGCTAGATGAACGAACGTCTCTCCACTTGCTCAGTTCTGAGAGATAAGTGTGTGTGAAAGCCGTCCTTCACCTAGCTTGTTGGGAACACAAAGTTTTTTTTCAGTTGGCAACTCCATTCCATATATATATATGGGGAGGTAGAAGTTCCAACTCGGTTTTACAGTGAAAACTGCAGGAACTACAAACCGGCACTAGGAAACAGACGGAGAAAGCAGAGAAAAATTGTCTCCTGCAACCCGTTCCCTTGGTGCTAAATGAACGAACGTCTCTCCACTTGCTCAGTTCTGAGGGATAAGTGTGTGTGAAAGCCGTCCTTCACCTAGCTTGTTGGGAACACAAACTTTTTTTCAGTTGCAAACTCCATTCCATACATATATATGGGGAGGTAGAAGCTCCAACACGGTTTTACAGTGAAAACTGCAGGAATTTCAAACCGGCACTAGGAAACAGACTGAGAAAGCAGAGAAAAAGTCTCCCCTGCAACCCGTTCCCTTGGTGCTAGATGAACGAACGTCTCTCCACTTGCTCAGTTCTGAGAGATAAGTGTGTGTGAAAGCCGTCCTTCACCTAGCTTGTTGGGAACACAAAGTTTCTTTTCAGTTGCAAACTCCATTCCATACATATATATGGGGAGGTACTAGCTCCAACCCGGTTTTACAGTGAAAACTGCAGGAACTTCAAACCGGCACTAGGAAACAGACTGAGAAAGCAGAGAAAAAGTGTCTCCTGCAAACCGTTCCCTTGGTGCTAGATGAACGAACGTCTCTCCACTTGATCAGTTGTGAGAGATAAGTGTGTGTGAAAGCCGTCCTTCACCTAGCTTGTTGGGAACACAAAGTTTCTTTTAAGTTGCAAACTCCATTCCATACATATATATGGGGAGGTACAAGCTCCAACACGGTTTTACAGTGAAAACTGCAGGAACTTCAAACCGGCACTAGGAAACCGACTGAGAAAGCAGAGAAAAAGTCTCCCCTGCAACCCGTTCCCTTGGTGCTAGATGAACGAACGTCTCTCCACTTGCTCAGTTCTGAGAGATAAGTGTGTGTGAAAGCCGTCCTTCACCTAGCTTGTTGGGAACACAAAGTTTCTTTTCAGTTGCAAACTCCTTTCCATACATATATATGGGGAGGTACTAGCTCCAACTCTGTTTTACAGTGAAAACTGCAGGAAATTCAAACCGGCACTAGGAAACAGACTGAGAAAGCAGAGAAAAAGTGTCTCCTGCTACCCGTTCCCTTGGTGCTAGATGAACGAACGTCTCTCCACTTGCTCATTTCTGAGAGATATGTGTGTGTGAAAGCCGTCCTTCACCTAGCTTGTTGGGAACACAAAGTTTCTTTTCAGTTGCAAACTCCATTCCTTACATATATATGGGGAGGTACAAGCTCCAACACGGTTTTACAGTGAAAACTGCAGGAACTTCATACCGGCACTAGGAAACAGACTGAGAAAGCCGAGAAAAAGTCTCTCCTGCAACCTGTTCACTTGGTGCTAGATGAACGAACGTCTCTCCACTTGCTCAGTTCTGAGAGATAAGTGTGTGTGAAAGCCGTCCTTCACCTAGCTTGTTGGGAACACAAAGTTTCTTTTCAGTTGCAAACTCCTTTCCATACATATATATGGGAAGGTAGAAGTTCCAACTCGGTTTTACAGTGAAAACTGCAGGAACTTCAAACCGGCACTAGGAAACAGACTGAGAAAGCCGAGAAAAAGTGTCTCCTGCAACCCGTTCCCTTGGTGCTAGATGAACGAACGTCTCTCCACTTGCTCAGTTCTGAGAGATAAGTGTGTGTGAAAGCCGTCCTTCACCTAGCTTGTTGGGAACACAAAGTTTCTTTTCAGTTGCAAACTCCTTTCCATACATATATATGGGGAGGTACTAGCTCCAACTCGGTTTTACAGTGAAAACTGCAGGAAATTCAAACCGGCACTAGGAAACAGACTGAGAAAGCAGAGAAAAAGTGTCTCCTGCTACCCGTTCCCTTCGTGCTAGATGAACGGACGTCTCTCCACTTGCTCAGTTCTGAGAGATAAGTGTGTGTGAAAGCCGTCCTTCACCTAGCTTGTTGGGAACACAAAGTTTCTTTTCAGTTGCAAACTCCATTCCATACATATATATGGGAAGGTAGAAGTTCCAACTCGGTTTTACAGTGAAAACTGCAGGAACTTCATACCGGCACTAGGAAACAGACTGAGAAAGCAGAGAAAAAGTGTCTCCTGCTACCCGTTCCCTTGGTGCTAGATGAACGAACGTCTCTCCACTTGCTCAGTTCTGAGAGATAAGTGTGTGTGAAAGCCGTCCTTCACCTAGCTTGTTGGGAACACAAAGTTTCTTTTCAGTTGCAAACTCCATTCCATACATATATATGGGAAGGTAGAAGTTCCAACTCGGTTTTACAGTGAAAACTGCAGGAACTTCAAACCGGCACTAGGAAACAGACTGAGAAAGCAGAGAAAAAGTGTCTCCTGCAACCCGTTCCCTTGGTGCTAGATGAACGAACGTCTCCCCACTTGCTCATTTCTGAGAGTTAAGTGTGTGTGAAAGCCGTCCTTCACCTAGCTTGTTGGGAACACAAAGTTTCTTTTCAGTTGCAAACTCCATTCCTTACATATATATGGGGAGGTACAAGCTCCAACACGGTTTTACAGTGAAAACTGCAGGAACTTCATACCGGCACTAGGAAACAGACTGAGAAAGCCGAGAAAAAGTCTCTCCTGCAACCTGTTCACTTGGTGCTAGATGAACGAACGTCTCTCCACTTGCTCAGTTCTGAGAGATAAGTGTGTGTGAAAGCCGTCCTTCACCTAGCTTGTTGGGAACACAAAGTTTCTTTTCAGTTGCAAACTCCTTTCCATACATATATATGGGAAGGTAGAAGTTCCAACTCGGTTTTACAGTGAAAACTGCAGGAACTTCAAACCGGCACTAGGAAACAGACTGAGAAAGCCGAGAAAAAGTGTCTCCTGCAACCCGTTCCCTTGGTGCTAGATGAACGAACGTCTCTCCACTTGCTCAGTTCTGAGAGATAAGTGTGTGTGAAAGCCGTCCTTCACCTAGCTTGTTGGGAACACAAAGTTTCTTTTCAGTTGCAAACTCCTTTCCATACATATATATGGGGAGGTACTAGCTCCAACTCGGTTTTACAGTGAAAACTGCAGGAAATTCAAACCGGCACTAGGAAACAGACTGAGAAAGCAGAGAAAAAGTGTCTCCTGCTACCCGTTCCCTTCGTGCTAGATGAACGGACGTCTCTCCACTTGCTCAGTTCTGAGAGATAAGTGTGTGTGAAAGCCGTCCTTCACCTAGCTTGTTGGGAACACAAAGTTTCTTTTCAGTTGCAAACTCCATTCCATACATATATAAGGGAAGGTAGAAGTTCCAACTCGGTTTTACAGTGAAAACTGCAGGAACTTCATACCGGCACTAGGAAACAGACTGAGAAAGCAGAGAAAAAGTGTCTCCTGCTACCCGTTCCCTTGGTGCTAGATGAACGAACGTCTCTCCACTTGCTCAGTTCTGAGAGATAAGTGTGTGTGAAAGCCGTCCTTCACCTAGCTTGTTGGGAACACAAAGTTTCTTTTCAGTTGCAAACTCCATTCCATACATATATATGGGAAGGTAGAAGTTCCAACTCGGTTTTACAGTGAAAACTGCAGGAACTTCAAACCGGCACTAGGAAACAGACTGAGAAAGCAGAGAAAAAGTGTCTCCTGCAACCCGTTCCCTTGGTGCTAGATGAACGAACGTCTCCCCACTTGCTCATTTCTGAGAGTTAAGTGTGTGTGAAAGCCGTCCTTCACCTAGCTTGTTGGGAACACAAAGGTTTTTTTTCAGTTGGCAACTCCATTCCATACATATATATGGGGAGGTAGAAGTTCCAACTCGGTTTTACAGTGAAAACTGCAGGAACTTCAAACCGCCACTAGGAAACAGACTGAGAAAGCAGAGAAAAAGTGTCTCCTGCAACCCGTTCCCTTGGTGCTAGATGAACGAACGTCTCTCCACTTGCTCAGTTCTGAGAGATAAGTGTGTGTGAAAGCCGTCCTTCACCTAGCTTGTTGGGAACACAAAGTTTCTTTTCAGTTGCAAACTCCATTCCATACATATATATGGGGAGGTAGAAGTTCCAACTCGGTTTTACAGTGAAAACTGCAGGAACTTCAAACCGGCACTAGGAAACAGACTGAGAAAGCAGAGAAAAAGTGTCTCCTGCAACCCGTTCCCTTGGTGCTAGATGAACGAACGTCTCTCCACTTGCTCAGTTCTGAGAGATAAGTGTGTGTGAAAGCCGTCCTTCACCTAGCTTGTTGGGAACACAAAGTTTCTTTTAAGTTGCAAACTCCATTCCATACATATATATGGGGAGGTACAAGCTCCAACACGGTTTTACAGTGAAAACTGCAGGAACTTCAAACCGGCACTAGGAAACAGACTGAGAAAGCAGAGAAAAAGTCTCCCCTGCAACCCGTTCCCTTGGTGCTAGATGAACGAACGTCTCTCCACTTGCTCAGTTCTGAGAGATAAGTGTGTGTGAAAGCCGTCCTTCACCTAGCTTGTTGGGAACACAAAGTTTCTTTTCAGTTGCAAACTCCTTTCCATACATATATATGGGGAGGTACTAGCTCCAACTCTGTTTTACAGTGAAAACTGCAGGAAATTCAAACCGGCACTAGGAAACAGACTGAGAAAGCAGAGAAAAAGTGTCTCCTGCTACCCGTTCCCTTGGTGCTAGATGAACGAACGTCTCTCCACTTGCTCATTTCTGAGAGATATGTGTGTGTGAAAGCCGTCCTTCACCTAGCTTGTTGGGAACACAAAGTTTCTTTTCAGTTGCAAACTCCATTCCTTACATATATATGGGGAGGTACAAGCTCCAACACGGTTTTACAGTGAAAACTGCAGGAACTTCATACCGGCACTAGGAAACAGACTGAGAAAGCCGAGAAAAAGTCTCTCCTGCAACCTGTTCACTTGGTGCTAGATGAACGAACGTCTCTCCACTTGCTCAGTTCTGAGAGATAAGTGTGTGTGAAAGCCGTCCTTCACCTAGCTTGTTGGGAACACAAAGTTTCTTTTCAGTTGCAAACTCCTTTCCATACATATATATGGGAAGGTAGAAGTTCCAACTCGGTTTTACAGTGAAAACTGCAGGAACTTCAAACCGGCACTAGGAAACAGACTGAGAAAGCCGAGAAAAAGTGTCTCCTGCAACCCGTTCCCTTGGTGCTAGATGAACGAACGTCTCTCCACTTGCTCAGTTCTGAGAGATAAGTGTGTGTGAAAGCCGTCCTTCACCTAGCTTGTTGGGAACACAAAGTTTCTTTTCAGTTGCAAACTCCTTTCCATACATATATATGGGGAGGTACTAGCTCCAACTCGGTTTTACAGTGAAAACTGCAGGAAATTCAAACCGGCACTAGGAAACAGACTGAGAAAGCAGAGAAAAAGTGTCTCCTGCTACCCGTTCCCTTCGTGCTAGATGAACGGACGTCTCTCCACTTGCTCAGTTCTGAGAGATAAGTGTGTGTGAAAGCCGTCCTTCACCTAGCTTGTTGGGAACACAAAGTTTCTTTTCAGTTGCAAACTCCATTCCATACATATATATGGGAAGGTAGAAGTTCCAACTCGGTTTTACAGTGAAAACTGCAGGAACTTCATACCGGCACTAGGAAACAGACTGAGAAAGCAGAGAAAAAGTGTCTCCTGCTACCCGTTCCCTTGGTGCTAGATGAACGAACGTCTCTCCACTTGCTCAGTTCTGAGAGATAAGTGTGTGTGAAAGCCGTCCTTCACCTAGCTTGTTGGGAACACAAAGTTTCTTTTCAGTTGCAAACTCCATTCCATACATATATATGGGAAGGTAGAAGTTCCAACTCGGTTTTACAGTGAAAACTGCAGGAACTTCATACCGGCACTAGGAAACAGACTGAGAAAGCAGAGAAAAAGTGTCTCCTGCAACCCGTTCCCTTGGTGCTAGATGAACGAACGTCTCCCCACTTGCTCATTTCTGAGAGTTAAGTGTGTGTGAAAGCCGTCCTTCACCTAGCTTGTTGGGAACACAAAGGTTTTTTTTCAGTTGGCAACTCCATTCCATACATATATATGGGGAGGTAGAAGTTCCAACTCGGTTTTACAGTGAAAACTGCAGGAACTTCAAACCGCCACTAGGAAACAGACTGAGAAAGCAGAGAAAAAGTGTCTCCTGCAACCCGTTCCCTTGGTGCTAGATGAACGAACGTCTCTCCACTTGCTCAGTTCTGAGAGATAAGTGTGTGTGAAAGCCGTCCTTCACCTAGCTTGTTGGGAACACAAAGTTTCTTTTCAGTTGCAAACTCCATTCCATACATATATATGGGGAGGTAGAAGTTCCAACTCGGTTTTACAGTGAAAACTGCAGGAACTTCAAACCGGCACTAGGAAACAGACTGAGAAAGCAGAGAAAAAGTGTCTCCTGCAACCCGTTCCCTTGGTGCTAGATGAACGAACGTCTCTCCACTTGCTCAGTTCTGAGAGATAAGTGTGTGTGAAAGCCGTCCTTCACCTAGCTTGTTGGGAACACAAAGTTTCTTTTCAGTTGCAAACTCCTTTCCATACATATATATGGGAAGGTAGAAGTTCCAACTCGGTTTTACAGTGAAAACTGCAGGAAATTCAAACCGGCACTAGGAAACAGACTGAGAAAGCAGAGAAAAAGTGTCCCCTGCAACCCGTTCCCTTGGTGCTAGATGAACGAACGTCTCTCCACTTGCTCAGTTCTGAGAGATAAGTGTGTGTGAAAGCCGTCCTTCACCTAGCTTGTTGGGAACACAAAGTTTTTTTTCAGTTGGCAACTCCATTCCATATATATATATGGGGAGGTAGAAGTTCCAACTCGGTTTTACAGTGAAAACTGCAGGAACTACAAACCGGCACTAGGAAACAGACGGAGAAAGCAGAGAAAAGTTGTCTCCTGCAACCCGTTCCCTTTGTGCTAAATGAACGAACGTCTCTCCACTTGCTCAGTTCTGAGGGATAAGTGTGTGTGAAAGCCGTCCTTCACCTAGCTTGTTGGGAACACAAACTTTTTTTCAGTTGCAAACTCCATTCCATACATATATATGGGGAGGTAGAAGCTCCAACACGGTTTTACAGTGAAAACTGCAGGAACTTCAAACCGGCACTAGGAAACAGACTGAGAAAGCAGAGAAAAAGTCTCTACTGCAACCCGTTCCCTTGGTGCTAGATGAACGAACGTCTCTCCACTTGCTCAGTTCTGAGAGATAAGTGTGTGTGAAAGCCGTCCTTCACCTAGCTTGTTGGGAACACAAAGTTTCTTTTCAGTTGCAAACTCCATTCCATACATATATATGGGGAGGTACTAGCTCCAACTCGGTTTTACAGTGAAAACTGCAGGAACTTCAAACCGGCACTAGGAAACAGACTGAGAAAGCAGAGAAAAAGTGTCTCCTGCAAACCGTTCCCTTGGTGCTAGATGAACGAACGTCTCTCCACTTGATCAGTTGTGAGAGATAAGTGTGTGTGAAAGCCGTCCTTCACCTAGCTTGTTGGGAACACAAAGTTTCTTTTAAGTTGCAAACTCCATTCCATACATATATATGGGGAGGTACAAGCTCCAACACGGTTTTACAGTGAAAACTGCAGGAACTTCAAACCGGCACTAGGAAACAGACTGAGAAAGCAGAGAAAAAGTCTCCCCTGCAACCCGTTCCCTTGGTGCTAGATGAACGAACGTCTCTCCACTTGCTCAGTTCTGAGAGATAAGTGTGTGTGAAAGCCGTCCTTCAACTAGCTTGTTGGGAACACAAAGTTTCTTTTCAGTTGCAAACTCCTTTCCATACATATATATGGGGAGGTACTAGCTCCAACTCGGTTTTACAGTGAAAACTGCAGGAACATCAAACCGGCACTAGGAAACAGACTGAGAAAGCAGAGAAAAAGTGTCTCCTGCAACCCGTTCCCTTGGTGCTAGATGAACGAACGTCTCTCCACTTGCTCAGTTCTGAGAGATAAGTGTGTGTGAAAGCCGTCCTTCACCTAGCTTGTTGGGAACAAAAGTTTCTTTTCAGTTGCAAACTCCATTCCATAAATATATATGGGGAGGTAGAAGCTCCAACATGGTTTTACAGTGAAAACTGCAGGAACTTCAAACCGGCACTAGGAAACAGACTTAGAAAGCAGAGAAAAAGTCTCTCCTGCAACCCGTTCCCTTGGTGCTAGATGAGCGAACGTCTCTCCACTTGCTCAGTTCTGAGAGATAAGTGTGTGTGAAAGCCGTCCTTCACCTAGCTTGTTGGGAACACAAAGTTTCTTTTCAGTTGCAAACTCCATTCCATACATATATATGGGGAGGTACAAGCTCCAACACGGTTTTACAGTGAAAACTGCAGGAACTTCATACCGGCACTAGGAAACAGACTGAGAAAGCAGAGAAAAAGTCTCTCCTGCAACCCGTTCCCTTGGTGCTAGATGAACGAACGTCTCTCCACTTGCTCAGTTCTGAGAGATAAGTGTGTGTGAAAGCCGTCCTTCACCTAGCTTGTTGGGAACACAAAGTTTCTTTTCAGTTACAAACTCCATTCCATACATATATATGGGGAGGTACAAGCTCCAACTCGGTTTTACAGTGAAAACTGCAGGAACTTCATACCGGCACTAGGAAACAGACTGAGAAAGCAGAGAAAAAGTGTCTCCTGCAACCCGTTCCCTTGGTGCTAGATGAACGATCGTCTCTCCACTTGCTCAGTTCTGAGAGATAAGTGTGTGTGAAAGCCGTCCTTCACCTAGCTTGTTGGGAACAAAAAGGTTTTTTTTCAGTTGGCAACTCCATTCCATACATATATATGGGGAGGTAGAAGTTCCAACTGGATTTTAAAGTTAAAACTGCAGGATCTTCAAACTGGCACTAGGAAACAGATTGAGAAAGCAGAAAAAAAGTGTCTCCTGCAACCCGTTCCCTTGGTGCTAGATGAACGAACGTCTCTCCACTTGCTAAGTTCTGAGAGATCAGTGTGTGTGAAAGCCGTCTTTCACCTAGCTTGTTGGGAACACAAAGTTTCTTTTCAGTTGCAAACTCCATTCCATACATATATATGGGAAGGTAGAAGTTTCAACTCGGTTTTACAGTGTAAACTGCAGGAACTTCAAACCGGCACTAGGAAACAGACTGAGAAAGCCGAGAAAAAGTGTCTCCTGCAACCCGTTCCCTTGGTGCTAGATGAACGAACGTCTCTCCACTTGCTCAGTTCTGAGAGATAAGTGTGTGTGAAAGCCGTACTTCACCTAGCTTGTTGGGAACACAAAGGTTTTTTTTCAGTTGGCAACTCCATTCCATACATATATATGGGGAGGTAGAAGTTCCAACTCGGTTTTACAGTGTAAACTGCAGGAACATCAAACCGGCACTAGGAAACAGACTGAGAAAGCAGAGAATAAGTGTCTCCTGCAACCCGTTCCCTTGGTGCTAGATGAACGAACGTCTCTCCACTTGTTCAGTTCTGAGAGATAAGTGTGTGAAAGCCGTCCTTCACCTAGCTTGTTGGGAACAAAAGTTTCTTTTCAGTTGCAAACTCCATTCCATACATATATATGGGGAGGTAGAAGCTCCAACAAGGTTTTACAGTGAAAACTGCAGGAACTTCAAACCGGCACTAGGAAACAGACTTAGAAAGCAGAGAAAAAGTCTCTCCTGCAACCCGTTCCCTTGGTGCTAGATGAACGAACGTCTCTCCACTTGCTCAGTTCTGAGAGATAAGTGTGTGTGAAAGCCGTCCTTCACCTAGCTTGTTGGGAACACAAAGTTTCTTTTCAGTTGCAAACTCCATTCCATACATATATATGGGAAGGTAGAAGTTCCAACTCGGTTTTACAGTGAAAACTGCAGGAACTTCAAACCGGCACTAGGAAACAGACTGAGAAAGCAGAGAAAAAGTGTCTCCTGCAACCCGTTCCCTTGGTGCTAGATGAACGAACATCTCTCCACTTGCTCAGTTCTGAGAGATAAGTGTGTGTGAAAGCCGTCCTTCACCTAGCTTGTTGGGAACACAAAGGTTTTTTTTCAGTTGGCAACTCCATTCCATACATATATATGGGGAGGTAGAAGTTCCAACACGGTTTTACACTGAAAACTGCAGGAACATCAAACCGGCACTGGGAAACAGACTGAGAAAGCAGAGAAAAAGTGTCTCCTGCAACCCGTTCCCTTGGTGCTAGATGAACGAACGTCTCTCCACTTGCTCAGTTCTGAGAGATAAGTGTGTGTGAAAGCCGTCCTTCACCTAGCTTGTTGGGAACAAATGTTTCTTTTCAGTTGCAAACTCTATTCCATACATATATATGGGGAGGTAGAAGCTCCAACACGGTTTTACAGTGAAAACTGCAGGAACTTCAAACCGGCACTAGGAAACAGACTTAGAAAGCAGAGAAAAAGTCTCTCCTGCAACCCGTTCCCTTGGTGCTAGATGAACGAACGTCTCTCCACTTGCTCAGTTCTGAGAGATAAGTGTGTGTGAAAGCCGTCCTTCACCTTGCTTGTTGGGAACAAAAGTTTCTTTTCAGTTGCAAACTCCATTCCATACATATATATGGGAAGGTAGAAGTTCCAACTCGGTTTTACTGTGAAAACTGCAGGAACTTCATACCGGCACTAGGAAACAGACTGAGAAAGCAGAGAAAAAGTGTCTCCTGCTACCCGTTCCCTTCGTGCTAGATGAACGAACGTCTCTCCACTTGCTCAGTTCTGAGAGATAAGTGTGTGTGAAAGCCGTCCTTCACCTAGCTTGTTGGGAACACAAAGGTTTTTTTTCAGTTGGCAACTCCATTCCATACATATATATGGGGAGGTAGAAGTTCCAACACGGTTTTACAGTGAAAACTGTAGGAACATGAAACCGGCACTAGGAAACAGACTGAGAAAGCAGAGAAAAAGTGTCTCCTGCAACCCGTTCCCTTGGTGCTAGATGAACGAACGTCTCTCCACTTGCTCAGTTCTGAGAGATAAGTGTGTGTGAAAGCCGTCCTTCACCTAGCTTGTTGGGAACAAAAGTTTCTTTTCAGTTGCAAACTCCATTCCATACATATATATGGGGAGGTAGAAGCTCCAACACGGTTTTACAGTGAAAACTGCAGGAACTTCAAACCGGCACTAGGAAACAGACTTAGAAAGCAGAGAAAAAGTCTCTCCTGCAACCCGTTCCCTTGGTGCTAGATGAACGAACGTCTCTCCACTTGCTCAGTTCTGAGAGATAAGTGTGTGTTAAAGCCGTCCTTCACCTAGCTTGTTGGGAACAAAAGTTTCTTTTCAGTTGCAAACTCCATTCCATACATATATATGGGAAGGTAGAAGTTCCAACTCGGTTTTACAGTGAAAACTGCAGGAACTTCATACCGGCACTAGGAAACAGACTGAGAAACAGAGAAAAAGTGTCTCCTGCTACCCGTTCCCTTCGTGCTAGATGAACGAACGTCTCTCCACTTGCTCAGTTCTGAGAGATAAGTGTGTGTGAAAGCCGTCCTTCACCTAGCTTGTTGGGAACACAAAGGTTTTTTTTCAGTTGGCAACTCCATTCCATACATATATATGGGGAGGTAGAAGTTCCAACTCGGTTTTACAGTGAAAACTGCAGGAACTTCAAACCGGCACTAGGAAACAGACTTAGAAAGCAGAGAAAAAGTGTCTCCTGCAACCCGTTCCCTTGGTGCTAGATGAACGAACGTCTCTCCACTTGCTCAGTTCTGAGAGATAAGTGTGTGTGAAAGCCGTCCTTCACCTAGCTTGTTGGGAACAAAAGTTTCTTTTCAGTTGCAAACTCCATTCCATACATATATATGGGGAGGTAGAAGCTCCAACACGGTTTTACAGTGAAAACTGCAGGAACTTCAAACCGGCACTAGGAAACAGACTTAGAAAGCAGAGAAAAAGTCTCTCCTGCAACCCGTTCCCTTGGTGCTAGATGAACGAACGTCTCTCCACTTGCTCAGTTCTGAGAGATAAGTGTGTGTTAAAGCCGTCCTTCACCTAGCTTGTTGGGAACAAAAGTTTCTTTTCAGTTGCAAACTCCATTCCATACATATATATGGGAAGGTAGAAGTTCCAACTCGATTTTACAGTGAAAACTGCAGGAACTTCATACCGGCACTAGGAAACAGACTGAGAAAGCAGAGAAAAAGTGTCTCCTGCTACCCGTTCCCTTCGTGCTAGATGAACGAACGTCTCTCCACTTGCTCAGTTCTGAGAGATAACTGTGTGTGAAAGACGTCCTTCACCTAGCTTGTTGGGAACACAAAGGTTTTTTTTCAGTTGGCAACTCCATTCCATACATATATATGGGGAGGTAGAAGTTCCAACTCGGTTTTACAGTGAAAACTGCAGGAACTTCAAACCGGCACTAGGAAACAGACTGAGAAAGCAGAGAAAAAGTGTCTCCTGCAACCCGTTCCCTTGGTGCTAGATGAACGAACGTCTCTCCACTTGATCAGTTCTGAGAGATAAGTGTGTGTGAAAGCCGTCCTTCACCTAGATTGTTGGGAACACAAAGTTTCTTTTCAGTTGCAAACTCCATTCCACACATATATATGGGGAGGTACAAGCTCCAACACGATTTTACAGTGAAAACTGCAGGAACTTCAAACCGGAACTAGGAAACAGACTGAGAAAGCAGAGAAAAAGTGTCTCCTGCAACCCGTTCCCTTGGTGCTAGATGAACGAACGTCTCTCCACTTGCTCAGTTCTGAGAGATAAGTGTGTGTGAAAGCCGTCCTTCACCTATCTTGTTGGAAACACAAAGTTTTTTTTCAGTTGGCAACTCCATTCCATACATATATATGGGGAGGTACAAGCTCCAACACGGTTTTACAGTGAAAACTTCAGGAACTACAAACCGCCACTAGGAAACAGACTGAGAAAGCAGAGAAAAAGTCTCTCCTGCATCCCGTTCCCTTGGTGCTAGATGAATGAACGTCTCTCCACTTGCTCAGATCTGAGAGATAAGTGTGTGTGAAAGCCGTCCTTCACCTAGCTTGTTGGGAACACAAAGTTTCTTTTCAGTTGCAAAATCCATTCCATACATATATATGGGGAGGTACTAGCTTCAACTCGGTTTTACAGTGAAAACTGCAGGAACTTCAAACCGGCACTAGGAAACAGACTGAGAAAGCAGAGAAAAAGTGTCTCCTGCAACCCGTTCCCTTGGTGCTAGATGAACGAACGTCTCTCCACTTGCTCAGTTCTGAGAGATAAGTGTGTGTGAAAGCCGTCCTTCACCTAGCTTGTTGGGAACACTAAGTTTCTTTCAAGTTGCAAACTCCATTCCTTACATATATATGGGAAGGTAGAAGTTTCAACTCGGTTTTACAGTGTAAACTGCAGGAACTTCAAACCGGCACTAGGAAACAGACTGAGAAAGCAGGGAAAAAGTGTCTCCTGCAACCCGTTCCCTTGGTGCTAGATGAACGAACGTCTCTCCACTTGCTCAGTTCTGAGAGATAAGTGTGTGTGAAAGCCGTCCTTCACCTAGCTTGTTGGGAACACAAAGGTTTTTTTTCAGTTGGCAACCCCATTCCATACATATATGTGGGGAGGTAGAAGTTCCAACTCGGTTTTACAGTGAAAACTGCAGGAACATCAAACCGGCACTAGGAAACAGACTGAGAAAGCAGAGAAAAAGTGTCTCCTGCAACCCGTTCCCTTGGTGCTAGATGAACGAACGTCTCTCCACTTGCTCAGTTCTGAGTGATAAGTGTGTGTGAAAGCCGTCCTTCACCAACTTGTTGGGAACAAAAGTTTCTTTTCAGTTGCAAACTCCATTCCATACATATATATGGGGAGGTAGGAGCTCCAACACGGTTTTACAGTGAAAACTGCAGGAACTTCAAACCGGCACTAGGAAACAGACTTAGAAAGCAGAGAAAAAGTGTCTCCTGCAACCCGTTCCCTTGGTGCTAGATGAACGAACGTCTCTCCACTTGCTCAGTTCTGAGAGATAAGTGTGTGTGAAAGCCGTCCTTCACCTAGCTTGTTGGGAACACAAAGTTTCTTTTCAGTTGCAAACTCCATTCCATACATATATATGGGGAGGTACAAGCTCCAACACGGTTTTACAGTGAAAACTGCAGGAACTTCATACCGGCACTAGGAAACAGACTGAGAAAGCAGAGAAAAAGTGTCTCCTGCTACCCGTTCCCTTCGTGCTAGATGAACGAACGTCTCTCCACTTGCTCAGTTCTGAGAGATAAATGAGTGTGAAAGCCGTCCTTCACCTAGCTTGTTGGGAACACAAAGGTTTTTTTTTCAGTTGGCAACTCCATTCCATACATATATATGGGGAGGTAGAAATTCCAACTCGGTTTTACAGTGAAAACTGCAGGAACTTCAAACCGGCACTAGGAAACAGACTGAGAAAGCAGAGAAAAAGTGTCTCCTGCAACCCGTTCCCTTGGTGCTAGATGAACGAACGTCTCTCCACTTGCTCAGTTCTGAGAGATAAGTGTGTGTGAAAGCCGTACTTCACCTAGCTTGTTGGGAACACAAAGGTTTTTTTTTCAGTTGGCAACTCCATTCCATACATATATATGGGGAGGTAGAAGTTCCAACTCGGTTTTACAGTGAAAACTGCAGGAACATCAAACCGGCACTAGGAAACAGACTGAGAAAGCAGAGAAAAACTGTCTCCTGCAACCCGTTCCCTTGGTGCTAGATGAACGAACGTCTCTCCACTTGCTCAGTTCTCAGAGATAAATGTGTGTGAAAGCCGTCCTTCACCTAGCTTGTGGGGAACAAAAGTTTCTTTTCAGTTGCAAACTCCATTCCATAAATATATATGGGGAGGTAGAAGCTCCAACACGGTTTTACAGTGAAAACTGCAGGAACTTCAAACCGGCACTAGGAAACAGACTTAGAAAGCAGAGAAAAAGTCTATCCTGCAACCCGTTCCCTTGGTGCTAGATGAACGAACGTCTCTCCACTTGCTCAGTTCTGAGAGATAAGTGTGTGTGAAAGCCGTCCTTCACCTAGCTTGTTGGGAACACAAAGTTTCTTTTCAGTTGCAAACTCCATTCCATACATATATATGGGGAGGTACAAGCTCCAACACGGTTTTACAGTGAAAACTGCAGGAACTTCATACCGGCACTAGGAAACAGACTGAGAAAGCAGAGAAAAAGTCTCTCCTGCAACCCGTTCCCTTGGTTCTAGATGAACGAACGTCTCTCCACTTGCTCAGTTCTGAGAGATAAGTGTGTGTGAAAGCCGTCCTTCACCTTGCTTGTTGGGAACACAAAGTTTCTTTTCAGTTGCAAACTCCATTCCATACATATATATGGGGAGGTACAAGCTCCAACACGGTTTTACAGTGAAAACTGCAGGAACTTCATACCGGCACTAGGAAACAGACTGAGAAAGCAGAGAAAAAGTGTCTCCTGCAACCCGTTCCCTTGGTGCTAGATGAACGAACGTCTCTCCACTTGCTCAGTTCTGAGAGATAAGTGTGTGTGAAAGCCGTCCTTCACCTAGCTTGTTGGGAACAAAAAGGTTTTTTTTCAGTTGGCAACTCCATTCCATACATATATATGGGGAGGTAGAAGTTCCAACTGGGTTTTAAAGTGAAAACTGCAGGAAC